>NC_091315.1:15230144-15435144 GCF_038502225.1 Cherax quadricarinatus
AAAACCCATTGCAATTCTGCCCTACATACAGTCCAGATGAGACATATAAAAACATGCTGGTTGCTGTAACATCCAACAAGAAGACTGCTTGTCTCCAAGATCACCTTACTCTGCGACTTACTCCTATGGGCACGCGCCTCGACCCATGGATCCTCCGCAGTGGCTCTTCGCCTCACTTCCCCAGTTAACACGGAATATGTGAATATTTGCGACGATGTAAACGTCATCCAATACGGTTCACATGATCCATACTGTTCCAAAACCAAGACTTGGTACACGAGACACAGTGAAGTCAAGGACATCATAAACAAGAGTCTTGTCTCAGCCGGGTGCCCGGCTGAGACAGAGCCCAGATTCCTAGCATCCAGAAATTCTCACTGACCGGCAAACTCCCCTGGGGTAATCACCATCTATCCAAGAAATTCGGAAGGTGCCTCACGCAAGCCATTCATTTCTTCTCTGTGGTATATTTCATATAAATAAATACATATATATATATATATATATATATATATATATATATATATATATATATATATATATATATATATATATAAATAGATATATATATATATATAGAAAAATATATATAAATATATATAAAGATATATATATATATAAAGAGATATATATATATATATATATATATATATATATGTCGTGCCGAATATGTAAAATGGTCAATTAGCAAAAACTCATTTAAAATTAAGTCTTTTTTAAAATTTTCTCTTATACGTTTAAAGATATATTTTTTTCATTAATGTTAATGTAAAAATTTACAATTTGGCATCAAAAGAATCTTAGAAAACTTACCTAACCTTATTATAACAAGTACAATTTATTTTAGCTTAACTCAACTAAATATATTTTAGATTTGCTTAAAATAATTTAATGCTAAACAAACACAGTGAAATATATTTTTTTCGTTAGGTTCAGAATGATTTTGGTGAAATTATTGCATACACAAATTTTCACTTGTCTTATATGGCAAGATGAGCGTTGGTATTTAAGCCAAGATCGCAAGTTCTGCCTATTCGGCACGACATATATATATATATATATATATATATATATATATATATATATATATATATATATATATATATATATATATATATATATATATATATATATATATATATATATATATATATATATATATACGTAAATAATGTGTGTGTGTATGTGTGGTGTGTGTACTCACCTATTTGTACTCATCTATTTGTGGTTGCAGGTGTTGAGTCACAACTCCTGGCCACGCCTGTTCCCTTATCGCTGCTCCATGAGCTTTATCATACCTCGTCTTATAACTATGTATGGTTCCTGCCTCCACTACATCACTTCCCAGACTATTCCACTTCCTGACAACTCTAAGAATGAAGAAATACTTCCTAACATCCCTTTGATTCATCTGATTCTTTACCTTCCAATTGAGACCTTTTGTTTCTGTGTCCCTTTTCTGGAACATCCTGTCTCTATCCAGGTTATCAATACCTCGCAGTATTATATAGGTCGTTATCATGTCTCCCCTGACCCTCCTGTCCTCCAGTGTCGTCAGGCCGATTTCCCTTAACCTTTCTTCATAGTCCCTTAGCTCTGGGACTAGTCTTCTTGCAAATCTTTGCACTTTCTCTGATTTCTCGACGTGCTTGACCAGGTGTGGGTTCCAAACTGGTGCAGCATACTCCAGTATGGGCCTGACGTACGCAGTGTACAGTGTCTTGAACGAATCCTTATTGAGGCACCGGAGCGCTATTCTTAGGTTCGCTAGGCGCCAATATGCTGCAGCAGTTATCTGGTTGATGTGCGTTCGGTATTATACTCGCCCCAAGATTCTTTTCCTTGAGTGAGGTTTGCAGTCTTTGGCCACCTAGCCTATATTCTGTCTGTGGTCTTCTTTGCCCTTCCCCGATCTTCATGACTTAGCATTTGGCAGGGTTAAATACCAGGAGCAAGTTGCTGGACCAGGCTTGCAGCCTGTCCAGGTCTCTTTGTAGTCCTGCCTGATACTCATCCGATTTAATTCTCCTCATTAACTTCACATCATCTCTGAACAAGGACACTTCTGAGTCCATCCCTTCCATCATGTCATTCACATATATAAAAAACAGCACTGGTCCTAGGACTGACCATTGTGGAGCCCCGCTCGTCACAGGCGCCCAGTCTGACACCTCGTCATGTACCATGACACGTTGTTTCCTCCCTGTCTGGTATTCTCTGATCCACTGCGGTCCCTTTCCTGTTATGTGTGAGAGATCCTCTAGCTTTTGCAATAATTTCTTTGAGGAACTGTGTCGAAGGCCTTCTTGCAGTCCAAAAAAATGCAATCTACCCGCCCCTCTCCCTCGTGTCTTATTTCTGTTACCTTGTCATAAAACTCTAGTAGGTTTGTGACACAGGGAGATGAGAGATGCTGAGAAGAAAGAAAAATAAGAGATGCTGGGAGGAACATGAGGGATGCTCAGAGGACAGGAAGATGAGAGATGCTGGGAGGAATATTGAAGATGATGAGTGACAAGGAGATGAGAGATGCTATGAGGAACATAACAGATGCTGGGAGGAGTATGAAAGATGCTGAGAAGAATATGATAGATGCTGACAGGTCAGGAGGAACATGATAGATGCTGACAGGTCAGCAGGATGAGAGATACCTCTTTTTCTTCTTCCTCATTATCCTCCTCTTCGTCCTCTTCTCCTTCTCCTCCTCCTGCTCCAGCACCACCACCTCTTCCACTACTTAGGGTTATCGGTTATATATAGCAGAAGTGGTCTGGAAGATATAGTTAATGGGTTATATGTAGCAGGGTTAGTGTGTGCAGCATGGGCCATGGGTTATAAACAGCAGGTGAAGTGTGGGTAACATGGGCCATGGGTTATAAACAGCAGGTGAAGTGTGGGTAACATGGGCCATGGGTTATAAACAGCAGGTGAAGTGTGGGTAACATGGGCCATGGGTTATAAACAACAGGTGAAGTGTGGGTAACATGGGCCATGGGTTATAAACAGCAGGTGAAGTGTGGGTAACATGGGCCATGGGTTATAAGCAGCAGGTGAAGTGTGGGTAACATGGGCCATGGGTTATAAACAGCAGGTGAAGTGTGGGTAACATGGGCCATGGGTTATAAACAGCAGGTGAAGTGTGGGTAACATGGGCCATGGGTTATAAGCAGCAGGTGAAGTGTGGGTAACATGGGCCATGGGTTATAAACAGCAGGTGAACTGTGGGTAACATGGGCCATGGGTTATAAACAGCAGGTGAAGTGTGGGTAACATGGGCCATGGGTTATAAACAGCAGGTGAACTGTGGGTAACATGGGCCATGGGTTATAAACAGCAGGTGAACTGTGGGTAACATGGGCCATGGGTTATAAACAGCAGGTGAAGTGTGGGTAACATGGGCCATGGGTTATAAACAGCATGTGAACTGTGGGTAACATGGGCCATGGGTTATAAACAGCAGGTGATCATGGACCATGGGTTATAAACAGCAGGTGAAGTGTGGGTAACATGGGCCATGGGTTATAAACAGCAGGTGAACTGTGGGTAACATGGGCCATGGGTTATAAACAGCAGGTGAAGTGTGGGTAACATGGGCCATGGGTTATAAACAGCAGGTGAAGTGTGGGTAACATGGGCCATGGGTTATAAACAGCAGGTGAAGTGTGGGTAACATGGGCCATGGGGTATAAACAGCAGGTGAAGGGTGGGTAGCATGGGCCATGGGTTACAAACAGCAGGTGAAGTGTGGGTAACATAGGCCATGGGTTATAAACAGCAGGTGAAGTGTGGGTAACATGGGCCATGGGTTATAAACAACAGGTGAAGTGTGGGTAACATGGGCCATGGGTTATAAACAGCAGGTGAAGTGTGGGTAACATGGGCCATGGGTTATAAACAGCAGGTGAAGTGTGGGTAACATGGGCCATGGGGTATAAACAGCAGGTGAAGTGTGGGTAACATGGGCCATTGGTTACAAACAGCAGGTGAAGTGTGGGTAGCATGGGCCATGGGGTATAAAAAGCAGGTGAAGTGTGGGTAACATGGGCCATGAGGTATAAACAGCAAGTAAAGTGTGGCCAACATGGGCCATGAGGAATAAACAGCAGGTGAAGTGTGGCCAACATGGATCATGGGGTATAAACAGCTGCTGTTTACAAACAGCAGGTGAAGTGTGGGTAAGTGTGGGTTAACATGGACCATGGGGTATAAACAGCAGGTGAAGTGTGGGTAACATGGACCATGGGTTATAAACAGCAGGTGAAGTGTGGGTAACATGGGCCATGGGATATAAACAGCTGCTGTTTACAAATGTGGCCAACATGGACCATGGGGTATAAACAGCTGCTGTTTACAAGTGTGGCCAACATGGACCATGGGATATAAACAGCTGTGTTTACAAGTGTGGCCAACATGGACCATGGGATATAAACAGCTGTGTTTACAAGTGTGGCCAACATGGACCATGGGATATAAACAGCTGTGTTTACAAGTGTGGCCAACATGGACCATGGGATATAAACAGCTGTGTTTACAAGTGTGGCCAACATGGACCATGGGATATAAACAGCTGTGTTTACAAGTGTGGCCAACATGGACCATGGGATATAAACAGCTGTGTTTACAAGTGTGGCCAACATGGACCATGGGATATAAACAGCTGTGTTTACAAGTGTGGCCAACATGGACCATGGGATATAAACAGCTGTGTTTACAAGTGTGGCCAACATGGACCATGGGATATAAACAGCTGTGTTTACAAGTGTGGCCAACATGGACCATGGGATATAAACAGCTGTGTTTACAAGTGTGGCCAACATGGACCATGGGATATAAACAGCTGTGTTTACAAGTGTGGCCAACATGGACCATGGGATATAAACAGCTGTGTTTACAAGTGTGGCCAACATGGACCATGGGATATAAACAGCTGTGTTTACAAGTGTGGCCAACATGGACCATGGGATATAAACAGCTGTGTTTACAAGTGTGGCCAACATGGACCATGGGATATAAACAGCTGTGTTTACAAGTGTGGCCAACATGGACCATGGGATATAAACAGCTGTGTTTACAAGTGTGGCCAACATGGACCATGGGATATAAACAGCTGTGTTTACAAGTTGGCCAACATGGACCATGGGATATAAACAGTTTTACAAGTGTGGCCAACATGGACCATGGGATATAAACAGCTGTGTTTACAAGTGTGGCCAACATGGACCATGGGATATAAACAGCTGTGTTTACAAGTGTGGCCAACATGGACCATGGGATATAAACAGCTGTGTTTACAAGTGTGGCCAACATGGACCATGGGATATAAACAGCTGTGTTTACAAGTGTGGCCAACATGGACCATGGGATATAAACAGCTGTGTTTACAAGTGTGGCCAACATGGACCATGGGATATAAACAGCTGTGTTTACAAGTGTGGCCAACATGGACCATGGGATATAAACAGCTGTGTTTACAAGTGTGGCCAACATGGACCATGGGATATAAACAGCTGTGTTTACAAGTGTGGCCAACATGGACCATGGGATATAAACAGCTGTGTTTACAAGTGTGGCCAACATGGACCATGGGATATAAACAGCTGTGTTTACAAGTGTGGCCAACATGGACCATGGGATATAAACAGCTGTGTTTACAAGTGTGGCCAACATGGACCATGGGATATAAACAGCTGTGTTTACAAGTGTGGCCAACATGGACCATGGGATATAAACAGCTGTGTTTACAAGTGTGGCCAACATGGACCATGGGATATAAACAGCTGTGTTTACAAGTGTGGCCAACATGGACCATGGGATATAAACAGCTGTGTTTACAAGTGTGGCCAACATGGACCATGGGATATAAACAGCTGTGTTTACAAGTGTGGCCAACATGGACCATGGGATATAAACAGCTGTGTTTACAAGTGTGGCCAACATGGACCATGGGATATAAACAGCTGTGTTTACAAGTGTGGCCAACATGGACCATGGGATATAAACAGCTGTGTTTACAAGTGTGGCCAACATGGACCATGGGATATAAACAGCTGTGTTTACAAGTGTGGCCAACATGGACCATGGGATATAAACAGCTGTGTTTACAAGTGTGGCCAACATGGACCATGGGATATAAACAGCTGTGTTTACAAGTGTGGCCAACATGGACCATGGGATATAAACAGCTGTGTTTACAAGTGTGGCCAACATGGACCATGGGATATAAACAGCTGTGTTTACAAGTGTGGCCAACATGGACCATGGGATATAAACAGCTGTGTTTACAAGTGTGGCCAACATGGACCATGGGATATAAACAGCTGTGTTTACAAGTGTGGCCAACATGGACCATGGGATATAAACAGCTGTGTTTACAAGTGTGGCCAACATGGACCATGGGATATAAACAGCTGTGTTTACAAGTGTGGCCAACATGGACCATGGGATATAAACAGCTGTGTTTACAAGTGTGGCCAACATGGACCATGGGATATAAACAGCTGTGTTTACAAGTGTGGCCAACATGGACCATGGGATATAAACAGCTGTGTTTACAAGTGTGGCCAACATGGACCATGGGATATAAACAGCTGTGTTTACAAGTGTGGCCAACATGGACCATGGGATATAAACAGCTGTGTTTACAAGTGTGGCCAACATGGACCATGGGATATAAACAGCTTTGTTTACAAGTGTGGCCAACATGGACCATGGGATATAAACAGCTGTGTTTACAAGTGTGGCCAACATGGACCATGGGATATAAACAGCTGTGTTTACAAGTGTGGCCAACATGGACCATGGGATATAAACAGCTTTGTTTACAAGTGTGGCCAACATGGACCATGGGATATAAACAGCTGTGTTTACAAGTGTGGCCAACATGGACCATGGGATATAAACAGCTGTGTTTACAAGTGTGGCCAACATGGACCATGGGATATAAACAGCTGTGTTTACAAGTGTGGCCAACATGGACCATGGGATATAAACAGCTGTGTTTACAAGTGTGGCCAACATGGACCATGGGATATAAACAGCTGTGTTTACAAATGTGGCCAACATGGACCATGGGATATAAACAGCTGTGTTTACAAATATGGCCAACATGGACCATGGGATATAAACAGCTGTGTTTACAAGTGTGGCCAACATGGACCATGGGATATAAACAGCTTTGTTTACAAGTGTGGCCAACATGGACCATGGGATATAAACAGCTTTGTTTACAAGTGTGGCCAACATGGACCATGGGATATAAACAGCTGTGTTTACAAGTGTGGCCAACATGGACCATGGGATATAAACAGCTTTGTTTACAAGTGTGGCCAACATGGACCATGGGATATAAACAGCTGTGTTTACAAATATGGCCAACATGGACCATGGGATATAAACAGCTGTGTTTACAAATGTGGCCAACATGGACCATGGGATATAAACAGCTGTGTTTACAAATATGGCCAACATGGACCATGGGATATAAACAGCTGTGTTTACAAATATGGCCAACATGGACCATGGGATATAAACAGCTGTGTTTACAAATATGGCCAACATGGACCATGGGATATAAACAGCTGTGTTTACAAATATGGCCAACATGGACCATGGGATATAAACAGCTGTGTTTACAAATATGGCCAACATGGACCATGGGATATAAACAGCTGTGTTTACAAATATGGCCAACACATGGGATATAAACAGCTGTGTTTACAAGTGTGGCCAACATGGACCATGGGATATAAACAGCTGTGTTTACAAGTGTGGCCAACATGGACCATGGGATATAAACAGCTGTGCTTACAAGTGTGGCCAACATGGACCATGGGATATAAACAGCTGTGCTTACAAGTGTGGCCAACATGGACCATGGGATATAAACAGCTTTGTTTACAAGTGTGGCCAACATGGACCATGGGATATAAACAGCTGTGTTTACAAGTGTTGCCAACATGGACCATGGGATATAAACGGCTGTGTTTACAAGTGTGGCCAACATGGACCATGGGATATAAACAGCTGTGTTTACAAGTGTTGCCAACATGGACCATGGGATATAAACAGCTGTGTTTACAAATGTGGCCAACATGGACCATGGGATATAAACAGCTGTGTTTACAAATGTGGCCAACATGGACCATGGGGTATAAACCGCTGTGTTTACAAGTGTGGCCAACATGGACCATGGGGTGTAAACCGCTGTGTTTACAAGTGTGGCCAACATGGACCATGGGGTATAAACCGCTGTGTTTACAAGTGTGGCCAACATGGACCATGGGGTATAAACCTCTGTGTTTACAAGTGTGGCCAACATGGACCATGGGGTATAAACCTGGCCCGTGGCCAGGTGGCAGAAGCTCTCGCTTCACACAGTGAGGGTCCGGGTTCGATTCCCGGCGAACGTTGAAACATTGGGCGTGTTTCCTTACACCGGTTGTCCTGGGTGTTAGTGGACTGGTGTGGGTCACATCCTGGGTGTTAGTGGACTGGTGTGGGTCACATCCTGGGTGTTAGTGGACTGGTGTGGGTCACATCCTGGGACAAAACTGACCTAATTTGCGGGAAATGCTCAGCATAACAAGGGACTTTCTATATAGTAGTATGTCACTGATGTCAGCAATGATCTGTATACCTTGTACATGTACTGGTATACCTTGTACATGTACTTGTATACCTTGTACATGTACTTGTATACCTTGTACATGTACTTGTATACCTTGTACATGTACTTGTATACCTTGCACATGTACTGGTATACCTTGTACATGTACTTGTATACCTTGTACATGTACTTGTATACCTTGTACATGTACTGGTATACCTTGTACATGTACTTGTATACCTTGTACATGTACTGGTATACCTTGTACATGTTTACCTGGAGTTTACCTGGAGAGAGTTCCGGGGGTCAACGCCCCCGCGGCCCGGTCTGTGACCAGGCCTCCTGGTGGATCAGAGCCTGATCAACCAGGCTGTTACTGCTGGCTGCACGCAAACCAACGTACGAGCCACAGCCCGGCTGGTCAGGTACCGACTTTAGGTGCTTGTCCAGTGCCAGCTTGAAGACTGGCAGGGGTCTATTGGTAATCCCCCTTATGTATGCTGGGAGGCAGTTGAACAGTATCGGGCCCCTGACACTTATTGCATGGTCTCTTAACGTGCTAGTGACACCCCTGCTTTTTATTGGGGGGATGTTGCATCGTCTACCAAGTCTTTTGCTTTCGTAGTGAGTGATTTTCGTGTGCAAGTTCGGTACTAGTCCCCCTAGGATTTTCCAGGTGTATATAATCATGTATCTCTCCCGCCTGCGTTCCAGGGAGTACAGGTTCAGGAACCTCAAGCGCTCCCAGTAACTGAGGTGTTTTATCTCCGTTATGCACGCCGTGAAGGTTCTCTGTACATTTTCTAGGTCGGCAATTTCACCTGCCTTGAAAGGTGCTGTTAGTGTGCAGCAATATTCCAGCCTAGATAGAACAAGTGACCTGAAGAGTGTCATCATGGGCTTGGCATCCCTAGTTTTGAAGGTTCTCATTATCCATCCTGTCATCTTTCTAGCAGCTGCGATTGATACAATGTTATGGTCCTTGAAGGTGAGATCCTCCGACATGATCACTCCCAGGTCTTTGACATTGGTGTTTCGCTCTATTTTGTGGCCAGAATTTGTTTTGTACTCTGATGAAGATTTAATTTCCTCGTGTTTACCATACCTGAGTAATTGAAATTTCTCATCGTTGAACTTCATATTGTTTTCTGCAGCCCACTGAAAGATTTGGTTGATGTCCGCCTGGAGCCTTGCAGTGTCAGCAATGGAAGACACTGTCATGCAAATTCTGGTGTCATCTGCAAAGGAAGACACGGAGGTATGGCTGACATCCTTGTCTATGTCAGACATGAGGATGAGGAACAAGATGGGAGCGAATACTGTGCCTTGTGAAACAGAGCTTTTCACCGTAGTTGCCTCGGACTTTACTCTGTTGACTACTACTCTTTGTGTTCTGTTTGTGAGGAAATTATAGATCCATCTACCAACTTTTCCTGTTATTCCTTTAGCACGCATTTTGTGCGCTATTACGCCATGGTCACACTTGTCGAAGGCTTTTGCAAAGTCTGTATATATTACATCTGCATTCTTTTTGTCTTCTAGTGCATCTAGGACCTTGTCGTAGTGATCCAGTAGTTGAGACAGACAGGAGCGACCTGTTCTAAACCCATGTTGCCCTGGGTTGTGTAACTGATGGGTTTCTAAATGGGTGGCGATCCTGCTTCTTAGGACCATTTCAAAGATTTTTATGATATGGGATGTTAGTGCTATCGGTCTGTAGTTCTTTGCTATTGCTTTACTGCCTCCTTTGTGGAGTGGGGCTATGTCTGTTCTTTATAGTAACTGTGGGACGACCCCAGCGTCCATGCTCCCTCTCCATAGGATGGTAAAAGCTCGTGATAGGGGCTTCTTGCAGTTCTTGATGAACACGGAGTTCCATGAGTCTGGCCCTGGGGCAGAGTGCATGGGCATGTCATTTATCGCCTGTTCGAAGTCATTTGGCGTCAGGATAACATCAGATAGACTTGTATACCTTGTACTTGTATATTTTGTACATGTACTTGTATATCTTGTACATGTACTTGTATACCTTGTACATGTACTTGTATACCTTGTACATGTACTTGTATACCTTGTACATGTACTTGTATACCTTTACATGTACTTGTATACCTTGTACATGTACTTGTATACCTTTACATGTACTTGTATACCTTGTACATGTACTTGTATACCTTTACATGTACTTGTATACCTTTACATGTACTTGTATACCTTTACATGTACTTGTATACCTTGTACATGTACTTGTATACCTTGTACATGTACTTGTATACCTTGTACATGTATTTGTATACCTTGTACATGTACTTGTATACCTTGTACATGTACTTGTATACCTTGTACATGTACTTGTATACCTTTACATGTACTTGTATACCTTTACATGTACTTGTATACCTTTACATGTACTTGTATACCTTGTACATGTATTTGTATACCTTGTACATGTACTTGTATACCTTGTACATGTACTTGTATACCTTGTACATGTACTTGTATACCTTGTACATGTACTTGTATACCTTGTACATGTACTTGTATACCTTTACATGTACTTGTATACCTTGCACATGTACTTGTATACCTTTACATGTACTTGTATACCTTGTACATGTACTTGTATACCTTTACATGTACTTGTATACCTTTACATGTACTTGTATACCTTTACATGTACTTGTATACCTTGTACATGTACTTGTATACCTTGTACATGTACTTGTATACCTTGTACATGTATTTGTATACCTTGTACATGTACTTGTATACCTTGTACATGTACTTGTATACCTTGTACATGTACTTGTATACCTTGTACATGTACTTGTATACCTTGTACATGTACTTGTATACCTTGTATATGTACTTGTATACCTTGTACATGTACTTGTATACCATGTACATGTACTTGTATACCTTGTACATGTACTTGTATACCTTGTACATGTACTTGTATACCTTGTACATGTACTTGTATACCTTGTACATGTACTTGTATACCTTGTACATGTACTTGTATACCTTGTACATGTACTTGTATACCTTGTACATGTACTTGTATACCTTGTACATGTACTTGTATACCTTGTACATGTACTTGTATACCTTGTACACGTACTTGTATACCTTGTACATGTACTTGTATACCTTGTACACGTACTGGTAGAAATAAAGATATTATTATTATTATTATTATTATTATTATTATTATTATTATTATTATTATTATTATTATTATTATTATTATTATTATTATTACTCTGTGTCATTACTGAAGATAATATATCAGTGTCTCTTGAATTCTGCCATTAAAGAACGGGGTTTCGAGTCTGCACTCATGAGGCTGAAGAAGTTACAGGGACGCAGCATCTAGTCCACACTTCTTATGTGTTCTTGTATTGTTAGTAACGGCTTGATAAACCTCCTGGAGAGCATTAAAATGTCATATCAGTTGCACATATTGTGGAGAAATTTCTCCATCAAGGGGGCTAGGCCCCCTCTTTCAGTATTCTCACACTGACGGTGCAGGTGTTGGTTAAGGGGGTCACGACCTCTCCATCAAAAGGGCTAGGCCCCCTCTTTCAGTATTCTCACACTGACGGTGCAGGTGTTGGTTAAGGGGGTCACGACCTCTCCATCAAGGGGGCTAGGCCCCCTCTTTCAGTGTTCTCATACTGATGGTGCAGGTGTTGGTTAAGGGGGTCACGACCTCTCCATCAAGGGGGCTAGGCCCCCTCTTTCAGTGTTCTCACACTGACGGTGCAGGTGTTGGTTAAGGGGCCACGACCTCTCCATCAAGGGGGCTAGGCCCCCTCTTTCAGTGTTCTCACACTGACGGTGCAGGTGTTGGTTAAGGGGTCACGACCTCTCCATCAAGGGGGCTAGGCCCCCTCTTTCAGTGTTCTCACACTGACGGTGCAGGTGTTGGCTAAGGGGTCACGACCTCTCCATCAAGGGGGCTAGGCCCCCTCTTTCAGTGTTCTCACACTGATGGTGCAGGTGTTGGTTAAGGGGTCACGACCTCTCCATCAAGGGGGCTAGGCCCCCTCTTTCAGTGTTCTCACACTGATGGTGCAGGTGTTGGTTAAGGGGTCACGACCTCTCCATCAAGGGGGCTAGGCCCCCCTCTTTCAGTGTTCTCACACTGACGGTGCAAGTGTTGGTTAAGGGGTCACGACCTCTCCATCAAGGGGGCTAGGCCCCCTCTTTCAGTATTCTCACACTGATGGTGCAGGTGTTGGCTAAGGGGCCACGACCTCTCCATCAAGGGGGCTAGGCCCCCTCTTTCAGTATTCTCACACTGATGGTGCAGGTGTTGGCTAAGGGGTCACGACCTCTCCATCAAGGGGACTAGACCCCCTCTTTCAGTATTCTCACACCAATGGTGCAGGTGTTGGTTAAGGGGTCACGACCTCTCCATCAAGAGGGCTAGGCCCCCTCTTTCAGTGCTCTCACACTGACGGTGCAGGTGTTGGTTAAGGGGTCACGACCTCTCCATCAAGGAGGCTAGACCCCCTCTTTCAGTATTCTCACACCAATGGTGCAGGTGTTGGTTAAGGGGTCACGACCTCTCCATCAAGGGGGCTAGGCCCCTCTTTCAGTGCTCTCACACTGACGGTGCAGGTGTTGGTTAAGGGGTCACGACCTCTCCATCAAGGGGGCTAGACCCCCTCTTTCAGTATTCTCATACTAATGGTGCAGGTGTTGGTTAAGGGGTCACGACCTCTCCATCAAGGGGACTAGACCCCCTCTTTCAGTATTCTCATACTAATGGTGCAGGTGTTGGTTAAGGGGTCACGACCTCTCCATCAAGGGGGCTAGGCCCCCTCTTTCAGTGTTCTCACACTGACGGTGCAGGTGTTGGTTAAGGGGTCACGACCTCTCCATCAAGGGGGCTAGGCCCCCTCTTTCAGTATTCTCACACTGATGGTGCAGGTGTTGGTTAAGGGACCACGACCTCTCCATCAAGGGGGCTAGGCCCCCTCTTTCAGTGTTCTCACACTGATGGTGCAGGTGTTGGCTAAGGTGTCACGACCTCTCCATCAAGGGGGCTAGGCCCCCTCTTTCAGTGTTCTCACACTGACGGTGCAGGTGTTGGCTAAGGGGTCACGACCTCTCCATTAACAGAGATAAAGCAACACTGTCTTACAATGAATCATCATTAAACCATATCAGAAAGTCTATATATCTCAACATGTGTTTCTTACCATGCAAGATTTAGACTCCTACTAAATTAGATCTAAATCAAAAGTAAATAAACTAGACACATGATCTTTGCCCTTGTACAGCCAGCCGAGTCTCTCCTCTCTAGTGGGAGAATCTGCGATATATATTCACATTTTTTGTCTGAGGAAGCTTTTATTTCCTAAATTTAGTAAATTATTATTATTATTATAATCAAAAAGAAGCGCTAAGCCACAAGGGCTATACAGCGCTGACAAATTTAGTAAAAATTTTTAATAATATCACTTAACCTAATAATATCGCTAGTGGCATTATATTCAATGACCCGCACCTTGGAGTCAAGGAATCTACGCTCTTTAATTTAGTTAAGTAGTCAGAGCTGGCATCTATGCCCATAGACATTATATTAGTGGAAATCAACTATACACAGAGGTGGTGGGCACTCCAAGATCTGGATTGCGACTGCAGAAAGAGAAATTGACCAGTTACTAT
The DNA here is from genome assembly GCF_038502225.1 of Cherax quadricarinatus. Lineage (NCBI taxonomy): Eukaryota > Metazoa > Arthropoda > Malacostraca > Decapoda > Parastacidae > Cherax > Cherax quadricarinatus. The sequence continues at coordinate 15,244,429 of NC_091315.1, forward strand.
GTAAGGAGTAACAGAGCATCACCGGAGAGGCCACGCCGTGTTTAAATATAGAAATATTCATAGACGTATCCATGAGTACTTTGTGAATCTCGTGTCACGCACTGACAATCTCCATAAAGAATAATGGGCGGGGATAGAACCCGCGGTCAGAGAGTCTCAAAACTCCAGACCGTGAGGAACCAACCCACAAAACCATGGCAGTAACAGTGAGGAACCAACCCACAATACCATGGTAGTAACAGTGAGGAACCAACCCACAATACCATGGTAGTAACAGTGAGGAACCAACCCACAATACCATGGTAGTAACAGTGAGGAACCAACCCACAATACCATGGCAGTAACAGTGAGGAACCAACCCACAATACCATGGCAGTAACAGTGAGGAACCAACCCACAATACCATGGTAGTAACAGTGAGGAACCAACCCACAATACCATGGTAGTAACAGTGAGGAACCAACCCACAATACCATGACAGTAACAGTGAGGAACCAACCCACAATACCATGGCAGTAACAGTGAAGAACCAACCCACAATACCATGGCAGTAACAGTGAGGAACCAACCCACAATACCATGGCAGTAACAGTGAGGAACCAACCCACAATACCATGGCAGTAACAGTGAGGAACCAACCCACAATACCATGGTAGTAACAGTGAGGAACCAACCCACAATACCATGGTACCCACAATACCATGGTAGTAACAGTGAGGAACCAACCCACAATACCATGGTACCCACAATACCATGGTAGTAACAGTGAGGAACCAACCCACAATACCATGGTAGTAACAGTGAAGAACCAACCCACAATACCATGGTAGTAACAGTGAGGAACCAACCCACAATACCATGGTAGTAACAGTGAGGAACCAACCCACAATACCATGGCAGTAACAGTGAGGAACCAACCCACAATACCATGGTAGTAACAGTGAGGAACCAACCCACAATACCATGGTACCCACAATACCATGGTAGTAACAGTGAGGAACCAACCCACAATACCATGGTAGTAACAGTGAAGAACCAACCCACAATACCATGGTAGTAGCAGTGAGGAACCAACCCACAATACCATGGTAGTAACAGTGAGGAACCAACCCACAATACCATGGTAGTAACAGTGAGGAACCAACTTACAATACCATGGTAGTAACAGTGAGGAACCATCCCACAATACCATGGCAGTAACAGTGAAGAACCATCCCACAATACCATGGCAGTAACAGTGAGGAACCATCCCACAATACCATGGCAGTAAAAGTGAGGAACCAACCCACAATACCATGGCAGTAACAGTGAGGAACCATCCCACAATACCATGGCAGTAACAGTGAAGAACCAACCCACAATACCATGGCAGTAACAGTGAGGAACCAACCCACAATACCATGGTAGTAACAGTGAGGAACCAACCCACAATACCATGGCAGTAACAGTGAGGAACCAACCCACAATACCATGGTAGTAACAGTGAGGAACCAACCCACAATACCATGGCAGTAACAGTGAAGAACCAACCCACAATACCATGGTAGTAACAGTGAGGAACCAACCCACAATACCATGGTAGTAACAGTGAGGAACCAACCCACAATACCATGGTAGTAACAGTGAGGAACCAACCCACAATACCATGGTAGTAACAGTGAAGAACCAACCCACAATACCATGGTAGTAACAGTGAGGAACCAACCCACAATACCATGGTAGTAACAGTGAGGAACCAACCCACAATACCATGGTAGTAACAGTGAGGAACCAACTTACAATACCATGGTAGTAACAGTGAGGAACCATCCCACAATACCATGGCAGTAACAGTGAAGAACCATCCCACAATACCATGGCAGTAACAGTGAGGAACCATCCCACAATACCATGGCAGTAAAAGTGAGGAACCAACCCACAATACCATGGCAGTAACAGTGAGGAACCATCCCACAATACCATGGCAGTAACAGTGAAGAACCATCCCACAATACCATGGCAGTAACAGTGAGGAACCATCCCACAATACCATGGTAGTAACAGTGAAGAACCATCCCACAATACCATGGAAGTAACAGTGAGGAACCATCCCACAATACCATGGCAGTAACAGTGAGGAACCAACCCACAATACCTTGGCAGTAAGAGTGAGGAACCATCCCACAATACCATGGTAGTAACAATGAGGAACCAACCCACAATACCATGGCAGTAACAGTGAAGAACCATCCCACAATACCATGGTAGTAACAGTGAGGAACCAACCCACAATACCATGGTAGTAACAGTGAAGAACCATCCCACAATACCATGGTAGTAACAGTGAGGAACCAACCCACAATACCATGGTAGTAACAGTGAGGAACCAACCCACAATACCATGGCAGTAACAGTGAGGAACCAACCCACAATACCATGGTAGTAACAGTGAGGAACCAACCCACAATACCATGGTAGTAACAGTGAGGAACCAACCCACAATACCATGGTAGTAACAGTGAGGAACCAACCCACAATACCATGGTAGTAACAGTGAAGAGCCAACCCACAATACCATGGTAGTAACAGTGAAGAACCATCCCATAATACCATGGCAGTAACAGTGAGTAACCAACTCACAATACCATGGTAGTAACAGTGAGGAACCAACCCACAATACCATGGTAGTAACAGTGAGGAACCAACCCACAATACCATGGTAGTAACAGTGAAGAACCATCCCATAATACCATGGCAGTAACAGTGAGGAACCAACCCACAATACCATGGCAGTAACAGTGAGGAACCAACCCACAATACCATGGTAGTAACAGTGAGGAACCAACCCACAATACCATGGCAGTAACAGTGAAGAACCAACCCACAATACCATGGCAGTAACAGTGAGGAACCAACCCACAATACCATGGCAGTAACAGTGAGGAACCAACCCACAATACCATGGTAGTAACAGTGAGGAACCAACCCACAATACCATGGTAGTAACAGTGAGGAACCAACCCACAATACCATGGTAGTAACAGTGAAGAACCAACACACAATACCATGGCAGTAACAGTGAGGAACCAACCCACAATACCATGGTAGTAACAGTGAGGAACCAACCCACAATACCATGGCAGTAACAGTGAGGAACCAACCCACAATACCATGGCAGTAACAGTGAGGAACCAACCCACAATACCATGGCAGTAACAGTGAGGAACCAACCCACAATACCATGGTAGTAACAGTGAGGAACCAACCCACAATACCATGGTAGTAACAGTGAGGAACCAACCCACAATACCATGGTAGTAACAGTGAGGAACCAACCCACAATACCATGGCAGTAACAGTGAGGAACCAACCCACGATACCATGGTAGTAACAGTGAGGAACCAACCCAGAATACAATGGTAGTAACAGTGAGGAACCAACCCACAATACCATGGTAGTAACAGTGAAGAACCAACCCACAATACCATGGCAGTAACAGTGAAGAACCAACCCACAATACCATGGCAGTAACAGTGAGGAACCATCCCACAATACCATGGCAGTAAAAGTGAGGAACCAACCCACAATACCATGGCAGTAACAGTGAGGAACCATGGCAGTAACAGTGAGGAACCAACCCACAATACAATGGTAGTAACAGTGAGGAACCAACCCACAATACCATGGTAGTAACAGTGAAGAACCAACCCACAATACCATGGCAGTAACAGTGAAGAACCAACCCACAATACCATGGTAGTAACAGTGAAGAACCAACCCACAATACCATGGCAGTAACAGTGAAGAACCAACCCACAATACCATGGCAGTAACAGTGAGGAACCAACCCACAATACCATGGTAGTAACAGTGAAGAACCAACCCACAATACCATGGCAGTAACAGTGAGGAACCAACCCACAATACCATGGTAGTAACAGTGAGGAACCAACCCACAATACCATGGCAGTAACAGTGAGGAACTAACCCACAATACCATGGCAGTAACAGTGAGGAACCAACCCACAATACCATGGCAGTAACAGTGAGGAACCAACCCACAATACCATGGCAGTAACAGTGAGGAACCAACCCACAATACCATGGTAGTAACAGTGAAGAGCCAACCCACAATACCATGGCAGTAACAGTGAAGAGCCAACCCACAATACCATGGCAGTAACAGTGAGTAACCAACTCACAATACCATGGTAGTAACAGTGAGGAACCAACCCACAATACCATGGTAGTAACAGTGAGGAACCAACCCACAATACCATGGTAGTAACAGTGAAGAACCATCCCATAATACCATGGCAGTAACAGTGAGGAACCAACCCACAATACCATGGCAGTAACAGTGAGGAACCAACCCACAATACCATGGTAGTAACAGTGAGGAACCAACCCACAATACCATGGTAGTAACAGTGAGGAACCAACCCACAATACCATGGTAGTAAGAACCAACCCACAATACCATGGTAGTAACAGTGAAGAGCCAACCCACAATACCATGGCAGTAACAGTGAAGAACCAACCCACAATACCATGGCAGTAACAGTGAGGAACCAACCCACAATACCATGGTAGTAACAGTGAAGAACCAACCCACAATACCATGGCAGTAACAGTGAAGAACCAACCCACAATACCATGGCAGTAACAGTGAGGAACCAACCCACAATACCATGGTAGTAACAGTGAAGAGCCAACCCACAATACCATGGCAGTAACAGTGAAGAGCCAACCCACAATACCATGGCAGTAACAGTGAGGAACCAACCCACAATACCATGGTAGTAACAGTGAGGAACCAACCCACAATACAGAGGCTGGAAGAAATCATGTCAATCCTACATTACAATTCCTGAAACAAATAACATGCTACAATTCCATTGCTGGAACAATTCACACAAAGGCCTCTCAGATTTGTAGCATAGATGTGTGTGTAATCTTAGCTTGTTCACTTAGATAATTTGAAACTTAAGAACAAAATGGCACAACATCGTGACTGAAGCAATACACAAATAACCCGCTCATTTTCGGTCCGACTTGGAATTACATCTTCCTACGTCAGGGAGATTGTTTGGAGATTTGGAAATTTACTTGGGAAATAAATTGGGAAATAAATTGGGAAATAAATTTAAAGAACAGAAGCTTTAGGATATTGTTTAAAGTTCAGTAGTAGCAAGAGCTGGGGCTTTTTCTGAGATTATACACAGGACTCAAGAAATCGTAATGACACGATTGCAAACAAACCATACCCCCGGCCGGGATTGAACCCGCTGTCATAGAGTCTCAAAACTCCAGCCCGTCGCGTTAGCCACTAGACCAGCTAGCCACAATAAGATTCATCCAACTAGGTATATTTCTACACCATAGGAAGGTTAGCACAGGCACCTCTGTGACCACAAATGCAAGTTTTTTGAGACTCTATGACCTCGGGTTCAATCCCGGCCGGGGGTATGGTTTATTTGCAATCGTGTCATTACGATTTCTTGAGTCATGTTGACGGCAGTGAAGGGACTTGAGCTAGAGTTCGTCACGGCCACGCTAGCTGGAGATTCGTCTGTAAAAACTTGCATTTGTGGTCACAGAGGTGCCTGTGCTAACCTTCCTATGGTGTAGAAATATACCTAGTTGGATGAATCTTATTGTGGCTAGCTGGTCTAGTGGCTAACGCGACGGACTGGAGTTTTGAGACTCTATGACCGCGGGTTCAATCCCGGCCGGGGGTATGGTTTGATTATACACAGGTATTGACTTCAACATTTGGTCGTGGGAAAGCGACAACGATATTGTATTCCACTTTTGGTGATAATTGTAGAAACTATATAATCATAGTCACAGAGTACCAAGGTATTTGAGTATTACATGTTTGGTGAGTATTACCATGGTACACAATACTGACAGGTTGATATGTAAGACATATATGCAACAGTTAGGTATCTTTATTCCGAAACGTTTCGCCTACACAGTAATAATAATAATAATAATAATAATAATAATAATAATAATAATAATAATAATAATAATAATAATAATAATAATAATAATAATAATAATAATAATAATAATAATAATAAATAATAATAATAATAATAATAATCTTTATTTCTACCAGTACATGTACAAGGTATACAAGTACATGTACAAGGTATACAAGTACATGTACAAGGTATACAAGTACATGTACAAGTTATACAAGTACATGCACAAGTTATACAAGTACATGTACAAGGTATACAAGTACATGTACAAGGTATACAAGTACATGTACAAGGTATACAAGTACATGTACAAGGTATACAAGTACATGTACAAGGTATACAAGTACATGTACAAGGTATACAAGTACATGTACAAGTTATACAAGTACATGTACAAGTTATACAAGTACATGTACAAGGTATACAAGTACATGTACAAGGTATACAAGTACATGTACAAGGTATACAAGTACATGTACAAGGTATACAAGTACATGTACAAGGTATACAGATCATAGCTGACATCAGTGACATACTACTATGTAGAAAGTCGCTTGTTATGCTGAGTATTTCCCGCAAATTAGGTCAATTTTGTCCCAGGATGCGACCCACACCAGTCCACTAACACCCAGGATGCTACCCACACCAGTCCACTAACACCCAGGATGCGACCCACACCAGTCCACTAACACCCAGGATGCGACCCACACCAGTCCACTAACACCCAGGATGTGACCCACACCAGTCCACTAACACCCAGGATGCGACCCACACCAGTCCACTAACACCCAGGATGTGACCCACACCAGTCCACTAACACCCAGGATGCGACCCACACCAGTCCACTAACACCCAGGATGCGACCCACACCAGTCCACTAACACCCAGGTACCTATTTGTCTGATGGGAAAGCATGGTCAGCAGGTGTAAGGAAACAAGTCCAATGTTTCCACAACTTCGCCGGGAATCGAACCGTCTTCAGCCAACTACAGAACAGTAAGTAGAAGCAGTAGAGATGTAAAGACGTCATCAGTCCATCACCCTCGATGACGTTGTTTTGAGGTGGTCAGTCCCTCAGCCTGGAGAAGAGTTCACCTCCATAATCTAGAACAATGTGAAGCTGAGGCAACAGTATGGAGACTTATATACTGTCAGGAGGTGAGGTACAGTTAACCTCAGAACAAATTATTAACTTGCTCACTGAAATTTGTCCTTGTGAGAATAAGATTATTGTTAGTATTGTTTTAACACAACTGGCGTCTCCCACCTAGGCAAGTGACCCCGAAAAGAAAAAAAATTTACCATCACTCAATCCTAACATTATTCTTATGTTCAGCAATATACTATACGGGAAAGGTGGTTATTATTATTATTATTATTATTATTATTATTATTATTATTATTATTATTATTATTATTATTATTATTATTATTATTATTATTATTATTATTATTATTATTATTATTATTATTATTATTATTATTATTATTATTATTATTATTATTCACAAAATCGTAATAACAAGACAAAAAACCAATGCACTTGTGGGGTGTTACGACTCGCTCGCCATAGGTTCCAACCCCACCAGTACCATAGATTATTATTATTATTATTATTATTATTATTATTATTATTATTATTATTATTATTATTATTATTATTATTATTATTATTATTATTATTATTATTATTATTATTATTATTATTCACAAAATCGTAATAACAAGACAAAAAACCAATGCACTTGTGGGGTGTTACGACTCGCTCGCCATAGGTTCCAACCCCACCAGTACCATAGATTATTATTATTATTATTATTATTATTATTATTATTATTATTATTATTATTATTATTATTATTATTATTATTATTATTATTATTATTATTATTATTATTATTATTATTATTATTATTATTATTATTATTATTATTAAGGAATGTTTATTTCAAGAACATTCCTCATCTCATCTCAGAATCTCATGTCTATGCAGATGACGGTACTCGAATATTTACTTACGTAAGAAACATGACAAGTGTTCTGAGACATATTAATCACCAGCTCAAAGTTGTTAAATAACAAAAAGGCACAATACCGTGACTGGAACGATACACAAATAACCCGCACATAAAAGAGAGAAGCTTACGACGACGTTTCGGTCCGACTTGAACCATTGACAAAGTCACACTAACAGAGGTGGAGCAGGACGGCTATATATAGGCAGGAAGAGGTGGAGGTAGTAGTAGTAGTAGTAGTAGTAGTAGTAGTAGTAGTAGTAGTACAAGAATTGTATATAATACCGACAGGATGAAATTAAGACACATGCACAACACCCGGGCATCCCCATCGTAGACGTTTCGCCATCCAGCCAGCCACTGGATGGCGAATGGTTATATTAATCACCAGCTCAAAGTTATATCATCTCTGCAAAATAATGGCAGCTTACATTTACTTAAAAAAAACGATAAAGGTCTGTCACCAGCATGATATAGCTCAGGGCCACTCATCTACTATGAGCAAAGGTCCTCTTGGATAGGTACCAATGTATATAAAGGCCCAAATACATTCTTTACTCGAAATCATAAAAGCAACAAATCCGAGAATAGGTCAGTATACTCATCATTTTCAGTGAACATCATTTTCAGTCCTCGTCTTATAAAAATCTACAAAATCTGAAGATAAATAGGGTAAGAAATCATTTTTACGTAGTGAACAAGCCCGCGGTCCAGCTAGAACACTCAGAAGGTCCGGATTCGGACCGCGGGCCACGAATTGAGTAGCCCTGATGTAGACACTAGAGCTGTGGCAATAATTCACAGAGGAGTGAGCACAGGAAGTGAATATCATACGAGAGCAATTTGCCTCAAACTGTCTATGAAGAATCACAGGCAAGCCAGGCCACCTAGAAGAGAATCACACGAAAGCCAGGCCACCTAGAAGAGAATCACAGGCAAGCCAGGTCACCTAGAAGAAAATCACAGGCAAGCCAGGCTACGTAGAAGAGAATCACAGACAATCCAGGCTACCTAGAAGAGAATCACAGGCAAGCTAGGCCACCTAGAAGAGAATCACAGGCAAGCCAGACCACCTAGAAGAGAATCACAGGCAAGCTAGGCCACCTAGAAGAGAATCACAGGCAAGCCAGGCTACCTAGAAGAGAATCACAGGCAAGCCAGGCCACCTAGAAGAGAATCACAGGCAAGCCAGGCCACCTAGAAGAGAATCACAGGCAAGCTAGGCCACCTAGAAGAGAATCACAGGCAAGCCAGGCCACCTAGAAGAGAATCACAGGCAAGCCAGGCCACCTAGAAGACAATCACAGGCAAGCCAGGCCACCTAGAAGAGAATCACAGGCAAGCTAGGCCACCTAGAAGAGAATCACAGGCAAGCCAGGCCACCTAGAAGAGAATCACAGGCAAGCTAGGCCACCTAGAAGAGAATCACAGGCAAGCCAGGCCACCTAGAAGAGAATCACAGGCAAGCCAGGCCACCTAGAAGAGAATCACAGGCAAGCCAGGCCACCTAGAAGAGAATCACAGGCAAGCCAGGCCACCTAGAAGAGAATCACAGGCAAGCCAGGCCACCTAGAAGAGAATCACAGGCAAGCCAGGCTACCTAGAAGAGAATCACATGCAAGCCAGGCCACCTAGAAGAGAATCACAGGCAAGCCAGGCCACCTAGAAGAGAATCACAGGCAAGCCAAGCCACCTAGAAGAGAATCACATGCAAGCCAGGCCACCTAGAAGAGAATCACAGACAAGCCAGGCTACCTAGAAGAGAATCACAGGCAAGCCAGGCCACCTAGAAGAGAATCACAGGCAAGCCAGGCCACCTAGAAGAGAATCACAGGCAAGCCAGGCCACCTAGAAGAGAATCACAGGCAAGCCAAGCCACCTAGAAGAGAATCACATGCAAGCCAGGCCACCTAGAAGAGAATCACAGACAAGCCAGGCTACCTAGAAGAGAATCACAGACAAGCCAGGCCACCTAGAAGAGAATCACAGACAAGCCAGGCTACCTAGAAGAGAATCACAGGCAAGCCAAGCCACCTAGAAGAGAATCACAGACAAGCCAGGCCACTTAGAAGAGAATCACAGGCAAGCCAGGCCACCTAGAAGAGAATCACAGGCAAGCCAGGCCACCTAGAAGAGAATCACAGGCAAGCCAGGCTACGTAGAAGAGAATCACAGGCAAGCCAGGCTACGTAGAAGAGAATCACAGGCAAGCCAGGCTACCTAGAAGAGAATCACAGGCAAGCCAGGCTACCTAGAAGAGAATCACATGCAAGCCAGGCCACCTAGAAGAGAATCACAGGCAAGCCAGGCCACCTAGAAGAGAATCACAGGCAAGCCAGGCCACCTAGAAGAGAATCACAGGCAAGCCAGGCCACCTAGAAGAGAATAACAGGCAAGCCAAGCCACCTAGAAGAGAATCACAGGCAAGTCACCTAGATGAGAATCACAGGCAAGCCAGGCCACCTATAAGACAATCGCAGGCAAGCCAAGCCACCTAGAAGAGAATCACAGGCAAGCCAGGCCACCTAGAAGAGATTCACAGGCAAGCCAGGCCACCTAGAAGAGAATCACAGGCAAGCCAGGCCACCTAGAAGAGAATCACAGGCAAGCCAGGCAACCTAGAAGAAAATCACAGGCAAGTCACCTAGATGAGAATCACAGCAAGCCAAGCCACCTATAAGACAATCGCAGGCAAGTCAAGCCACCTAGAAGAGAATCACAGGCAAGCCAGGCCACCTAGAAGAGAATCACAGGCAAGCCATGCCACCTAGAAGACAATCACAGGCAAGCCAGGCCACCTAGAAGAAAATCACAGGCAAGCCAGGCCACCTAAAAGAGAATCACAGGCAAGCCATGCCACCTAGAAGACAATCACAGGCAAGCCAGGTCACCTAGAAGAGAATCACAGGCAAGCCGGGACACCTAAAAGAGAATCACAGGCAAGCCAAGCCACCTAGAAGAAAAATCACAGGCAAGCCAGGCCACCTAAAAGAGAATCACAGGCAAGCGAAGCCACCTAGAAGACAATCACAGGCAAGCCAGGCCACCTAGAAGAGAATCACAGGCAAGCCAGGACACCTAGAAGAGAATCACAGGCAAGCCAGGCCACCTAGAAGAAAATCACAGGCAAGCCAGGCCACCTAGAAGAGAATCACAGGCAAGCCAGGCCACCTAGAAGAGAATCACAGGCAAGCCAGGCCACCTAGAAGAGAATCACAGGCAAGCCAGGCCACCTAGAAGAGAATCACAGGCAAGCCAGGACACCTAAAAGAGAATCACAGGCAAGCCAGGTCACCTAGAAGAGAATCACAGGCAAGCCAGGCCACCTAGAAGACAATCACAGGTAAGCCAGATCACCTAGAAGAGAATCACAGGCAAGCCAGGCCACCTAAAAGAGAATCACAGGCAAGCCAAGCCACCTAGAAGACAATCACAGGCAAGCCAGGCCACCTAGAAGACAATCACAGGCAAGCCAGGCCACCTAGAAGAGAATCACAGGCAAGCCAGGCCACCTAGAAGAGAATCACAGGCAAGCCAGGCCACCTAGAAGAGCACTAGGCCATATCTATTACCTGTGGTTAGAAGTACACAAGAGCAACTAATACTATAACTGGTGCCTCCTTGACAGCAGAAGTTGCTTTCTCCTAGGAAATACATCAACTTCTAGACAGAATAAGAAACAGCCTAAGGTGACTTAAGGCATATCTAAACCATTTTCACTTGGATTTATTATTACGGCAAAGACTTTAACGCCAGAAGATCAGCACTTGGCTGCCTCCCAGGAAGAGAGAAGACAGCTTCTGTACAAGATATAAAAACATAAGAAAGGAGGAATACTGCAGTAGACCTACTGGACCATGATTGACAGGTCATTCTCAAACCCAAGCCCACTAAGAAAAGTATTTACACAACCAGTTTTTAACGCTACCCAAGAAATAAGCATTAATAACCTTATTAACTAGTGCACAAGTCCTTCTTATGTAATTATTTAACCTAAATTTGAAGCTACCTAAGGTTTTAGCTTCAATAACCTAACTAGGGAAACTGTTCCGCTTATCGACTATATTTCCAAACCAATAATTCCCTATATTCTTCTTAAATCTTAACTTACCCAATTTGAATCCATTATTTCGGGTTATTGGAGGAATATCCTCAGGGCTTTAATGTTGCTACGACACGTGTGCAAGTGTAGTATTGCATACTACATACTACATACTACATACTACATACTACATACTACATACTACATACTACATACTACATATCGGTATTGTATACCTTATTTATATATCCTCTCTTAACGTGTAAAAACACACGTACGTACACTTAACGACATTTATTAAAGGAACCGGTTCCTGATGTGTACGTAAGTGTCATTTCCACACATATCGGTTATCACCCTCCCATTTCATCATTATTAATGACCATTTTCCACTTATATATTACAGTCATGTCTCATCATTCTTCGTCTTACAAGAGAATATAAGTTAAGTTAGCATCTTAACTCCGGCTGTCACTCTCCTTACGTCAATACTTACAAGAATGACGCCATGTGGACGTGAAGGTGAGATGTGTGAAGGTGAGTTGTGTGAAGGTGAGTTGTGTGAAGGTGAGTTGTGTGAAGGTGAGTTGTGTGAAGGTGAGTTGTGTGAAGGTGAGTTGTGTGAAGGTGAGTTGTGTAACGGCGAATTGTGTGAAGGTGAGTAGTGTGATGGTGAGTAGTGTGACGGTGAGTTATGTGATGGTGAGTAGTGTGATGGTGAGCAGTATGATGATGAGTAGTGTGATGATGAGTAGTATGATAGTGAGTAGTGTGATGGTGAGTAGAGTGATGGTGAGCAGTATGATGGTGAGTAGTGTGATGGTGAGAAGTGTGATGGTGAGTAGTGTGATGGCGAGTAGTGTGATGGTGAGCAGTATGATGGTGAGTAGTGTGATGGTGAGTAGTGTGATGGTGAGTAATGTTATGGTGAGTAGTGTGATGGTGAGCAGTATGATGGTGAGTAGTGTGATGATGAGTAGTATGATGGTGAGTAGTGTGATGGTGAGCAGTGTGATGGTGAGTAGTGTAATGGTGAGTTATGTGATGGTAAGTAGTGTGATGGTGAGTAGTGTGATGGTGATTAGTGTGACGGTGAGCAGTATGATGGTAAGTAGTGTGATGATGAGTAGTATGATAGTGAGTAGTGTGATGGTGAGAAGTGTGATGGTGAGTTATGTGATGGTGAATAGAGTGACGGTGATTAGTGTGACGGTGAGCAGTGTGATGGTGAGAAGTGTGACGGTGAGTAGTGTGATATGAGTAGTGTTATGGTGAGTAGTGTGATGGTGAGAAGTGTGACGGTGAGTAGTGTGATGGTGAGATGTGTGATGGTGAGTAGGGTGACGGTGAGTAGTGTGATGGTGAGTAGTGTGATGTTGAGTAGTATGATGGTGAGTAGTGTGATGGTGAGTAGTGTGATGGTGAGTAGTGTGACGGTGAGTTATATGATGGTAAGTAATGTGATGGTGAGTAGTGTGATGGTGATTAGTGTGACGGTGAGTAGTGTGATGGTGAGTAGTGTAATGGTGAGTAGCGTGATAGTGAGCAGTATAATGGTGAGCAGTGTCATGGTGAGCAGTATGATGGTGAGTAGTGTGATGGTGAGTAGTGTGATGCTGAGTAGTGTGATGGTGAGCAGTATGATGGTGAGCAGTGTGATGGTGAGTAGTGTGACAGTGAGCAGTATGATGGTGAGCAGTGTGATGGTGAGTAGTGTGATGGTGAGTAGTGTGATGGTGAGAAGTATGATGGTGAGTAGTGTGATGGTGAGCAGTATGATGATGAGTAGTGTGACGGTGAGAAGTGTGATGGTGAGTAGTGTGATGGTGAGTAGTGTGTTGGTGAGCAGTATGATGGTGAGTAGTGTGATGGTGAGCAGTATGATGGTGAATAGTGTGATGGTGAGCAGTATGATGGTGAAAAGTGTGATAATGAGTAGTGTGATGGTGAGTAGTGTGGCGGTGAGTAGTGTGATGGTGAGTTATGTGAGGTGAGTAGTGTGACGGAGAGTAGTGTGATGGTGAGAAGTATGATGGCGAGAAGTGTGATGGTGAGTAGTGTCATGGTGAGTAGTGTGATCGTAAGTTATGTGATGGTAAGTAGTGTGATTGTGAGTAGTGTGATGGTGATTAGTGTGACGGTGAGTATTGTGATGGTGAATAGTGTGATGGTGAGTAGTTTGATAATGAGCAGTATGATAGTGAGTAGTGTGATGGTGAACAGTATGATGGTGAGTAGTATGATGGTGAGTAGTGTGATGGTGAGCAGTGTGATGGTGAGCAGTATGATGGTGAGTAGTGTGACGAGAGAAGTGTGTTGGTGAGTAGTGTGATGGTGACTAGTGTGATGGTGAGTTATGTGATGGTGAGTAGTGTGATGGTGAGTAGTGTGATGGTGAATAGTGTGATGGTGAGTAGTGTGATGGAGAGTAGTGTGATGGTGTGTAGTGTGACGGTGAGTAGTGTGACGGTGAGTTATGTGATGGTGAGCAGTGTGATAGTGAGTAGTATGATGATGAGTAGTGTGATGGTGAGCAGTGTGATGGTGATTAGTGTGATGGTAAGTAGTGTGATGGTGAGTAGGGTGTTGGTAAGTAGTGTGATGGTGAGTAGTGTGATGGTGAGTAGTGTGATGGTGAGTAGTGTGATGGTGAGTAGGGTGTTGGTAAGTAGTGTGATGGTGAGTAGTGTGATGGTGAGTCATGTGATGGTGAGTAGTGTGATGGTGAGTTATGTGATGGTGAGTAGTATGATGTTGAGTAGTGTGATGGTGAGTAGTGTGTTTGTTAGTTATGTGATTGTGAGTAGTGTGATGGTGAGTAGTGTGTTGGTGAGTAGTGTGATGGTGAGTTATGTGATGGTGAGTAGGGTGTTGGTAAGTAGTGTGATGGTGAGTAGTGTGACGGTGAGTCATGTGATGGTGAGTAGTGTGATGGTGAGTTATGTGATGGTGAGTAGTATGATGATGAGTAGTGTGATGGTGAGTAGTGTGTTTGTTAGTTATGTGATGGTGAGTCATGTGATGGTGAGTAGTGTGATGGTGAGTTATGTGATGGTTAGTAGTGTGTTGGTGAGTTATGTGACGGTGAATAGTGTGATGGTGAGTTATGTGATGGTGAGTAGTGTGATGGTGAGTAGTGTGTTGGTGAGTAGTGTGATGGTGAGTAGTGTGATGGTGAGTTAGGTGATGGTGAGTAGTGTGATGGTGAGTAGTGTGATGGTGAGTAGTGTGATGGTGAGTAGTGTGATGGAGAGTAGTGTGATGGTGTGTAGTGTGACGGTGAGTAGTGTGACGGTGAGTTATGTGATGGTGAGCAGTGTGATAGTGAGTAGTATGATGATGAGTAGTGTGATGGTGAGCAGTGTGATGGTGAGTAGTGTGATGGTGAGTAGTGTGATGGTGAGAAGGGTGTTGGTAAGTAGTGTGATGGTGAGTAGTGTGATGGTGAGTAGTGTGATGGTGAGCAGTGTGATGGTGAGTAGGGTGTTGGTAAGTAGTGTGATGGTGAGTAGTGTGATGGTGAGTCATGTGATGGTGAGTAGTGTGATGGTGAGTTATGTGATGGTGAGTAGTATGATGTTGAGTAGTGTGATGGTGAGTAGTGTGTTTGTTAGTTATGTGATTGTGAGTAGTGTGATAGTGAGTAGTGTGTTGGTGAGTAGTGTGATGGTGAGTTATGTGATGGTGAGCAGGGTGTTGGGAAGTAGTGTGATGGTGAGTAGTGTGACGGTGAGTCATGTGATGGTGAGTAGTGTGATGGTGAGTAGTGTGATGGTGAGTAGTGTGTTTGTTAGTTATGTGATGGTGAGTCATGTGATGGTGAGTAGTGTGATGGTGAGTTATGTGATGGTTAGTAGTGTGTTGGTGAGTTATGTGACGGTGAATAGTGTGATGGTGAGTTATGTGATGGTGAGTAGTGTGATGGTGAGTAGTGTGTTGGTGAGTAGTGTGATGGTGAGTTATGTGATGGTGAGTAGGGTGTTGGTAAGTAGTGTGATGGTGAGTAGTGTGATGGTGAGTCATGTGATGGTGAGTAGTGTGATGGTGAGTTATGTGATGGTGAGTAGTATGATGTTGAGTAGTGTGATGGTGAGTAGTGTGTTTGTTAGTTATGTGAGTGTGAGTAGTGTGATGGTGAGTAATGTGATGGTGAGTTATGTGGTGGTTAGTAGAGTGTTTGTGAGTTATGTGACGGTGAGTAGTGTGATGGTGAGTTATGTGATGGTGAGTAGTGTGATGGTGAGTTATGTGATGGTGAGTAGTATGATGGTGAGTAGTGTGATGGTGAGTAGTGTGATGGTGAGTAGTGTGTTGGTGAGTAGTGTGATGGTGAGTTATGTGATGGTGAGTAGTGTGATGGTGAGTTATGTGATAGTGAGTAGTGTGATGGTGAGGTATGTGATGGTGAGTAGTGTGATGGTGAGTTATGTGATGGTGAGTAGAGTGATGGTGAGTTATGTGATGGTAAGTTATGCGATGGTGTGTAGTGTGATGGTGAGTAGTGTGTTGCTGAGTAGTGTGAGAGTGAGTAGTGTGATGTGTGTAGGGTGTTGGAGAGTAGTGTGATGGTGAGTTATGTGATGGTGAGTAGTGTGATGGTGAGTTATGTGATGGTGAGTTATGTGATGGTGAGTAGTGTGATAGTGAGTAGTGAGTTGCTGAGTTGTGTGATGGTGAGTAGGGCGTTGGTGATTAGTGTGATGGTGAGTAGTGTGATGATGAGTAGTGTGATGGTGAGTAGTGTGATGGTGAGTAGTGTGATGGTGAGCTATGTGATGGTGAGCTATGTGATGGTGAGTATTGTGTTGGTGAGTAGTGTGATGGTGAGCAGTGTGAGGGTGAGTAGTGTGATGGTGAGTAGTGTGATGGTGAGTAGTGTGTTGGTGAGTTGTGCTATTGTGAGTTATGTGATGGTGAGTAGTGTGATAGTGAGTATTGTGATGGTGAGTTATCTGATGGTGAGTAGTGTGATGGTTAGTTATGTGATTGTTAGTAGTGTGATGGTGAGTAGTGTGATAGTGAGTTATGTGATGGTGAATTATGTGAAGGTGAGTAGTGTGATGGTGAGTAGGGTGTCGGTGAATGCTGTGATGGTGAGTTATGTGATGGTGAATTGTGTGATGATGAGTAGTGTGATGGTGAGTTATTTGATAGTGAGTAGTGTGATGGTGAGTAGTGTGTTGGTGAGTAGTGTGATGATGAGTAGGGTGTTGGTGAGTAGTGTGATGGTGAGTAGTGTGATGGTGAGCAGTGTGATGGTGAGTAGTGTGATGGTGAGTAGTGTTATTTTGAGATATGTGATGGTGAGTAGTGTGATGGTGAGTAGTGTGTTGGTGAATAGTGTGATCGTGAGCAGTGTGATGGTGAGAAGTGTGATGGTGAGTAGTGTGTTGGTGAGTAGTGTGATGGTGAGTTATGTGATGGTGAATAGTGTGATGGTGAGTTATGTGAGAGTGAGTAGTGTGATGGTGAGTTATGTGATGGTGAGTAGTGTGATGGTGAATTATGTGATAGTGATTAGTGTGATGGTGAGTAGTGTGTTTCTTAGTTATGTGATGGTGAGTCATGTGATGGTGAGTAGTGTGATGGTGAGTTATGTGATGGTTAGTAGTGTGTTGGTGAGTTATGTGACGGTGAATAGTGTGATGGTGAGTTATGTGATGGTGAGTTATGTGATGGTGAGTTATGTGATGGTGAGTTATGTTACGGTGAGTAGTGTGATGGTGAGTTGTGTGATGGTGAGTAGTGTGATGGTGAGTTATGTGATGGTGAGTAGTGTGATGGTGAGTTATGTGATGGTGAGTAGTGTGATGGTGTGTAGTGTGATGGTGTGTAGTGTGATGGTGAGTAGTGTGATTTTGATTTATGTGATGGTGAGCAGTGTGATGGTGAGGTATGTAATGGTGAGTTATGTGATAGTGAGTTATGTGAGGTGAGTAATGTGATGCTGAATTATGTGATAGTGAGTAGTGTGATTGTGAGTTATGTGATGGTTAGTAGTGTGATGGTTAATTATGTGATTGTGAGTAGTGTGATAGTGAGTAGTGTGATTGTGAGTTATGTGATTGTGAGTAGTGTGATGGTGAGTAGTGTGTTGGTGAGTTATGTGATGGTGAGTTATATGGTAGTGAGTAGTGTGATG
Organism: Cherax quadricarinatus; assembly: GCF_038502225.1. Classification (NCBI taxonomy): domain Eukaryota; kingdom Metazoa; phylum Arthropoda; class Malacostraca; order Decapoda; family Parastacidae; genus Cherax; species Cherax quadricarinatus. The sequence goes on from NC_091315.1 coordinate 15,262,600, forward strand.
GTGAGTTATGTGATGGTGAGTAGTGTGATTGTGAGTAGTGTGATGGTGAAAAGTGTGATGGTGGGTTATGTGGTGGTGATAAGTGTGATGGTTAGTGATGTGATGGTGAGTAGTGTGACGGTGACTTACGTGATCGTGAGTAGTGTGATGGTGGGTAGGGTGTTAGTGAGTACTGTGATTGTGAGTTATGTGATGGTGAATAGTGTGATGGTGAGTAGTGTGATGGTGAGTTATGTGATAGTCAATAGAGTAATGGTGAGCAGTGTGTTGGTGAGAAGTGTGATGGTGAGTAGGGTGTTGGTGAATAGTGTGATGATGAGTAGTGTGACGGTGAGTAGTGTGATGGTGAGTAGTGTGATGGTGAGTAGTGTGATGGTGAGTAGTGTGATGGTGAGTAGTGTGATTTTGAGTTATGTGATGGTGAGTAGTGTGATGGTGAGTAGTGTGTTGGTGAATAGTGTGATGGTGAATAGTGTGATGGTGAGTAGTGTGATGATGAGTAGTGTGATGGTGAGTAGTGTGTTGCTGAGTAGTGTGATGGTGAGTTATGTGATGGTGAATAGTGTGATGGTGAGTTATGTGAGAGTGAGTAGTGTGATAGTGAGTTATGTGATGGTGAGTAGTGTGATAGTGAATTATGTGATAGCGATTAGTGTGATGGTGAGTTATGTGATGGTGAGTAGTTTGAGGATGAATTATGTGATTGTGAGTAGTGTGACAGTGAGTAGTGTGATGGTGAGTTATGTGATTGTGAGTAGTGTGATGGTGAGTAGTGTGTTAGTGAGTTATGTGATGGTGAGTTATGTGATAGTGAGTAGTATGATGGTGAGTTATGTGATGGTGAGTAGCGTGATGGTGAGTTATGTGATGGTGAGTAGTGTGATGGTGAGTTATGTGATGGTGAGTTATGTAATGCTGAGTAGTGTGATGGTGAGCAGTGTGATGGTGAGTTATGTGATGGTGAGTAGGGTGATGGTGAGTTATGTGATAGTGAGTAGTGTAATTGAGAGTTATGTGATGGTGAGTAGTGTGATTCTGAATTATGTGATAGGGAGTAGTGTGACGGTGAGTTATGTGATGGTTAGTAGTATGATGGTGAATTATGTGATTGTGAGTAGTGTGATAGTGAGTAGTGTGATAGTGAGTTATGTGATTGTGAGTAGTGTGATGGTGAGTAGTGTGTTAGTGAGTTTTGTGATGGTGAGTTATGTGATGGTGAGTAGTGTGATGGTGAATTATGTGATGGTGAGTAGTGTGATGGTGAATAGTGTGATGGTGAGTAGTGTGATGGTGAGTTATGTGATAGTCAGTAGAGTAATGGTGAGCAGTGTGTTGGTGAGAAGTGTGATGGTGAGTAGGGTGTTGGTGAATAGTGTGATGATGAGTAGTGTGATGGTGAGTAGTGTGATGGTGAGTAGAGTGATGGTGAGTAGTGTGATATTGAGTAGTGTGATGGTGAGTAGTGTGATTTTGAGTTATGTGATGGTGAGTAGTGTGATGGTGAGTAGTGTGTTGGTGAATAGTGTGATGGTGAATAGTGTGATGGTGAGTTATGTGATTGTGAGTAGTGTGATGGTGAGTAGTGTGTTGGTGAGATATGTGATGGTGAGTTATGTTGTGGTTAGTAGTGTGATGGTGAGTTATGTAATGGTGAGTAGTGTGATTGTGCGTTATGTGATGGTGAGTAGTGTGATGGTGAATTATGTAATAGTGAGAAGTGTGATGGTGAGTTATGTGATGGTTAGTAGTGTGATGGTGAATTATGTGGTTGTGAGTAGTGTGATAGTGAGTAGTGTGATGATAGGTTATGTGATTGTGAGTAGTTTAATGGTGAGTAGTGTGTTGGTGAGTTATTTGATGGTGAGTTATATGGTGGTGAGTAGTGTGATGGTGAGTAGTGTGATGGTGGGTTATGTGGTGGTGATAAGTGTGATGGTTAGTTATGTGATGGTGAGTAGTGTGATTGTGAATTATGTGATGGTGAGTAGTGCGATGGTGAGTTACGTGATGGTGAGTAGTGTGATGGTGAGTTATGTGATGGTGAGTAGTGTGATGGTGAGTTATGTGATGGTGAGTAGTGTGATGGTGAGTTATGTGATGGTGAGTAGTGTGATGGTGAGTTATGTGATGGTGAGTAGTGTGATGGTGAGTTATGTGATGGTGAGTAGTGTGATGGTGAGTTATGTGATGGTGAGTAGTGTGATGGTGAGTTATGTGATGGTGAGTAGTGTGATGGTGTGATGGTGAGTTATGGTGTGATGGTGAGTAGTGTGATGGTGAGTTATGTGATGGTGAGTAGTGTGATGGTGAGTTATGTGATGGTGAGTAGTGTGATTGTGAGTAGTGTGATGGTGAGTAGTGTGATGGTGTGATGGTGAGTTATGTGATGTGAGTAGTGTGTTAGTGAGTTATGTGATGGTGAGTTATGTGATGGTGAGTAGTGTGGTGGTGAATTATGTGATGGTGAGTAGTGTGATGGTGAGTTATGTGATGGTGAGTAGTGTGATGGTGAGTTATGTGATGGTGAGTAGCGTGATGGTGAGTAGTGTGATGGTGAGTAGTGTGATGGTGAGTTATGTGATGGTGAGTAGTGTGATGGTGAGTTATGTGATGGTGAGTAGTGTGATGGTGAGTTATGTGATGGTGAGTAGTGTGATGGTGAGTTATGTGATGGTGAGTAGTGTGATGGTGAGTTATGTGATGGTGAGTTATGTGATGGTGAGTAGTGTGATGGTGAGATATGTGATGGTGAGTAGTGTGATAGTGAGTTATGTGATGGTGAGTAGTGTGATGGTGAGTTATGTGATGGTGAGTAGTGTAATGGTGAGTTATGTGATGGTGAGTAGTGTGATGGTGAATTATGTGATCCTGAGTAGTGTGATGGTGAGTAGTGTAATGGTGAGTTATGTGATGGTGAGTAGTGTGATGGTGAGTTATGTGATGGTGAGTAGTGTGATGGCAAATACTGAAACAATATGGATATTGTTTCAGACTATGGAACAATGCTCTTCTCCAGACTGAGGGACTGACCACCTCAAAACTTTAAGGGTGATGGACTGATTACATCGTCTTCAAGTATCTTCTGCTTCTATCAACTTTTCTGTACTTGACTGAAAAAGCCTACTGTGTAGGCGAAACGTTTCACAATAAAGATACCTAACTGTTGCATATGTGTCTTACCTAACAACCTGTCGGTATTTTATACCATTTTAATGTTCATTGATGGACTGACCACATCGACTCAAGGTTGAGGGACTGATTACCTCATTCTCCTCCTGTTCTTCAAGATACTCCTGTGTATGGACTGATGAAGCCACTGTGTGACGAAACGTTTCCTCAATAAAGATACCCAAGAGTTGCACATGTGTCTAATTTATCATTACACTGACTGCAACACTGGGAAGTATTACACTGCAACACTGAGAAGTATTACACTGCAACACTGGGAAGTATTACACTGCAACACTGGAAAGTATTACACTGAAACACTTGGAAGTATTACACTGCAACACTGGGAAGTATTACACTGCAACACTGGAAAGTATTACACTGAAACACTTGGAAGTATTACACTGCAACACTGGGAAGTATTACACTGCAACACTGGGAAGTATTACACTGCATCACTTGGAAGTATTACACTGCAACGCTGGGAAGTATTACACTGCAACACTAGTAAGTATTACACTGCAACACTGGGAAGTGTTACACTGCAACACTGGGATGCATTACACTACAACACTGGGAAGTATTACACTGCAACACTGGGATGCATTACACTACAACACTGGGAAGTATTACACTGCAACACTGGGAAGTATTACACTGCAACACTCGGAAGTATTACACTGCAACACTGGGAAGTGGTACACTGCAACATTTAGAAATATTACACTGCAACGCAGGGAAGTATTACACTGCAACACTGGTAAGTATTACACTGCAACTCTGGAAAATATTACACTGCAACACTGGGAAGTATTTCACTGCAACACTGGGAAGTATTACACTGCAACACTGGGAAGTGTTACACTGCAACACTGGAAAATATTACACTGCAACACTGGTATGTATTACACTGCAACACTGGGATGCATTACACTGTAACACTGGGAAGTATTACACTGATACACAGGGAAGTATTACACTGGCTGCGACATTGGGAAGTATTACACTGCAACACTGAGAAGTATTACACTGCAACACTGGGAAGTGTTACACTGCAGCACTGGGAAGTGTTACACTGCAACACTGGGAAATATTACACTGCAACTCTGGGAAGCATTACACTGCAACACTGGGAAGTATTACACTTCAACACTGGGAAGTATAACACTACAACACTGGAAAATATTACACTGCAACACTGGGAAGTATTACACTATAACACTGGGATGCATTACACACTAACACTGGGAAGTATTACACTGCAACACAGGGAAGTATTACACTGCAACACTGGGAAGTATTACACTGCAACACTGAGACGTATTACACTGCAACACTGGAAAGTATTACACTGCAACACTGGGAAGTGTTACACTGCAACACTGGGAAGTATTACACTGCAACACTGGAAAGTATTACACTGCAACACTGGAAAGTATTACACTGCAACACTGGAAAGTATTACACTGCAACACTGGGAAGTATTACACTGCAACACTGGGAAGTATTACACTGCAACACTGGAAAGTATTACACTGCAACACTGGAAAGTATTACACTGCAACACTGGGAAGTGTTACACTGCAGCACTGGGAAATATTACACTGCAACTCTGGTAAGTGTTACACTGCAACACTGGGAAGTATTACACTGCAACACTGGGAAGTATTACACTACAACACTGGAAAATATTACACTGCAACACTAGAAGTATTACACTGCAACACTGGGATGTATTACACTGCAACGATGGGAAGTATTACACTGCAACACTGGGAAGTGCTACACTGCAACACTGGGAAATATTACACTGCAACGCTGGGAAGTATTACACTGCAACACTGGGAAGTATTACACTGCAACACTGGGATGTATTACACTGCAACACTGGGAAGTATTACACTGCAACTCTGGAAAATATTACACTGCAACACTGGGATGTATTACACTGCAACACTGGGAAGTATTACACTGCAACACTGGGATGTATTACACTGCAACACTGGAAAATATTACACTGCAACACTGGGAAGTATTACACTGTAACTCTGGAAAATATTACACTGCAACACTGGGATGCATTACACTGAAACAATGAAAAATATTGCACTGCAACACTGTGAAGTATTACACTGCAACGCTTGGAAGTATTACGCTGCAACACTGAGAAGTATTACACTGCAACACTGGAATGTATTACACTGCAACACTGAGAAGTATTACACTGCAACATTGAGAAGTATTACACTGCAACACTGGGAAGTATTACACTGAAACACTGGGAAGTATTACACTGCAACACTGGGAAGTATTACACTGCCACACTGGAAAGTAATACACTGCTACACTGGGAAGTATTACACTGCAACACTCGGAAGTATTACACTGACTGTAATAGGGAGTATTACACTGCAACACTGGGAAGTATTACACTGACTGTAATAGGGAGTATTACACTTACTGAAACATTGGAAGTATAACACTGACTCTAACACTGGGAAGAATTACGCTGACTGCAACACTGGAAGTATTGCACTGCAACACTGGAAGTATTACACTCCAACACTGGGAAATATTACACTGACTGCAACACTGGGAGGTATTACACTGACTGCAACACTGGGAAGTATTACGCTGCAACACTGGGAAGTATTACACAGCAACACTGAGAAGTATTACACTGCAACACTGGGAAGTATTACACTGCAACTCTGGAAAATATTACACTGCAACACTTGGAAGTATTACACTGCAACACTGGGAACTATTACACTGCAACACTGGGAATTATTACACTGCAACGCTGGGAAGTATTACACTGCAACACTGGTAAGTATTACACTGCAACACTGGGAAGTGTTACACTGCAACACTGAAAAATATTATTCTGCAACACTGGAAAGTATTACACTGCAATACTGGGATGCATTACACTACAACACTGGGAAGTATTACACTGCAACACTAGAAAGTATTACACTGAAACACAGGGAAGTATTACACTGGCTGCGACACTGGGAAGTATTACACTGCAACACTGAGAAGTATTACACTGCAACATTGAGAAGTATTATACTGCAACACTGGGAAGTATTACACTGAAACACTGGGAAGTATTACACTGCAACACTGGGAAGTATTACACTGCCACACTGGAAAGTATTGCACTGCTACACTGGGAAGTATTACACTGCAACACTGGAAAGTATTACACTGCAACACTGGAAAGTATTACACTGCAACACTGGAAAGTATTACACTGCAACACTGGAAAGTATTACACTGCAACACTGGGAAGTATTACACTGCAACACTGGGAAGTATTACACTGCAACACTGGAAAGTATTACACTGCAACACTGGAAAGTATTACACTGCAACACTGGGAAGTGTTACACTGCAGCACTGAGAAATATTACACTGCAACTCTGGGAAGTGTTACACTGCAACACTGGGAAGTATTACACTGCAACACTGGGAAGTATTACACTACAACACTGGAAAATATTACACTGCAACACTAGAAGTATTACACTGCAACACTGGGATGTATTACACTGCAACGATGGGAAGTATTACACTGCAACACTGGGAAGTGCTACACTGCAAGACTGGGAAATATTACACTGCAACGCTGGGAAGTATTACACTGCAACACTGGGAAGTATTACACTGCAACACTGGGATGTATTACACTGCAACACTGGGAAGTATTACACTGCAACTCTGGAAAATATTACACTGCAACACTGGGATGTATTACACTGCAACACTGGGAAGTATTACACTGCAACACTGGGATGTATTACACTGCAACACTGGAAAATATTACACTGCAACACTGGGAAGTATTACACTGCAACTCTGGAAAATATTACACTGCAACACTGGGATGCATTACACTGAAACAATGAAAAGTATTGCACTGCAACACTGGGAAGTATTACACTGCAACGCTTGGAAGTATTACACTGCAACACTGAGAAGTATTACACTGCAACACTGGAATGTATTACACTGCAACACTGAGAAGTATTACACTGCAACATTGAGAAGTATTACACTGCAACACTGAGAAGTATTACACTGCAACACTGGGAAGTATTACACTGCCACACTGGAAAGTATTACACTGCTACACTGGGAAGTATTACACTGCAACACTCGGAAGTATTACACTGACTGTAATAGGGAGTATTACACTGCAACACTGGGAAGTATTACACTGACTGTAATAGGGAGTATTACACTGCAACACTGGGAAGTATTACACTGACTGTAATAGGGAGTATTACACTGCAACACTCGGAAGTATTACACTGACTGTAATAGGGAGTATTACACTGCAACACTGGGAAGTATTACACTGCAACACTGGGAAGTATTACACTGCAACACTGGGAAGTATTACACTGCAATAGGGAGTATTACACTGCAACACTGGGAAGTATTACACTGACTGTAATAGGGAGTATTACACTGCAACACTGGGACTGAAAGTATTACACTGCAACACTGGGAAGTATTACACTTGGAAGTATAACTGCAACACTGAAGTCACTGCAACACTGGGAAGAATTACACTGCAACACTGGAAGTATTACACTGCAACACTGGAAGTATTACACTCCAACACTGGGAAATATTACACTGACTGCAACACTGGGAGGTATTACACTGACACTGCAACACTGGGAAGTATTACACTGCAACACTGGGAAGTATTACACTGCAACACTGAGAAGTATTACACTGCAACACTGGGAAGTATTACACTGCAACTCTGGAAAAATATTACACTGCAACACTTGGAAGTATTACACTGCAACACTGGGAAGTATTACACTGCAACTCTGGAAAATATTACACTGCAACGCTGGGAAGTATTACACTGCAACACTGGTAAGTATTACACTGCAACACTGGGAAGTGTTACACTGCAACACTGAAAAATATTATTCTGCAACACTGGAAAGTATTACACTGCAATACTGGGATGCATTACACTACAACACTGGGAAGTATTACACTGCAACACTGGGAAGTATTACACTTGCTGCAACACTGGGAAGTATTTCACTGACTGCAACACTGGGAAGTATTACACTGCAACACTGGGAAGTATTACACTTGCTGCAACAATGGGAAGTATTTCACTGACTGCAACACTGGGAAGTATTACACTGCAACACTGGAAAGTATTACACTGCAGCACTGGGAAGAATTACACTGCACACTGGGAAGTGTTACTCTGCAACACTGGGAAATAATACACTGCAACGCTGGGAAGTATTACACTGCAACACTGGGAAGTATTTCACTGCAACACTGGAAAATATTACACTGCAACACTGGGAAGTATTACACTGCAACACTGAGAAGTATTACACTGAAACACTGGGAAGTGTTACACTGCACCACTGGAAAATATTACACTGCAACACTGGTATGTATTACACTGCAACACTGGGATGCATTACACTGTAACACTATGAAGTATTACACTGCTGCACTGGGAAGTATTACACTGCAACACTGGAAAGAATTACACTGCCGCACTGGGAAGTGTTACACTGCAACTCTGGGAAGAGTTACACTGCATCACTGGGAAGTATTACACTGCAACACTGGGATGTATTACACTGCAACACTGAGAAGTATTACACTGCAACACTGGGAAGTATTACACTGCAACACTGGAAAGAATTACACTGCCGCACTGGGAAGTGTTACACTGCAACTCTGGGAAGAGTTACACTGCATCACTGGGAAGTATTACACTGCAACGCTGGGAAATATTACGCTACACTTAGAAGTAATACACTGCAACAGTGGGAAGTATTACACTGCAACACTGTGTATTACACTGCAACAGTGGGAAGTATTACACTGCAACACTGGGAAGTGTTACACTGCAACGCTGGGAAATATTACTCTGCACGTCTAAGTAATACACTGCAGCAGTGGGAAGTATTACACTGCAACACTGGGAAGTATTACACTGCAACACTGGGAAGTATTACACTCCAACACTGGGAAGTATTACACTGCAACACTGGGAAGTATTACACTGCAACACTGGGAAGTATTACACTGCAACACTGGGAAGTATTACACTGCAACACTGGGAAGTATTACACTGCAAGACTGGGAGGTATTACACCACAACACTGGGATGTATTACACTGCAACACTGGGAGGTATTACACTGCAACACTGGGAAATATTACACTGCAACACTTGGAAGTGTTACACAGCAACTCTGGGAAGTATTACACTGCAACACTGGGAAGTATTACACTGCAGCACTGGGAATTATTACACTGCAACTCTGGGAAGTGTTACACTGCAACACTGGGAAGTATTACACTGCAACACTGGGAAGTATTACACTACAACACTGGAAAATATTACACTGCAACACTAGAAGTATTACACTGCAACACTGGGATGTATTACACTGCAACCATGGGAAGTATTACACTGCAACACTGGGAAGTGCTACACTGCAACACTGGGAAATATTACACTGCAACGCTGGGAAGTATTACACTGTAACACTGGGAAGTATTACACTGTAACACTGGGATGTATTAAACAGCAACCCTGGGAAGTATTACACTGCAACACCGGGAAGTATTACACTGCAACACTGGGAAGTATTACACTGCAACACTGGAAGTATTACACTGCAACACTGGGAAGAACACTGTGGGAAGTATTATTACACTGCAACACTGGGAAGTATTACACTGTATATTACACTGCAACACTGGGAAGTATTACACTGCAACACTGGGAAGTATTACACTGCAACAGTGGGAAGTATTACAGTGGGAAGTATTACAGTGGGAAGTATTACAGTGGGAAGTATTACAGTGGGAAGTATTACACTGCAACACTGGGAAGTCTTACACTGCAACACTGGGAAGTATTACACTGCTGAGAAGTACACTGGGAAGTATTACACTGCAACACTGGGAAGTATTACACTGCAACAATGGGAAGTATTACACTGCAACACTGGGAAGTATTACACTGCAACACTAGGGAAGTATTACACTGCAACACTGGGAAGTATTACACTGCACTGTAATGGGAAGTATTACACTGCAACACTGGGAAGTTTTACACTGCAACACTGGGAAGTATTACACTGCTGAACACTGGGAAGTATTACACTGCAACACTGGGAAGTATTACGCTGACTGCAACACTGGAAGTATTACACTGCAACACTGGGAAGTATTACACTGCAACACTGGGAAGTATTACACTGCAACACTGGGAAGTATTACACTGACTGCAACACTGGGAAGTATTACACTGCAACACTGGGAAGTATTACACTGCAACACTGAGAAGTATTACACTGCAACACTGGGAAGTATTACACTGCAACACTGGGAAGTATTACACTGCAACACTGGGAAGTATTACACTGCAACACTGGGAAGTATTACACTGCAACACTGGGAAGTATTACACTGCAACACTGGGAAGTATTACACTGCAACACTGTTAAGTATTACACTGCAACACTGGGAAGTATTACACTGCAACACTGGGAAATTACACTATTATTACACTGCAACACTGGAAAGTATTACACTGCAACACTGGGATGCATTACACTGGGAAGTATTACACTAACACTGGGAAGTATTACACTGCAACACTGGGAAGTATTACACTGCAACACTGGCAAGTATTACACAGCAACACTGGGAAGTATTACACTGCAACACTGGGAAGTATTACACTGGCACTGCACTGCAACACTGGGAAGTATTACACTGCAACACTGAGAAGTATTACACTGCAACACTGAGAAGTATTACACTGCAACACTGGGAAGTATTACACTGCAACACTGGGAAGTATTACACTGCAACACTGGGAAGTATTACACTGCAACACTGGGAAGTATTACACTGCAACACTGGGAAGTATTACACTGCAACACTGGGAAGTATTACACTGCAACACTGGAAAGTATTACACTGCAACGCTGGAAAGTATTACACTGCAACACTGGGAAGTATTACACTGCAACACTGGGAAGTATTACACTGCAACACTGGGAAGTATTACACTGCAACACTGGAAAGTATTACACTGCAACACTGGAAAGTATTACACTGCAACATTGGGAAGTGTTACACTGCAGCACTGGGAAATATTACACTGCAACTCTGGGAAGTGTTACACTGCAACACTGGGAAGTATTACACTGCAACACTGGGAAGTATTACACTACAACACTGGAAAATATTACACTGCAACACTAGAAGTATTACACTGCAACACTGGGATGTATTACACTGCAACCATGGGAAGTATTACACTGCAACACTGGGAAGTGCTACACTGCAACACTGGGAAATATTACACTGCAACGCTGGGAAGTATTACACTGTAACACTGGGAAGTATTACACTGCAACACTGGGAAGTATTACACTGTAACACTGGGATGTATTACACTGCAACACTGGGAAGTATTACACTGCAACACTGGGAAGTATTACACTGCAACACTGGGAAGTATTACACTGCAACACTGGGAAGTATTACACTGCAACACTGGGAAGTATTACACTGCAACACTGGGAAGTATTACACTGCAACACTGGAAAATATTACACTGCAACACTGGGAAGTATTACACTGCAACAATGGGAAGTATTACACTGCAACACTGGGAAGTATTACACTGCAACGCTGCAACACTGAAAGTATTACACTGCAACACTGGAAGTTACACTGCAACACTGAGAAGTATTACACTGCAACACTGGAAGTATTACACTGCAACACTGGGCAAGTATTACACTGCAACACTGGGAATTACACTGTAAGTATTACACTGCAACACTGGGAAGTACACTGCTACACTACACTGCAACACTGGGAAGTATTACACTGGGGAAGTATTACACTGCAACACTGGGAAGTATTACACTGCCACACTGGGAAGTATTACACTGCTACACTGGGAAGTATTACACTGCAACACTGGAAGTATTACACTGCAACACTGGGAAGTATTACACTGCAACACTGGGAAGTATTACACTGACTGTAATAGGGAGTATTACAACACTGGGAAGTATTACACTGACAACACTGGGAAGTATTACACTGCAACACTGGGTAAGTATTACACTGCAACACTGGGAAGTATTACACTGCAACACTGGGAAGTATTACACTGCAACACTGGGAAGTATTACACTGCAACACTAGGGAAGTATTACACTGCAACACTGCAACACTGGAAGTATTACACTGCAACACTGGGAAGTATTACACTGCAACACTGGGAAGTATTACACTGCAACACTGGGGAAGTATTACACTGCAACACTGGGAAGTATTACACTGCAACACTGGGAAAATATTACACTGCAACACTGGGAAGTATTACACTGCAACACTGGGAAGTATTACACTGCAACACTGGGAAGTATTACACTGCAACACTGGGAAAGTATTACACTGCAACACTGGGAAGTATTACACTGCTGCGACACTGAGAAGTATTACACTGCAACACTGAGAAGTATTACACTGCAACACTGGGAAGTATTACACTGCAACACTGGGAAGTATTACACTGCAACACTGGGAAGTATTACACTGCAACACTGGGAAGTATTACACTGCAACACTGGGAAGTATTACACTGCAACACTGGGAAGTATTACACTGCAACACTGGGAAGTATTACACTGCAACACTGGGAAGTATTACACTGCAACACTGAGAAGTATTACACTGCAACACTGGGAAGTATTACACTGCAACACTGGGAAGTATTACACTGCAACACTGGGAAGTATTACACTGCAACACTGGAAAGTATTACACTGCAACACTGGAAAGTATTACACTGCAACATTGGGAAGTGTTACACTGCAGCACTGGGAAATATTACACTGCAACTCTGGGAAGTGTTACACTGCAACACTGGGAAGTATTACACTGCAACACTGGGAAGTATTACACTACAACACTGGAAAATATTACACTGCAACACTAGAAGTATTACACTGCAACACTGGGATGTATTACACTGCAACCATGGGAAGTATTACACTGCAACACTGGGAAGTGCTACACTGCAACACTGGGAAATATTACACTGCAACGCTGGGAAGTATTACACTGCAACACTGGGAAGTATTACACTGTAACACTGGGATGTATTACACTGCAACACTGGGAAGTATTACACTGCAACACTGGGAAGTATTACACTGCAACACTGGGAAGTATTACACTGCAACACTGGGAAGTATTACACTGCAACACTGGGAAGTATTACACTGCAACACTGGAAAGTATTACACTGCAACACTGGTAAGTATTACACTGCAACACTGGGAAGTATTACACTGCAACACTGGGAAGTATTACACTGCAACACTGGGAAGTATTACACTGCAACACTGGGAAGTATTACACTGCAACACTGGGAAGTATTACACTGCAACACTGGGAAGTATTACACTGCAACACTGCAACACTCGGAAGTGTTACACTGCAACACTGGGAAGTATTACACTGCAACACTGGGAAGTATTACACTGCAGCACTGGGAAGTATTACACCGCAACTCTGGGATGTATTACACTGCAACACTGATAAGTATTACACTGCAACACTGGGAAGTATTACACTGCAACACTGGGAAGTATTACACTGCAACACTGGGAAGTATTACACTGCAACACTGGGAAGTATTACACTGCAACACTGGGAAGTATTACACTGCAACACTGGAAAGTATTACACTGCAACACTGGGAAGTATTACACTGCAACACTGGGAAGTATTACACTGCAACACTGGGAAGTATTACACTGCAACACTGGGAAGTATTACACTGCAACACTGGGAAGTATTACACTGCAACACTGGGAAGTATTACACTGCAACACTGGGAAGTATTACACTGCAACACTGAGAAGTATTACACTGCAACACTGGGAAGTATTACACTGCAACACTGGGAAGTATTACACTGCAACACTGGGAAGTATTACACTGCAACACTGGGAAGTATTACACTGCAACACTGGGAAGCAACGCTGGGAAGTTACACTGCAACACTGGGAAGTATTACACTGCAACACTGGGAAGTATTACACTGCAACACTGGGAAGTATTACACTGCAACACTGGGAAGTATTACACTGCAACACTGGGAAGTATTACACTGCAACACTGGGAAGTATTACACTGCAACACTGGGAAGTATTACACTGCAACACTGGGAAGTATTACACTGCAACACTGGGAAGTATTACACTGCAACACTGGGAAGTATTACACTGCAACACTGGGAAGTATTACACTGCAACACTGGGAAGTATTACACTGCAACACTGGGAAGTATTACACTGCAACACTGGAAAGATTACACTGTATATACACTGCAACACTGGGAAGTGTTACTGCAACACTGGGAAATATTACACTGTATTACACTGCAACACTGGGAAGTATTACACTGCAACACTGGGAAGTATTACACTGCACTGCAACACTGAAGTATTACACTGAACACTGGGAAGTATTACACTGCAACACTGGGAAGTATTACACTGCAACACTGGGAAGTATTACACTGCAACACTGGGAAGTATTACACTGCAACACTGGGAAGTATTACACTGCAACACTGGGAAGTATTACACTGCAACACTGGGAAGTATTACACTGCAACACTGGGAAGTATTACACTGCAACACTGGGAAGTATTACACTGCAACACTGGGAAGTATTACACTGCAACACTGGGAAGTATTACACTGCAACACTAGAAGTATTACACTGCAACACTGGGAAGTATTACACTGCAACACTGGGATGTATTACACTGCAACACTGAGAAGTATTACACTGCAACACTGGGAAGTATTACACTGCAACACTGGGAAGTATTACACTGCAACACTAGAAGTATTACACTGCAACACTGGGATATACACTGCAACACTGGAAGTGTTACACTGGGAAGTATTACACTGCAACACTGGGAAGTGTTACACTGCAACGCTGGGAAATATTACGCTGCACTTAGAAGTAATACACTGCAGCAGTGGGAAGTATTACACTGCAACACTGGGAAGTATTACACTGCAACACTGGGATGAATTACACTGCAACACTGGGAAGAATTACACTGCAACACTGGGAAGATTACACTGCAACACTGGGAAGAATTACACTGCAACACTGGGAAGTATTACACTGCAACACTGGGAAGTATTACACTGCAACACTGGGAAGTATTACACTGCAACACTGGGAAGTATTACACTGCAACACTGGGAAGTATTACACTGCAACACTGGGAAGTATTACACTGCAACACTGGGAAGTATTACACTGCAACACTGGGAAGTATTACACTGCAACACTGGGAAGTATTACACTGCAACACTGGGAAGTATTACACTGCAACACTGGGAAGTATTACACTGCAACACTGGGAAGTATTACACTGCAACACTGGGAAGTATTACACTGCAACACTGGGAAGTATTACACTGCAACACTGGGAAGTATTACACTGCAACACTGGGAAGTATTACACTGCAACACTGGGAAGTATTACACTGCAACACTGGGAAGTATTACACTGCAACACTGAAATATTACACTGCAACATTGGGAAGTATTACACTGCAACACTGGGAAGTATTACACTGCAACACTGGGAAGTATTACACTGCAACACTGGGAAGTATTACACTGCAACACTGGAAGTATTACACTGCAACACTGGGAAGTATTACACTGCAACACTGGGAAGTATTACACTGCAACACTGGGAAGTATTACACTGCAACACTGGGAAGTATTACACTGCAACTGTAATAGGGAAGTATTACACTGCAACACTGGGAAGTATTACACTGACTGGGAACTGGGAAGTATTACACTGCAACACTGGGAAGTATTACACTGCAACAGTGGGAAGTATTACACTGGGAAGTATTACACTGCAACACTGGGAAGTATTACACTGCAACTGTAATGGGAAGTATTACACTGCAACACATGGGAAGTATTACACTGACAACACTGGGAAGTATTACACTGCAACACTGGGAAGTATTACACTGCAACACTGGGAATTACACTGTGGGAAGTATTACACTGCAACACTGGGAAGTATTACACTGCAACACTGGGAAGTATTACAACACTGGGAAGTATTACACTGCAACACTGGGAAGTATTACACTGCAACACTGGGAAGTATTACACTGCAACACTGGGAAGTATTACACTGCAACACTGGGAAGTATTACACTGCAACACTGGGAAGTATTACACTGCAACACTGGAAAACACTGCAACACTATTACACTGCAACACTGGGAAGTATTACACTGCAACACTGGGAAGTATTACACTGCAACACTGGGAAGTATTACACTGCAACACTGGGAAGTATTATACTGCAACACTGGGAAGTATTACACTGCAACACTGGGAAGTATTACACTGCAACACTGGGAAGTATTACACTGCAACACTGGGAAGTATTACACTGCAACACTGAGAAGTATTACACTGCAACACTGGGATTAGTATTACACTGCAACACTGGGAAGTATTACACTGCTACACTGGGAAGTATTACACTGCAACACTGGGAAGTATTACACTACAACACTGGGAAGTATTACACTGCAACACTGGGAAGTATTACACTGCAACACTGGGAAGTATTACACTGCAACACTGGGAAGTATTACACTGCAACACTGGGAAGTATTACACTGCAACACTGGGAAGTATTACACTGCAACACTGGGAAGTATTACACTGCAACACTGGGAAGTATTACACTGCAACACTGGGAAGTATTACACTGCAACACTAGAAGTATTACACTGCAACACTGGGAAGTATTACACTGCAACACTGGGAAGTATTACACTGCAACACTGAGAAGTATTACACTGCAACACTGGGAAGTATTACACTGCAACACTGGGAAGTATTACACTGCAACACTGGGAAGTATTACACTGCAACACTGGGAAGTATTACACTGCAACACTGGGAAGTATTACACTGCAACACTGGGAAGTATTACACTGCAACACTGGGAAGTATTACACTGCAACACTGGGAAGTATTACACTGCAACACTGGGAAGTATTACACTGCAACACTGGTAAGTATTACACTGCAACACTGGAAAGTATTACACTGCAACACTGGGAGAAGTAAGTTACACTGGAAGACTGGGATGTATTACACTGCAACACTGGGAAGTATTACACTGCAACACTGAGAAGTATTACACTGCAACACTTGGAAGTATTACACTGCAACACTGCTGGGAAGTATTACACTGCAACACTGGGAAGTATTACACTGCAACACTGGGAAGTATTACACTGCAACACTGGGATATTACACTGCAACACTAAGTTACACTGCAACCCTGGGAAGTATTACACTGCAACACTGGGAAGTATTACACTGCAACACTGGGAAGTATTACACTGCAACACTGGGAAGTATTACACTGCAACACTGGGAAGTATTACACTGCAACACTGGGAAGTATTACACTGCAACACTGGGAAGTATTACACTGCAACACTGGGAAGTATTACACTGCAA
This sequence comes from Cherax quadricarinatus, assembly GCF_038502225.1. NCBI lineage: Eukaryota > Metazoa > Arthropoda > Malacostraca > Decapoda > Parastacidae > Cherax > Cherax quadricarinatus. Next base: position 15,280,425 of record NC_091315.1, read on the forward strand.
CACTGGGAAGTATTACACTGCAACACTGGGAAGTATTACACTGCAACACTGGGAAGTATTACACTGCAACACTGGGAAGTATTACACTGCAACACTGGGAAGTATTACACTGCAACACTGGGAAGTATTACACTGCAACACTGGGAAGTATTACACTGCAACACTGGGAAGTATTACACTGCAACACTGGGAAGTATTACACTGCAACACTGGGAAGTATTACACTGCAACACTGGGAAGTATTACACTGCAACACTGGGAAGTATTACACTGCAACACTGGGAAGTATTACACTGCAACACTGGGAAGTATTACACTGCAACACTGGGAAGTTACACTGCAACACTGGGAAGTATTACACTGCAACACTGGGAAGTATTACACTGCAACACTGGGAAGTATTACACTGCAACACTGGGAAGTATTACACTGCAACACTGGGTAACACTGCAACACTGGGAAGTATTACACTGCAACACTGGGAAGTATTACACTGCAACACTGGGAAGTATTACACTGCAACACTGGGTATTACACTGTATATTACACTGCACACTGGGAAGTATTACACTGCACTGCAACACTGGGAAGTATTACACTGCAACACTGGGAAGTATTACACTGCACTGCACACTGGGAAGTATTACACTGCAACACTGGGAAGTATTACACTGCAACATGGGAAGTATTACACTGCAACACTGGGAAGTATTACACTGCAACAAGTATTACACTGCAACACTGGGAAGTATTACACTGCACTGGGACACTGGGAAGTATTACACTCCAACACTGGGAAGGATTACACTGCAACACTGGGAAGTATTACACTGCAACACTGGGAAGTATTACACTGCAACACTGGGAAGTATGGGAAGTATTACACTGCAACACTGGGAAGTATTACACTGCAACACTGCGAAGTATTACACTGCAACACTGGGAAGTATTACACTGCAACACTGGGAAGTATTACACTGCAACACTGGGAAGTATTACACTGCAACACTGGGAAGTATTACACTGCAACACTGGGAAGTATTACACTGCAACACTGGGAAGTATTACACTGCAACACTGGGAAGTATTACACTGCAACACTGGGAAGTATTACACTGCAACACTGGGAAGTATTACACTGCAACACTGGGAAGTATTACACTCCAACACTGGGAAGTATTACACTGCAACACTCCAACACTGGGAAGTATTACACTGCAACACTGGGGAGTATTACACTGCAACACTGGGAAGTATTACACTGCAACACTGGGAAGTATTACACTGCAACACTGGGAAGAATTACACTGCAACACTGGGAAGTATTACACTGCAACACTGGGAAGAATTACACTGCAACACTGGGAAGAATTACACTGCAACACTGGGAAGATTACACTGCAACACTGGGAAGAATTACACTGCAACACTGGGAAGTATTACACGGCAACACTGGGAAGTATTACACTGCAACACTGGGAAGTATTACACTGCAACACTGGGAAGTATTACACTGCAACACTGGGAAGTATTACACTGCAACACTGGGAAGTATTACACTGCAACACTGGGAAGTATTACACTGCAACACTGGGAAGTATTACACTGAAACACTGCGAAGTATAACACTGCAACACAGGGAAGTATTACACTGCAACACTGGGAAGTATTACACTGCAACACTGGGAAGTATTACACTGCAACACTGGGAAGTATTACACTGCAACACTGGGAAGTATTACACTGCAACACTGGGAAGTATTACACTGCAACACTGGGAAGTATTACACTGCAACACTGGGAAGTATTACACTGCAACACTGGGAAGTATTACACTGCAACACTGGGAAGTATTACACTGCAACACTGGGAAGTATTACACTGCAACACTGGGAAGTATTACACTGCAACACTGGGAAGTATTACACTGCAACACTGGGAAGTATTACACTGCAACACTGGGAAGTATTACACTGCAACACTGGGAAGTATTACACTGCAACACTGGGAAGTATTATACTGCAACACTTACACTGCAACACTGGGAAGTATTACACTGCAACACTGGGAAGTATTACACTGCAACACTGGGAAGTATTACACTGCAACACTGGGAAGTATTACACTGCAACACTGGGAAGTATTACACTGCAACACTGGGAAGTATTACACTGCAACACTGGGAAGTATTACACTGCAACACTGGGAAGTATTACACTGCAACACTGGGAAGTATTACACTGCAACACTGGGAAGTATTACACTGCAACACTGGGAAGTATTACACTGCAACACTGGGAAGTATTACACTGCAACACTGGGAAGTATTACACTGCAACACTGGGAAGTATTACACTGCAACACTGGGAAGTATTACACTGCAGCTGGGGGAAGTATTACACTGCAACACTGGGAAGTATTACACTGCAACACTGGGAAGTATTACACTGCAACACTGGGAAGTATTACACTGCAACACTGGGAAGTATTACACTGCAACACTGGGAAGTATTACACTGCAACACTGGGAAGTATTACACTGCAACACTGGGAAGTATTACACTGCAACACTGGGAAGTATTACACTGCAACACTGGGAAGTATTACACTGCAACACTGGGAAGTATTACACTGCAACACTGGGAAGTATTACACTGCAACACTGGGAAGTGTTACACTGCAACACTGGGAAGTATTACACTGCAACACTGGGAAGTGTTACACTGCAACACTGGGAAGTATTACACTGCAACACTGGGAAGTATTACACTGCAACACTGGGAAGTATTACACTGCAACACTGGGAAGTATTACACTGCAACACTGGGAAGTATTACACTGCAACACTGGGAAGTATTACACTGCAACACTGGGAAGTGTTACACTGCAACACTGGGAAGTATTACACTGCAACACTGGGAAGTATTACACTGCAACACTGGGAAGTATTACAACACTGGGAAGTATTACACTGCACACTGGGAAGTAATACACTGCAACACTGGGAAGTATTACACTGCAACACTGGGAAGTAGTACACTGCAACACTGGGAAGTATTACACTGCAACACTGGGAAGTTTTACACTGCAACACTGGGAAGTATTACACTGCAACACTGGGAAGTATTACACTGCAACACTGGGAAGTATTACACTGCAACACTGGGAAGTATTACACTGCAACACTGGGAAGTATTACACTGCAACACTGGGAAGTATTACACTGCAACACTGGGAAGTATTACACTGCAACACTGGGAAGTATTACACTGCAACACTGGGACGGAGTACACTGCAACACTAAGTATTACACTGGGAAGTATTACACTGCAACACTGGGAAGTATTACACTGCAACACTGGGAAGTATTACACTGCAACACTGGGAAGTATTACACTGCAACACTGGGAAGTATTACACTGCAACACTGGGAAGTATTACACTGCAACACTGGGAAGTATTACACTGCAACACTGGGAAGTATTACACTGCAACACTGGGAAGTATTACACTGCAACACTGGGAAGTATTACACTGCAACACTGGGAAGTATTACACTGCAACACTGGGAAGTATTACACTCCAACACTGGGAAGTATTACACTGCAACACTGGGAAGTATTACACTGCAACACTGGGAAGTATTACACTGCAACACTGGGAAGTATTACACTGCAACACTGGGAAGTATTACACTGCAACACTGGGAAGTATTACACTGCAACACTGGGAAGTATTACACTGCAACACTGGGAAGTATTGCACTGCAACACTGGGAAGTATTACACTGCAACACTGGGAAGTATTACACTGCAACACTGGGAAGTATTACACTGCAACACTATGAAGTATTACACTGCAACACTGGGAAGTATTACACTGCAACACTGGGAAGTATTACACTGCAACACTGGGAAGTATTACACTGCAACACTGGGAAGTATTACACTGCAACACTGGGAAGTATTACACTGGGAAGTATTACACTGCAACACTGCAACACTGGGAAGTATTACACTGCAACACTGGGAAGTATTACACTGCAACACTGGGAAGTATTACACTGCAACACTGGGAAGTATTACACTGCAACACTGGGAAGTATTACACTGCAACACTGGGAAGTATTACACTGCAACACTGGGAAGTATTACACTGCAACACTGGGAAGTATTACACTGCAACACTGGGAAGTATTACACTGCTACTCTGGGAAGTATTACACTGCAACACTGGGAAGTATTACACTGCAACACTGTGAAGTATTACACTGCTACTCTGAGAAGTATTACACTGCAACACTGGGAAGTATTACACTGCTACTCTGGGAAGTATTACACTGCAACACTGAGAAGTATTACACTGCAACACTGGGAAGTATTACACTGCTACTCTGGGCAACACTGGGAAGTATTACACTGCAGCACTGGGAATTATTACACTGCAACACTGGGAAGTATTACACTGCAACACTGGGAATTATTACACTGCAACACTGGGAAGTATTACACTGCAACACTGGGAAGTATTACACTGCAACACTGGGAAGTATTACACTGCAACACTGGGAAGTATTACACTGCTACTCTGGGAAGTATTACACTGCAACACTGGGAAGTATTACACTGCAACACTGGGAAGTATTACACTGCAACACTGGGAAGTATTACACTGCAACACTGGGAAGTATTACACTGCAACACTGGGAAGTATTACACTGCAACACTGGGAAGTATTACACTGCAACACTGGGAAGTATTACACTGCAACACTGGGAAGTATTACACTGCAACACTGGGAAGTATTACACTGCAACACTGGGAAGTATTACACTGCTACTCTGGGAAGTATTACACTGCTACTCTGGGAAGTATTACACTGCTACTCTGGGAAGTATTACACTGCTACTCTGGGAAGTATTACACTGCAACACTGGGAAGTATTACACTGCAACACTGGGAAGTATTACACTATCCGTTGAAGACTTATCTAATAATTTCATCAATAATCTTACCCGACTGTTGTACATAATAAAATTAACAGATTTCAAGAATAAGCTAAACAGATTTCAATAGTAAGATAAACAGATTTCAAAAATAAGATAAACAAATTTGCATAGAAAGATAAACAGACTTCAATAAGATAAACAGATTTCAAGAGTAAGATAAACAGATTTCAATATGATAAACAGATTTCAATAAGATAAACAGATTTCAAGAGTAAGATAAACAGATTTCAATATGATAAACAGATTTCAATAAGATAAACAGATTTCAAGAGTAAGATAAACAGATTTCAATATGATAAACAGATTTCAATATGATAAACAGATTTCAATAAGCTAAACAGATTTGAAGAATAAGATGTACAGATTTCAAGAATAAGATAAACAGATTTCAATAAGATAAACAGATTTCAAGAATAAGATAAACAGATTTCAAGAATAAGATAAACAGATTTCAAAATTAAGATAAACAGATTTCAAGAATAAGATAAACAGATTTCAAAAATAAGATAAACAGATTTCAAGAATAAGATAAACAGATTTCAATGAGATAAACAGATTTTAGTAAGATAAACAGATTTCAATAAGACAAACAGATTTCAATAAGATAAACAGATTTCAATAATATAAACAGATTTCAAGAATAAGATAAACAGATTTCAAAAAGTTAAACAGATTTCAGAGATAAGATTAACAGATTTCAAGAAATATCCCAGGAAGCTGTAAGTCAGTCATCGTTCTGGTATTTTAATGACCGATAATTCGTTGCATATGCAACAACCATTGGAATTGCAAATGAGCATAATTGCAGAAAAATGGCCAATCGACTTTTTCACCAATGGCCAGTCACCAAACTGTAATTTAATACATTTACAGACGAGTCAAGTCTGTAAATGTATTAATTATGTTTGTAATTATACTGGAACACGTTAAGGAAATGTTAGCATCAGAGTGAGGATACATAGTGAAGGTAGTCAAAGGATACATATTGCACTTGTTGAAAGGATATATACCGATGGTGTTAAAAAGACACATATTGCATGTGTAGGAAGGATATATATTTCATGTGTTGGATGGATATATATTTCATGTGTTGGATGGATATATACTGTGTTAAGACCAAGGTCATAATGAGATTAAATTATACATGTATTATCCACTTAATATTATACTCGGGGTTTCTTTAATATTAGCTAAATTAAAGATTCCACTAGTTTAAAATATATGATTTAGGAATATACCCGGGTATGATGTGTGTGTATATTATTTTTTATTTTATTATCACACTGGCCGATTCCCACCAAGGCAGGGTGGGCCGAAAAAGAAAAACTTTCACCATCATTCACTCCATCACTGTCTTGCCAGAAGGGTGCTTTACACTACAGTTTTTAAACTGCAACATTAACACCCCTCCTTCAGAGTGCAGGCACTGTACTTCCCATCTCCAGGACTCAAGTCCGGCCTGCCGGTTTCCCTGAACCCCTTCATAAATGTTACTTTGCTCACACTCCAACAGCACGTCAAGTATTAAAAACCATTTGTCTCCATTCACTCCTATCAAACACGCTCACGCATGCCTGCTGGAAGTCCAAGCCCCTCGCACACAAAACCTCCTTTACCCCCTCTCTCCAACCTTTCCTAGGCCGACCATTACCCCGCCTTCCTTCCACTACAGACTGATACACTCTTGAAGTCATTCTGTTTCGCTCCATTCTCTCTACATGTCCGAACCACCTCAACAACCCTTCCTCAGCCCTCTGGACAACAGTTTTGGTAATCCCGCACCTCCTCCTAACTTCCAAACTACGAATTCTCTGCATTATATTCACACCACACATTGCCCTCAGACATGACATCTCCACTGCCTCCAGCCTTCTCCTCGCTGCAACATTCATCACCCATGCTTCACACCCATATAAGAGCGTTGGTAAAACTATACTCTCATACATTCCCCTCTTTGCCTCCAAGGACAAAGTTCTTTGTCTCCACAGACTCCTAAGTGCACCACTCACTCTTTTCCCCTCATCAATTCTATGATTCACCTCATCTTTCATAGACCCATCCGCTGACACGTCCACTCCCAAATATCTGAATACATTCACCTCCTCCATACTCTCTCCCTCCAATCTGATATTCAATCTTTCATCACCTAATCTTTTTGTTATCCTCATAACCTTACTCTTTCCTGTATTCACCTTTAATTTTCTTCTTTTGCACACCCTACCAAATTCATCCACCAATCTCTGCAACTTCTCTTCAGAATCTCCCAAGAGCACAGTGTCATCAGCAAAGAGCAACTGTGACAACTCCCACTTTATGTGTGATTCTTTATCTTTTAACTCCACGCCTCTTGCCAAGACCCTCGCATTTACTTCTCTTACAACCCCATCTATAAATATATTAAACAACCACGGTGACATCACACATCCCTGTCTAAGGCCTACTTTTACTGGGAAATAATTTCCCTCTTTCCTACATACTCTAACTTGAGCCTCACTATCCTCGTAAAAAGTCTTCACTGCTTTCAGTAACCTACCTCCTACACCATACACTTGCAACATCTGCCACATTGCCCCCCTATCCACCCTGTCATACGCCTTTTCCAAATCCATAAATGCCACAAAGACCTCTTTAGCCTTATCTAAATACTGTTCACTTATATGTTTCACTGTAAACACCTGGTCCACACACCCCCTACCTTTCCTAAAGCCTCCTTGTTCATCTGCTATCCTATTCTTCGTCTTACTCTTAATTCTTTCAATAATAACTCTACCATACACTTTACCAGGTATACTCAACAGACTTATCCCCCTATAATTTTTGCACTCTCTTTTATCCCCTTTGCCTTTATACAAAGGAACTATGCATGCTCTCTGCCAATCCCTAGGTACCTTACCCTCTTCCATACATTTATTAAATAATTGCACCAACCACTCCAAAACTATATCCCCACCTGCTTTTAACATTTCTATCTTTATCCCATCAATCCCGGCTGCCTTACCCCCTTCATTTTACCTACTGCCTCACGAACTTCCCCCACACTCACAACTGGCTCTTCCTCACTCCTACAAGATGTTATTCCTCCTTGCCCTTTACACGAAATCACAGCTTAACTATCTTCATCAACATTTAACAATTCCTCAAAATATTCCCTCCATCTTCCCAATACCTCTAACTCTCCATTTAATAACTCTCCTCTCCTATTTTTAACTGACAAATCCATTTGTTCTCTAGGCTTTCTTAACTTGTTAATCTCACTCCAAAACTTTTTCTTATTTTCAACAAAATTTGTTGATAACATCTCACCCACTCTCTCATTTGCTCTCTTTTTACATTGCTTCACCACTCTCTTAACCTCTCTCTTTTTCTCCATATACTCTTCCCTCCTTGCATCACTTCTACTTTGTAAAAACTTCTCATATGCTAACATTTTCTCCCTTACTACTCTCTTTACATCATCATTCCACCAATCGCTCCTCTTCCCTCCCGCACCCACTTTCCTGTAACCACAAACTTCTGCTGAACACTCTAACACTACATTTTTAAACCTACCCCATACCTCTTCGATCCCATTGCCTATGCTCTCATTAGCCCATCTATCCTCCAATAGCTGTTTATATCTTACCCTAACTGCCTCCTCTTTTAGTTTATAAACCTTCACCTCTCTCTTCCCTGATGCTTCTACTCTCCTTGTATCCCATCTACCTTTTACTCTCAGTGTAGCTACAACTAGAAAGTGATCTGATATATCTGTGGCCCCTCTATAAACATGTACATCCTGAAGTCTACTCAACAGTCTTTTATCTACCAATACATAATCCAACAAACTACTGTCATTTCGCCCTACATCATATCTTGTATACTTATTTATCCTCTTATTCTTAAAATATGTATTACCTATAACTAAACCCCTTTCTATACAAAGTTCAATCAAAGTGCTCCCATTATCATTTACACCTGGCACCCCAAACTTACCTACCACACCCTCTCTAAAAGTTTCTCCTACTTTAGCATTCAGGTCCCCTACCACAATTACTCTCTCACTTGGTTCAAAGGCTCCTATACATTCACTTAACATCTCCCAAAATCTCTCTCTCTCCTCTGCATTCCTCTCTTCTCCAGGTGCATATATATATATATATATATATATATATATATATATATATATATATATATATATATATATATATATATATATATATATATATATATGTATATGTATATATGTCGTGCCGAATATGTAAAACTGGTCAATTAGCAAGAACTCATTTAAAATTAAGCCTTTTCTAAAATTTTCTCTTATACGTTTAAAGATATGTTTTTTTCATTAATGTTAATGTAAAAATTTTTAATTTTGCACCAAAACAATCTTAGAAAACTTACCTAACCTTAATATAACAAGAACAATTTATTTTAGCCTAACCCAACTAAATATATTTTAGATTTGTTTACAATAATTTAATACTAAACAAATACTGTGAAATATATTTTTTTTGTTAGGCTCAGAATGATTTTGGCGAAATTATTGCATACACAAATTTTCGCTTGTCCTATATGGCAAGATGAACGTTGCTATTTAAGCCAAGATCGCAAGTTCTGCCTATTCGGCACGACATATATATATATATATATATATATATATATATATATATATATATATATATATATATATATATATATATATTTATTTATTTTATTATCACACCGGCCGATTCCCACCAAGGCAGGGTGGCCCGAAAAAGAAAAACTTCCACCATCATTCACTCCATCACTGTCTTGCCAGAAGGGTGCTTTACACTACAGTTTTTAAACTGCAACATTAACACCCCTCCTTCAGAGTGCAGGCACTGTACTTCCCATCTCCAGGACTCAAGTCCGGCCTGCCGGTTTCCCTGAATCCCTTCATAAATGTTACTTTGCTCACACTCCAACAGCACGTCAAGTATTAAAAACCATTTGTCTCCATTCACTCCTATCAAACACGCTCACGCATGCCTGCTGGAAGTCCAAGCCCCTCGCACACAAAACCTCCTTTACCCCCTCCCTCCAACCCTTCCTAGGCCGACCCCTACCCCGCCTTCCTTCCACTACAGACTGATACACTCTTGAAGTCATTCTGTTTCGCTCCATTCTCTCTACATGTCCGAACCACCTCAACAACCCTTCCTCAGCCCTCTGGACAACAGTTTTGGTAATCCCGCACCTCCTCCTAACTTCCAAACTACGAATTCTCTGCGTTATATTCACACCACACATTGCCCTCAGACATGACATCTCCACTGCCTCCAGCCTTCTCCTCGCTGCAACATTCATCACCCACGCTTCACACCCATATAAGAGCGTTGGTAAAACTATACTCTCATACATTCCTCTCTTTGCCTCCAAGGACAAAGTTCTTTGTTTCCACAGACTCCTAAGTGCACCACTCACTCTTTTTCCCTCATCAATTCTATGATTCACCTCATCTTTCATAGACCCATCCGCTGACACGTCCACTCCCAAATATCTGAATACGTTCACCTCCTCCATACTCTCTCCCTCCAATCTGATATTCAATCTTTCATCACCTAATCTTTTTGTTATCCTCATAACCTTACTCTTTCCTGTATTCACCTTTAATTTTCTTCTTTTGCACACCCTACCAAATTCATCCACCAATCTCTGCAACTTCTCTTCAGAATCTCCCAAGAGCACAGTGTCATCAGCAAAGAGCAGCTGTGACAACTCCCACTTTGTGTGTGATTCTTTATCTTTTAACTCCACGCCTCTTGCCAAAACCCTCGCATTTACTTCTCTTACAACCCCATCTATAAATATATTAAACAACCACGGTGACATCACACATCCTTGTCTAAGGCCTACTTTTACTGGGAAAAAATTTCCCTCTTTCCTACATACTCTAACTTGAGCCTCACTATCCTCGTAAAAACTCTTCACTGCTTTCAGTAACCTACCTCCTACACCATACACTTGCAACATCTGCCACATTGCCCCCCTATCCACCCTGTCATACGCCTTTTCCAAATCCATAAATGCCACAAAGACCTCTTTAGCCTTATCTAAATACTGTTCACTTATATGTTTCACTGTAAACACCTGGTCCACACACCCCCTACCTTTCCTAAAGCCTCCTTGTTCATCTGCTATCCTATTCTCCGTCTTACTCTTAATTCTTTCAATTATAACTCTACCATACACTTTACCAGGTACACTCAACAGACTTATCCCCCTATAATTTTTGCACTCTCTTTTATCCCCTTTGCCTTTATACAAAGGAACTATGCATGCTCTCTGCCAATCCCTAGGTACCTTACCCTCTTCCATACATTTATTAAATAATTGCACCAACCACTCCAAAACTATATCCCCACCTGCTTTTAACATTTCTATCTTTATCCCATCAATCCCGGCTGCCTTACCCCCTTTCATTTTACCTACTGCCTCACGAACTTCCCCCACACTCACAACTGGCTCTTCCTCACTCCTACAAGATGTTATTCCTCCTTGCCCTATACACGAAATCACAGCTTCCCTATCTTCATCAACATTTAACAATTCCTCAAAATATTCCTTCCATCTTCCCAATACCTCTAACTCTCCATTTAATAACTCTCCTCTCCTATTTTTAACTGACAAATCCATTTGTTCTCTAGGCTTTCTTAACTTGTTAATCTCACTCCAAAACTTTTTCTTATTTTCAACAAAATTTGTTGATAACATCTCACCCACTCTCTCATTTGCTCTCTTTTTACATTGCTTCACCACTCTCTTAACTTCTCTCTTTTTCTCCATATACTCTTCCCTCCTTGCATCACTTCTACTTTGTAAAAACTTCTCATATGCTAACTTTTTCTCCCTTACTACTCTCTTTACATCATCATTCCACCAATCGCTCCTCTTCCCTCCTGCACCCACTTTCCTGTAACCACAAACTTCTGCTGAACACTCTAACACTACATTTTTAAACCTACCCCATACCTCTTCGACCCCATTGCCTATGCTCTCATTAGCCCATCTATCCTCCAATAGCTGTTTATATCTTACCCTAACTGCCTCCTCTTTTAGTTTATAAACCTTCACCTCTCTCTTCCCTGATGCTTCTATTCTCCTTGTATCCCATCTACCTTTTACTCTCAGTGTAGCTACAACTAGAAAGTGATCTGATATATCTGTGGCCCCTCTATAAACATGTACATCCTGAAGTCTACTCAACAGTCTTTTATCTACCAATACATAATCCAACAAACTACTGTCATTTCGCCCTACATCATATCGTGTATACTTATTTATCCTCTTTTTCTTAAAATATGTATTACCTATAACTAAACCCCTTTCTATACAAAGTTCAATCAAAGGGCTCCCATTATCATTTACACCTGGCACCCCAAACTTACCTACCACACCCTCTCTAAAAGTTTCTCCTACTTTAGCATTCAAGTCCCCTACCACAATTACTCTCTCACTTGGTTCAAAGGCTCCTATACATTCACTTAACATCTCCCAAAATCTCTCTCTCTCCTCTGCATTCCTCTCTTCTCCAGGTGCATACACGCTTATTATGACCCACTTCTCGCATCCAACCTTTACTTTAATCCACATAATTCTTGAATTTACACATTCATATTCTCTTTTCTCCTTCCATAACTGATCATTTAACATTACTGCTACCCCTTCCTTTGCTCTAACTCTCTCAGATACTCCAGATTTAATCCCATTTATTTCCCCCCACTGAAACTCTCCTACCCCCTTCAGCTTTGTTTCGCTTAGGGCCAGGACATCCAACTTCTTTTCATTCATAACATCAGCAATCATCTGTTTCTTGTCATCCGCACTACATCCACGCACATTTAAGCAACCCAGTTTTATAAAGTTTTTCTTCTTCTCTTTTTTAGTAATTGTATACAGGAGAAGGGGTTACTAGCCCATTGCTCCCGGCATTTTAGTCGCCTCATACGACACGCATGGCTTACGGAGGAAAGATTCTTTTCCACTTCCCCATGGACAATAGAAGAAATAAAAAAGAACAAGAGCTATTTAGAAAAAAGAGAAAAACCTAGATGTATGTATATATATATATGCATGTGCGTGTCTGTGAAGTGTGACCAAAGTGTAAGTAGGAGTAGCAAGATATCCCTGTTATCTTAGCGTGTTTATGAGACAGAAAAAGAAACCAGCAATCCTACCATCATGCAAAACAGTTACAGGTTTTTGTTTCACAGTCATCTGGCAGGACGGTAGTACTTCCCTGGGTGGTTGCTGTCTACCAACCTACTACCTATATATATATATATATAAGAACATAAGAACATAAGAACGAAGGAACACTGCAGAAGGCCTACTGGCCCATGCGAGGCAGGTCCAAGTCCATACCGGCTTAAGCCAATGCACCCAACCTAGTCAGGTCAGGTCACATTGACTTAAGGGAGGAACACGGCAACCGACCTGTTAGCACAAGCTATCAGGTCCAACTCACACCCACCCACATCTACTCATGTATTTATCCAACCTATTTTTAAAGCTACACAACGTTCTGGCCTCTATAACTGTACTTGGGAGTTTGTTCCACTCATCCACAACTCTATTACCAAACCAGTACTTTCCTATATCCCTCCTGAATCTGAATTTTTCCAACTTAAAACCATTGCTGCGAGTCCTGTCTAGGCTAGATATTTTCAGCACACTATTTACATCCCCTTTATTTATTCCTGTCTTCCACTTATAAACCTCAATCATATCCCCCCTAATTCTACGTCTTTCTAGAGAGTGCAGTTTCAGGGCCCTTAGTCTATCCTCATAGGGAAGGTTTCTGATACATGGGATCATCTTTGTCATCCTCCTTTGTACATTTTCCAGAGAATTTATATCCATTCTGTAATACGGTGACCAAAACTGTGCAGCATAATCTAAATGAGGCCTAACCAAGGATGTATAGAGTTGAAGAACAACCTGAGGACTCCTATTATTTATGCTTCTTGATATGAAGCCAAGGATTCTATTAGCTTTATTGCGAACACTTATGCACTGTTGTCTTGGTTTCAGATTACTGCTAACCAGAACTCCTAAATCTTTTTCGCAATCCGTAATATTAAGATCTACATTATTTAGTTTATATGTGGCATGGTTATTGTCCTGTCCAACATTTAGAACTTTGCATTTGTCTATATTAAACTGCATCTGCCACTTCTCCGACCACTGCATCAGTCTATTCAAATCTTCCTGGAGTGCTCGAATGTCCTCGTCAGAATGAATTCGACGGCCTATTTTGGTGTCATCGGCAAACTTGCCGATGTCGCTCTTTATGCCCTCATCTATGTCGTTTATGTAGATTGTGAACAGCAGGGGGCCCAACACTGACCCCTGTGGAACACCGCTCGTGACGCTTCCCCACTCTGATTTCTCCCCATTTATGCAAACTCTCTGCTGCCTATTTGTCAACCATGCCTCTATCCAGGAAAAAATTTCTCCTCCTATTCCATGTGCTTTAATTTTCCTCAATAGTCTCTGATGTGGGACCCTGTCAAAAGCCTTACTGAAGTCCATATACACAATATCATATTCATTACCATGATCTACCTCCTCAAATACCTTAGTGAAAAAAGTTAATAAATTCGTAAGGCAGGAACGCCCCTTTGTAAAACCATGCTGAGATTCGTTGATTAATTTATGCTTTTCAAGGTGGCTACGAACTGCCTCGGCAATTATTGATTCCATAAATTTTCCCACTATGGAGGTTAGGCTTATTGGTCTATAGTTCGAAGCTAAGGACCTGTCACCTGTTTTGAAAATAGGTATCACATTTGCCATTTTCCACTTATCTGGCACCATGCCAGTTTGTAGTGATATGTTGAAAAGATTAGCCAAAGGTGTGCTAAGCTCCTCTTTACATTCCTTTAGAACCCTTGCATACAGTTCATCAGGGCCTGGGGATTTGTTAGGTTTTAATTTATCTATTTGCCTAAGGACCATGTCACTTGTGACCCTAATAGTGCACAGTTTATTATCGTCCTGTTCTACATAATTTATCATTACTGGAATATCGCTGGTATCCTCCTGTGTAAAAACTGAGAGGAAGTATGTGTTAAAAATTCTACACATTTCCTTATCACTGTCAGTGAGCTGACCCGAGGAACTTTTGAGTGGGCCTATCTTGTCCCTGATCTTACTTCTGTATACCTGAAAGAATCCTTTTGGGTTAGTCTTCGATTCTCTTGCAACTTTAACCTCATAATCTCTATTTGCTTTTCTAATTCCCTTTTTTATTTCTCTCTTTAACTGAATATATCGATTTCTTAATTGCCCCTCTCCTCTTTTGATTTGCCTATATATGCCTCTCTTTTGACCAATCAGATATTTTAATCTATTGTTCATCCATTTAGGATCATTTTTGTTTGATCTGATTTCCCTATTTGGAACATAATTTGACTGAGCAGCTAGAACTATGCCCTGGAAAGCATCATATCGGCAACCATCACCACCTACCTGACCCCTAGTCAGGTCATTCCAGTTCAGCCCACCTAAGTAATTTTTCAGTCCTATGAAATCAGCCAAGCGAAAGTCAGGGACGGAGACTTGATTGCCATTATTAGGGGAATTCCATGATATGTTAAAACTGAGTGATTTGTGATCACTCTCCCCAAGCTCATCATTAACCTCAAGATTATTAATTAGTGTTTCCCTACTGGCAAGAACCAAGTCAAGGAGGTTATTTCCCCTAGTTGGCTCTGTCACAAACTGTTTTAAAAAACAATCCTGGATCGTATCAAGAAAGTCACCCGACTCTAAATTTCCTGTCAAATTGCTCCAGTCAATCTGTCTATAGTTGAAATCTCCCATTAGCACAACATTTTCGTATGTAGATGCCTTACGAATTTCGTCCCATAGAAGTTTACTGCACTCCCTATCAAGATTTGGGGCCCTGTAAATCACACCCAAAATTAGTTTTTCTCGGCCCTCGAGAAGCTGTAACCAAACAGATTCAGTGGCTGACGCTTCTAATTTAATATCTTGTCTAACACAACAATTTAAATTGTCTCTGACATACATCGCTACTCCACCACCTTTCCTGTTGACCCTGTCAGTGTGGAATAATTTATAGCCTTGTATGTGACATTCAGAGGGCATCTCTCCCTGAACATCTTAGGGACAAGAATGGAGCCCAGGACCAAAAATTCATTGACGGAGCAATGATCTGGGATAATCTAACGGGCTCTGGAACCAGACCTGCTCCCCCCAACAACTACAAACAATCGCACTGGGATGGTCCAATAGTGGAAAATATTGCCTCAACGATGCTTCAGAGTGTGTCAGGGAAGGATAGAGCCCGCCTGCTGGCAGTGAGAGCCCCTCATGCTGGGGACTTTCTGTTGGCTGTTCCCAACTCCAGCCTTGGCACACGCCTCGACCCACAGACCATCCGCATCGGTGTTGCCCTTCGACTTGCCGCCCCTATTCTCGCCGAACACAGGTGTATTTGTGGCAGTGAAGCAGCAGACCGATTCGGGTACCATGGTCTTGTGTGCCGTAAATCCGAGGGAAAGATTGCAAGACATGAGGAGGTTAATAACATTATCAGGAGGAGCCTCACAACAGCTGGATGCCCAGCAGTAAGGGAGCCACCCCAACTATGCAGATCTGACGGCAGCCAGAAGCGTCCAGATGGTATCACCCTTCAAGCCTGGACAGATGGGAAGCAGGTGGTGTGGGACTATACATGTGCATCTACCTTGGCTGATACCTATCTCCAATACACCAGGGAGGAAGGAGGGGCAGCTGCCAGCTTTAGGGAGTCCCAAAAGTCTAGAAAATATGGAGAACTTGCCCATCATTATATGTTTGTTCCCATAGGCTCAGAGACCCTTGGCTCATGGGGAAAGAGTGCATCTAATTTCCTTAAGGAGCTGGGAAAAAGACTCATCAGGGTAACTAGGGATCCCAGGGCGGCTAGTTTTCTGTTCCAGCGGCTCAGTGCGGCTGTTCAAAGGGGTAATGCATGCTGCATTTCGGGCACACGCCCCAGCTCTGAGGAGCTGGATGAGATTTTCGCCTTATAATCGGTGATACACACGTAACAACATGTACCGTATATGCCACCTTTATATCAACAATGTATCTCTTAAATCTTCTGTGCCATATTATGTAATAAAATATTCCTATTGGTAAAAAAAAATAGTTTAAAAGATGGGGTGGTAGGGGAAGTGGAATATTCAAATGGCTTCAGGAAGAAATCCAAATATTCTTCCTTGAAGCCTTTTTATCCACTTCTCCGAGGCTATGGGTCCCACAATTTACACCAGAGGTGGACCCCATCATATATATATATATATATATATATTTATATATATATATATATATATATATATATATATATATATATATATATATATATATATATATATATATGTTTGTGTGTGTGTATGTGTGTGTGTGTCTGTGTGTGTGTGTGTGTGTGTGTGTGTGTGTGTGTGTGTGTGTGTCTGTGTGTGTGTGTGTGTGTGTGTGTGTGTGTGTGTGTGTGTGTGTGTGTGTGTGTGTGTGTGTATTTTGAGAAATGTGTTAGGTAGGTAGGTAGGTAACAGCTGGCTAAGAGTTGGAGGGTAGTTTAGTCTACTCTTCTCTCTCCCCTTTGGCGAGTTGATGTCATGTAGGAATTAACTGTGTTAATTCAGTTGACTCTCTCTACCGACTCAGTGTACATTGACTGAGCTGCCCCTCCAGTACTCCACCTTATTCTCACTTGGATAGAGAATTGTGTTGTAGAAACTCCTGAACCAACTTGAGGTTTATTCTGAAGTGAAGTCTGCGGACAGTTATATACTGTTACCCTCAGTTTACGATGTGACAACCAGTGTCAAGTTTAGAACTTTAAGTGATATATTCCTTATACCAGGGAGTTACACAGTGTAAGTGTCCATTCTCACTGTATATACTCGCATACCAGTAATGTTATTATTGAGGAAGCAGTAATATTCCTCTGATCATTAACAAGTGTAGTGATCAGAAGGTGTGGCCCGGTGGCCTGGTGGCTAAAGCTCCCGCCTCACACACGGAGGGCCCGGGTTCGATTCCCGGCGGGTGGAAACATTTCGACACGTTTCCTTACACCTGTTGTCCTGTTCACCTAGTAGCAAATAGGTACCTGGGTGTTAGTCGACTGGTGTGGGTCGCATCCTGGGGGACAAGATTAAGGACCACAATGGAAATAAGTTAGACAGTCCTCGATGACGCACTGACTTTCTTGGGTTAACCTGGGTGGCTAACCCTCCGGGGTTAAAAATCCGAACAAAATCTTATCTTATCTTATCTTATCTTATGATATACATTATATTTAAGTGTTTTCATATGTGAATAAAAGTTTCTGACGAGGTGATATTTAATAGATATTTATGAATATCTAAGAAGTATTTAAGCTTTTAAATAAAAAGAAACTAGAAAAGACTGAGTAACTATTATTTGTGCCTTAGATTTCTAAGTTTGGAAGTATTTTCTCATTGTATCAAGTGTATAGTTACGGTGTGCACTAACCTGGCTAAACATTAAGATTCGAACCGTAACAATTGCATGTGTTGGACAGGTACTTATTACACGTGTTGAAAGGATACATGTAACACGTGTTGGAAAGATACATATTGCATGTGTTGGAAAGATACATATCACACGTCTTGAAAGGATACATATTACACGTGGTGAAAAGGATACATATTACACGTGGTGAAAAGGATACATATTACACGTGGTGAAAAGGATACATATTACACGTGGTGAAAAGGATACATATTACACGTGTTGAAAAGGATACATATTACACGTGGTGAAAAGGATACATATTACACGTGGTGAAAAGGATACATATTACACGTGGTGAAAAGGATACATATTACACGTGTTGAAAGGATACATATTACACGTGTTGAAAAGGATACATATTACACGTGCTGAAAAGGATACATATTACACGTGTTGAAAGGATACATATTACACGTGTTGAAAAGGATACATATTACACGTGGTGAAAAGGATACATATTACACGTGGTGAAAAGGATACATATAACACGTGTTGAAAAGGATACATATTACACGTGGTGAAAAGGATACATATTACACGTGGTGAAAAGGATACATATTACACGTGTTGAAAGGATACATATTACACGTGGTGAAAAGGATACATATTACACGTGGTGAAAAGGATACATATTACACGTGGTGAAAAGGATACATATTACACGTGGTGAAAAGGATACATATTACACGTGGTGAAAAGGATACATATTACACGTGGTGGAAGGATACATATTACACGTGGTGGAAGGATACATATTACACGTGGTGGAAGGATACATATTACACGTGGTGGAAGGATACATATTACACGTGGTGAAAAGGATACATATTACACGTGGTGGAAGGATACATCTTGTCAGTGTTTTATACCATTTTCCAAGAAATTCAGGTACAGATCATTAGAGGCAACGTTTCGCCCCAAGTGGATTCTTCAGTCGTTTCTGTGGGTATCTATCACCTCAAGAGAGGTTCGTTGATGCTGGTGAGGGGCTCTTGATCTACGGAGTTTGAGCAATACCAGAAATACCAGCAATATACCCAATGTGAACCTCGTGTTAAATTAATGAATCAGATATGATCCATTGAAGACATTTTTTGACATCAATTTATTTTGGCATCAAAATTTTAGTAAATGATGATAATTTAGGAGTTTTCGGGAAATTTCCTGTTTACCGCTAAAATTTAGACATTTTTATTAAAAAAATCCATTATTTTACAGCCAGTATCGTAAAAAATTAAATTCCAGACACTTCAGTTACATTAAAAATAAAATTCTATGTCCGTTAATAGGCGTTTTAAGTCTATTAACGGACATGGAATTATTAAAAAGACAATTCAAGATTATTTAATTATTAGCTATATACTTGAAAATACGTGATAATTCTTAATATATTTAATAGTTAAATAATCCTGTATTGTCTTATTCCAGAATTTTCTTTGTCTGTTAAGGGACATAAACACAGAATTTTGTTTGTCTGTTAAGGGACATAAACACAGAATTTTGTTTGTCTGTTAAGGGACATAAACACAGAATTTTGTTTGTCTGTTAAGGGACATAAACACAGTTTGTCTGTTAAGGGACATAAACACATTTTTGTTTGTCTGTTAAGGGACATAAACACAGAATTTTGTTTGTCTGTTAAGGGACATAAACACAGAATTTTGTTTGTCTGTTAAGGGACATAAACACAGAATTTTGTTTGTCTGTTAAGGGACATAAACACAGAATTTTGTTTGTCTGTTAAGGGACATAAACACAGAATTTTGTTTGTCTGTTAAGGGACATAAACACAGAATTTTGTTTGTCTGTTAAGGGACATAAACACATAATTTTGTTTGTCTGTTAAGGGACATAAACACATAATTTTGTTTGTCTGTTAAGGGACATAAACACAGAATTTTGTTTGTCTGTTAAGGGACATAAACACAGAATTTTGTTTGTCTGTTAAGGGACATAAACACAGAATTTTGTTTGTCTGTTAAGGGACATAAACACAGAATTTTGTTTGTCTGTTAAGGGACATAAACACAGAATTTTGTTTGTCTGTTAAGGGACATAAACACAGAATTTTGTTTGTCTGTTAAGGGACATAAACACAGAATTTTGTTTGTCTGTTCAGGGACATAAACACAGAATTTTGTTTGTCTGTTAAGGGACATAAACACAGAATTTTGTTTGTCTGTTAAGGGACATAAACACAGAATTTTGTTTGTCTGTTAAGGGACATAAACACAGAATTTTGTTTCTGTTAAGGGACATAAACACAGAATTTTGTTTCTGTTAAGGGACATAAACACAGAATTTTGTTTCTGTTAAGGGACATAAACACAGAATTTTGTTTGTCTGTTAAGGGACATAAACACAGAATTCACGTATTTCACGTATTTTCAAACGAAACTAAAATGTTGACTGAAGAACACGTTCTTCTGTCATTACTTTAAATAACACAGGAATAATGTCTCACAACTTACACTACACTAACTTACACTCCAGTATTATAACTTCTGACATAAACATAATGTTAGTCGTGTATTAATGTTGGTAGAATTACCATTAATATATTAGGTTACAGGACACAAGTGCAGCCTATTTTTATGCAGCCTATTTTTAGGCAGCCTATTTTTATGCAGCCTATTTTTAGGCAAGTTAATTGTTCTATCATATTGTATTACTGCTATTACTACCACCACTAGTGTTATACCTCACTCTAAGCCTATATATATACCCTCCATGTAAAATGTATTGTAAGGGTTGATAAAGCTCCTGAAGAGCGAAACGTTGCTACAATAAAATGTCACATTAGTTGTACTTGTGTCCTTTTACTTAACATATTGTTAGTCCTCAGGAACTGGTGGAAAAACACCTTTTGAAGTGCATGGGATAACAACCCTGGACGATGCCCACCACTGGTGTTGTTAAGGTGAGAACATAAACAACTGGCTGGTCATCAGTTACATGTTAGTGTGTACATTTAGTCGATAAGTAAGACACATGTGCAACAGGAATACTTATTTTGAAACGTTTCGAGTTTACAGTAGGTTTCTTCAGTCGAGTACAGAGGCGGCAGAAGCAGTAGACATGTAGAGACGATCTCATTAGTGCATCACCCTCGTAGACGTAGTTTTGAGATGGTGAGTCCCTCAGCCTGGAGGAAAGCTTTGTTCCATAGTATGCAACGTTGTAAAGTAGATCAAGATATCTACATTTGTCTTACCAACGTGTCGGTATTATTATTATTATTATTATTTATTATCACACTGGCCGATTCCCACCAAGGCAGGGTGGCCCGAAAAAGAAAAACTTTCACCATCATTCACTCCATCACTGTCTTGCCAGAAGGGTGCTTTACACTACAGTTTTTAAACTGCAACATTAACACCCCTCCTTCAGAGTGCAGGCACTGTACTTCCCATCTCCAGGACTCAAGTCCGGCCTGCCGGTTTCCGTGAACCCCTTCATAAATGTTACTTTGCTCACACTCCAACAGCACGTCAAGTATTAAAAACCATTTGTCTCCATTCACTCCTATCAAACACGCTCATGCATACCTGCTGGAAGTCCAAGCCCCTCGCACACAAAACCTCCTTTACCCCCTCCCTCCAACCTTTCCTAGGCCGACCCCTACCCCGCCTTCCTTCCACTACAGACTGATACACTCTTGAAGTCATTCTGTTTCGCTCCATTCTCTCTACATGTGTCGGTATTGTTTACCATTATCACAGACGATGTACATTTAGTGTTGAGTCAGCGTAGAGACTTCATGTACTGAATACAGGTGGGATTTTTTTAAAAGAAGGGGGACCGGGGCCTCGCAACCTGTGTCCACCTTAAGAACTTTTAGTGAGAAAAATATGGAAATCTCCTTTTATCTGTAAGAACTGGTTTCCGTCATATCATGGAGAATATTTCTCATAAATAAGGTATGAAGGCTATAATCTGCCCTTTAATACGTGGGTTAGATCTAATAATATCAACTTTTAAAGGGGTGGGCTGGTAAGCCAGTGGAAGGCCTCGGTCAGATGACCAAAAACACCAGTAGTGGGTCATCATATGTCTAAGACCCACGTCAGGAAACGACTGTCTTGTTTCCTGACTAATCTTACCCAACCTACGTAAATTAAAGTGAGTTGTTTAGATAATTAAGTAATTATTAATTACAATATAAAAACAAGTAATATAATGATTTAAGTTTAAGAATCACAAAGCATTGAAACCTCAGTTTTCTAAAAAAAATTATTTTTTCATTGTTTTCGCGAAACTTAAAAAAAAAATCTTAGAAAGAAATTAAAGCTGGACTCCGTCATTATCAGAAAAATAAGAAGGATTTATCACAAGATGAAATCATTGGAGTGTAAAAAAGTAAACAGTGACAGACAAAAAGGTTATTATGGTTGGCAGGTGATTTTGTCTTTGGTATAAAGATGAGTAAATGTTATGGATGGAAACGTTTCTCGTCCTTTAAAAGCAACATCATCAGCAGTGTCTAGAAAGATAATGAAATACAAAATAAACGACATGCAGGATAAACTTCATGCAGGATAAACGACATGCCTATCAGTGTCAAGTGCAAACTCCTACTGTACACGGATGACAGTGCTCTGTTAGTGTCAGGGAAAGACACACAAGATATAGCTAATGTAATAACACTGGAACTGGAGTACTGCAGCAAATGGTTAGTAGACAACAAACTCTGGTTACACCTCGGGAAAACTGAAGCTATTCTCTTTGGCACCAAACATAAACTGACAAGGGTAAATAATTTTAATGTCCGGTGTAATGGGGAACCATCACCTCAGTTTCCACAGTAAAATATCTGGGATTCTCCTTTGACTCATGCATGTCAGGAGAACTGATAGGGAACAGTGTAGTAAAGAAAGCGAATGTCAGACTGAAGTTCCTCTACAGACAAGCACAGTGTCTACCTACTAAGACAGTGTCTACCTACTAAGACAGTGTCTACCTACTGAGACACAGTGTCTACCTACTGAGACACAGTGTGTACCTACTGAGGAAAAGTGTCTACGTACTGATGCACAGTGTCTACCTACTGAGGCACAGTATCTACCTACTGAGACACAGTGTCTACCTACTGAGACACAGTATCTACCTACTGAGACACAGTGTCTACCTACTGAGACACAGTATCTATCTACTGAGACAGTATCTACCTACTGAGACACAGTATCTACCTACTGAGACACAGTATCTACCTACTGAGACATATTATCTACCTACTGAGACACAGTATCTACCTACTGAGACACAGTATCTAAGACAGTGTCTACTGAGACACAGTGTCTACCTACTGAGACACAGTATCTACCTACTGAGACACAGTATCTACCTACTGAGACACAGTATCTACCTACTGAGACACAGTATCTACCTACTGAGACACAGTATCTACCTACTGAGACACAGTATCTACCTACTGAGACACAGTGTCTACCTACTGAGACACAGTATCTACCTACTGAGACACAGTGTCTACCTACTGAGACACAGTATCTACCTACTGAGACACAGTGTCTACCTACTGAGACACAGTATCTACCTACTGAGACACAGTGTCTACCTACTGAGACACAGTATCTACCTACTGAGACACAGTATCTACCTACTGAGACACAGTATCTACCTACTGAGACAGTATCTACCTACTGAGACACAGTATCTACCTACTGAGACACAGTATACTGAGACACTACTACCTACTGAGACACAGTGTCTACCTACTGAGACACAGTATCTACCTACTGAGACACAGTATCTACCTACTGAGACACAGTGTCTACCTACTAAGACAGTGTCTACCTACTGAGACACAGTGTCTACCTACTGAGACACAGTATCTACCTACTGAGACACAGTGTCTACCTACTGAGACACAGTGTCTACCTACTGAGACACAGTGTCTACCTACCGAGACACAGTGTCTACCTACTGAGACACAGTGTCTACCTACTGAGACACAGTGTCTACCTACTGAGACACAGTATCTACCTACTGAGACACAGTATCTACCTACTGAGACACAGTATCTACCTACTAAGACAGTGTCTACCTACTGAGACACAGTATCTACCTACTGAGACACAGTGATACACAGTATCTAGCTACTGAGACACAGTGTCTACCTACTTAGACACAGTGTATACCTACTGAGACACAGTATCTACCTACTGAGACACAGTGTCTACCTACTGAGACACAGTATCTACCTACTGAGGCACAGTATCTACCTACTGAGGCTGCCAGGACACTATGTCTAGCCCTTATACAATGTCATATGGACTACAGTTGTTCTTCCTGCTACTCTGCCTTCACAAAAACCCTGAAAGATAAACTACAAATCAGCCAGAACAACATGGTAAGATTCATCCTGGACCTGAGTCCAAGACAACATGTAGGCCTGAGTCCAAGACAACATGCAGGCCTGAGTCCATGACAACATGTAGGCCTGAGTCCATGACAACATGTAGGCCTGAGTCCATGACAAAATGTAGGCCTGAGTCCATGACAACATGTAGGCCTGAGTCCATGACAACATGTAGGCCTGAGTCCATGACAACATGCAGGCCTGAGTCCATGACAACATGTAGGCCTGAGTCCATGACAACATGCAGGCCTGAGTCCATGACAACATGTAGGCCTGAGTCCATGACAACATGTAGGCCTGAGTCCATGACAACATGTAGGCCTGAGTCCATGACAACATGTAGGCCTGAGTCCATGACAACATGTAGGCCTGAGTCCATGACAACATGTAGGCCTGGGTCCAAGACAACATGTAGGCGTGAGTCCATGACAACATGCAGGCCTGAGTCCATGACAACATGCAGGCCTGAGTCCAAGACAACATGTAGGCCTGAGTCCAAGACAACATGTAGACCTGAGTCCAAGACAACATGTAGGCCTGGGTCCAAGACAACATGTAGACCTGAGTCCAAGACAACATGTAGGCCTGAGTCCAA
The DNA here is from genome assembly GCF_038502225.1 of Cherax quadricarinatus. NCBI lineage: Eukaryota > Metazoa > Arthropoda > Malacostraca > Decapoda > Parastacidae > Cherax > Cherax quadricarinatus. Next base: position 15,305,967 of record NC_091315.1, read on the forward strand.
GACAACATGCAGGCCTGAGTCCAAGACAACATGTAGACCTGAGTCCAAGACAACATGTAGGCCTGGGTCCAAGACAACATGCAGGCCTGAGTCCAAGACAACATGTAGGCCTGAGTCCAAGACAACATGTAGACCTGAGTCCAAGACAACATGTAGACCTGAGTCCAAGACAACATGTAGGTCTGGGTCCAAGACAACATGTAGGCCTGGGTCCAAGACAACATGTAGACCTGGGTCCAAGACAACATGTAAGCCTGGGTCCAAAGCAACATGTAGGTCTGGGTCCAAGAGAACATGTAGGCCTGGGTCCAAGAGAACATGTAGGCCTGGGTCCAAATGAACATGTAGGTCTGGGTCCAAGAGAACATGTAGGCCTGGGTCAAAGTGAACATGTAGGCCTGGGTCCAAGACAACATGTAGGCCTGGGTCCAAGTGAACATGTAGGCCTGGGTCCAAGTGAACGTGTAGGCATGAATCCAAGACATGTAGGCCTGGGTCCAAGTGAACATGTAGGCCTGGGTCCAAGACAACACGTAGGCCTGGGACCTGTAATGGGTCCAAGACAACATGTAGGCCTGGGTCCAAGACAACACGTAGGCCTGGGTGAACGTGTAGGCAAGACAACATGTAGGCCTGAATCCAAGACAACATGTAGGCCTGAATCCAAGACAACATGTACGCCTGGGTCCAAACAACATTTAGGTCTGAGTCCAAGACAACATGTAGGCCTGGGTCCAAGACAACATGTAGACCTGGGTCCAAGACAACATGTAGACCTGGGTCCAAGACAACATCTAGACCTGGGTCCAAGACAACATGTAGGTCTGGGTCCAAGACAACATGTAGGCCTGAATCCAAGACAACATGTAGGCCTGAATCCAAGACATGTAGGGTTGGGTCCAAGAAAACATTTAGGTATGAGTCCAAGACAACATATAGGCTTGGGTCCAAGACAACATGTAGACCTGGGTCCATGCAACATGTAGACCTGGGTCCAAGACAACATGTAGGTCTGGGTCCAAGACAACATGTTACCTGGGTCCAAGACAACATTTAGGTCTGAGTCCAAGACAACATGTAGGCCCGGGTCCAAGACAACATGTAGACCTGGGTCCAAGACAACATATAGACCTGGGTGCAAGACAACATGTAGGCCTGGGTCCAAGACAACATGTAGGCCTGGGTCCAAGACAACATGTAGGTATGGGTCCAAGACAACATGTAGGCCTGGGTCCAAGACAACATGTAGAAATGGGTCCAAGACAACATGAAGGCCTGGGTCCAAGACAACATGTAGACCTGGGTCCAAGACAACATGTAGACCTGGGTCCAAGACAACATGTAGGTGTGGGTCCAAGACAACATGCAGACCTGGGTCCAAGACAACATGTAGACCTGGGTCCAAGACAACATGTAGGTCTGGGTCCAAGACAACATCTAGACCTGGGTAGAAGACAACATGTATTTCTGGGTCCAAGACAACATGTTGACCTTGGTCCAAGACAACATGTAGACCTGGGTCCAAGACAACATGTAGGCCTGAGTCCAAGACAACATGTAGACCTGTGTCCAAGACAACATGTAGACCAGGGTACAAGACAACATGTAGACCTGGGTCCCAGACACGTAGGTCTCGGTCCAAGACAACATGTAGGCCTGGGTCCAAGACAACATTTAGGTCTGAGTCTAAGACAACATGTAGGCCTGGGTTGAAGACAACATGTAGACATGGGTCCAAGACAACATGTAGACCTGGGACCAAGACAACATGTAGGTCTGGGTCCAAGACAACATGTATACCTGGGTCCAAGACAACATGTAGACCTGGGTCCAAGACAACATGTAGGCCTTAGTCCAAGGCAACATTTAGGTCCGAGTCCAAGACAACATGTAGGCCTGGGTCCAAGACAACATACAGACCTGGGTCCAAGACAACATGTAGACCTGGGTCCAAGACAACATGTAGGCCTGGGTCCAAGAGAACATGTAGGTGTGGGTCCAAGACAATATGTAAGTCTGAGTCCAAGACAACATGTAGACCTGGGTCCAAGACAACATGTAGGCCTGTGTCCAAGACAACATGTAGCCCTGGGTCCAATACAACATGTAGGCCTGAGTCCAAGACAACATTTAGGTCTGAGTCCAAGACAACATGTAGGCCTGGGTCCAAGACAACATGTAGACCTGGGTCCAAGACAACATGTAGACCTGGGTCCAAGACAACATGTAGGCCTGGATCCAAGACAACATAGTAGGTCTGTGTCCAAGACAACATGTAGGCCTGGGTCAAAGACAACATGTAGGCCTGGGTCCAAGACAACATGTAGGCCTTGGTCCAAGACAACATGTAGACCTGGGTCCAAGACAACATGTAGGCCTGGGTCCAAGACAACATTTAGGTCTGAGTCCAAGACAACATGTAGGCCTGGGTGCATGAGAACATGTAGACCTGGGTCCAAGACAACATGTAGACCTGGGCCCAAGACAACATGTAGGTCTGGGTCCAAGACAACATGTAGACCTGGGTCCAAGACAACATGTAGACCTGGGTCCAAGACAACATGTAGGTCTGGGTCCAAGACAACATGTAGGCCTGGGTCCAAGACAACATTTAGGTCTGAGTCCAAGACAACATGTAGGCCTGGGTCCAAGACAACATGAAGGCCTGGGTCCAAGACAACATGTAGACCTGGGTCCAAGACAACATGTAGTCCTGGGTCCAAGACAACATGTAGGCCTGGGTCCAAGACAACATGTAGGCCTGGGTCCAAGACAACATGTAGGTCTGGGTCCAAGACAACATGAAGGTCTGAGTCCAAGACAACATGTAGGCCTGGGTCCAAGACAACATGTAGACCTGGGTCCAAGACAACATGTAGGCCTGGGTAAAAGACAACATGTAGGTCTGGGTCCAAGATAACATGTAGACCTGGGTCCAAGGCAACATGTAGACCTGGGTCCAAGGCAACATGTAGGCCTGGGTCCAAGACAACATGTAGGCCTGGGTCCAAGACAACATGTAGGCCTGAGTCCAAGACAAAATATAGGCATGAGTCCAAGACAACATGTAGACCTGGGTCCAAGACAACATGAAGGCCTGGGTCAAAGACAACATGTAGGCCTGGATCCAAGAGAACATGTAGACCTGGGTCCAAGACAACATGTAGGCCTGAGTCCAATACATGTAGGCCTGGGTCCAAGACAACATGTAGGCCTGGGTCCAAGACAACATGTAGGCCTGGGTGCAAGACAACATGTAGGCCTGGGTCCAAGACAACATTTAAGTCTGGGTCCAAGGCAACATGTAGGCCTAGGTCAGAGACAACATGTAGGCCTGGGTCCAAGTGAACATGTAGGCCTGGGTCCCAGTGAACGTGTAGGCATGAATCCAAGACATGTAGGCCTGGGTCCAAGTGAACATGTAGGCCTGGGTCCAAGACAACACGTAGGCCTGGGACCAAGAGAACATGTAAGCCTGGGTCCAAGACAACATGTAGGCCTGGGTCCAAGAGAACACGTAGGCCTGGGCCCAAGTGAACGTGTAGGCCTGAATCCAAGACAACATGTAGGCCTGAATCCAAGACAACATGTAGGCCTGAATCCAAGACAACATGTATGCCTGGGTCCAAGACAACATTTAGGTCTGAGTCCAAGACAACATGTAGGCCTGGGTCCAAGACAACATGTAGACCTGGGTCCAAGACAACATGTAGACCTGGGTCCAAGACAACATCTAGACCTGGGTCCAAGACAACATGTAGGTCTGGGTCCAAGACAACATGTAGGCCTGAATCCAAGACAACATGTAGGCCTGAGTCCAAGACAAAATATAGGCATGAGTGCAAGACAACATGTAGGCCTGGGTCCAAGACAACATGTAGGCCTGGGTCCAAGACAACATGTAGGCCTGGGTCCAAGAGAACATGTAGACCTGGGTCCAAGACAACATGTAGGCCTGAATCCAAGACATGTAGGCCTGGGTCCAAGACAACATGTAGGCCTGGGTCCAAGACAACATGTAGGCCTGGGTGCAAGACAACATGTAGGCCTGGGTCCAAGACAACATTTAGGTCTGGGTCCAAGACAACATGTAGGCCTAGGTCCAAGACAACATGTAGGCCTGGGTCCAAGACAACATGTAAGCCTGGGTCCAAGACAACATGTAGGCCTGGGTCCAAGACAACATGTAGGCCTGGGTCCAAGACAACATGTAGGCCTGGGTCCAAGACAACATGTAAGCCTGGGTCCAAGACAACATGTAAGCCTGGGTACAAGACAACATGTAGGCCTGGGTCCAAGACAACATGTAGGCCTGGGTCCAAGACAACATGTAGGCCATAATGAATTACAACAACTGGATATGCTGAATGTTGAAGACAGAATAAAACAACTGAAGTTAAATCATGTTTATAAAATTGCTCTCAAACAGTGTCCAGAATATCTTGCTGTCAATATTGTCAAGGTTGGGAACCAAAGCAATCACAGTACCAGGGGGAGAGAACACAACTCTGTAATACCCACAGTCAGTGGCCAGGCTTCAAACACCTTTTATTGCACAGCAATAAAGAAATAAAACAGTCTACCTGCACATGTCAAAGCCAGTCATAGCATGAACCAGTTCAAGAAAAGAGCCGAAAGGTACCTAACGAATGTAGCAACAGAAAGGCAGGAGAATGATTTTATAGATTTTTTAGCTAACACACATGTAAATGTTGATAACTCTTTTTCCTTATTCCTAGTATATCTCCTTTATACCATAATAATAAGATATTATATCCTACATTGTATAATAAAGGTATTAAAAGGATCCCAATGGAAATACATCACTTCGTCTGACTTTATTGTGTTATCCCAGGATCTCTACACATGTGCTGCTATGTATGATAATCTATGTAACTGTATTTATGTATACCTGAATAAACTTACTTAAGGCCCTGTGACCAGCCATGCGTACAGTGGTAGACCTACGTTATGGGGCCACCTTCACAACCAGCATCGTCTAGGCCTATATCATACCTCAATAACCTTCTGATTTTCATTTCAACTATTAATTTGTATTTAATTAATACATTATGTTATTAATATTATTAAAAAAAAACCGTCCCATACAGTAAGACTCAAAATTTTTAAGAAATGTGAACTAAAGTCGCTTGTGGGGCCCCTCCGGGTTTAGGTGCCCTGAAGTTTAACCTTCATTAGTTTCATTGTAGATCTGTTCCTGACTGTGTGACTAGTGAATGGTAGAAGTCGGACCGAGACGAAGTCATGAGAGTCGTTCTCCCATGTGCTGGTGTTTGAGTAATGAAACGTGGCGGGAGACTTCCGGAGACTTTCGTGTGGAGGGTGAGAGATACTCCATCACCAACTCGAAGCGGCGGAGGGGTAAGCCAGTGGAAGGCTTAGATCACATAACCAAAAGCTCCAACTGTTGATCATCATATGGATAAGACCCGCTTCAGGAAATACTTGTCGTGTTTCTTGACGAATCTTACTTAACGTAACCACCACCACCACCACCACCACAGTCACCACCACCAACACCACCGCCAACACCACCACCACCACCACAACCACCACCGCCACCAACACCGCCACAACCACCACAACCACCGCCACCACCGCCAACACCACCGCCAACACCACCGCCAACACCACCGCCACCACCACCACTACCACCACCACCACAATCACCACCACAACCACCAACACCACCACAAATACCACCACCACCACCACCACCACCACCACCACCACCACCACCACCACCACCACCACCACCACCACCACCACCACCACCACCACCACCACAACCACCACAACCACCACAACCACCACAACCACCACAACCACAACCACAACCACCACCGCCACCATGACCATCACAACCACTACCACCACTACCCCTACCACCACCAACACCACCGCCAACCCCCACCACCACCACCACCACCATTACCACCACCACCACAACCACCACTGCCACCACCACAACCACCACTGCCACCACCACAACCACCACCGCCACCACCACCACCACAGCCATCACAGCCACCACTACCATCACAACCACCACCACAACCACCAATGCCACCACCACCACCACAACCACCACAACCACAACAACCACAACAACCACCATCGCCACGACCACCACCACAACCACCGCCACCACAACCACCACCACAACCACCAATGCCACCACCACCACCACAACGACCACAACCACCACCCACCACCACAGCCACCACCACAAGCCACCACCACAACCACCTACCACCAACCTGACCACCGCACCAACCAGCCCTACCACCTGAGCCATTTACCAACCAGCCACCACCAGCCACAGCCACCCGGCCACCACCAACCACAGCCACCGGCCGCCAACCTACAGCTGCAGCCTGTACTGCCTGCCAGAACCACCACCACAGCCACTGCCACCAGCCAACCACCTCAGGCCACTACAGCTGCCACCAACTGCCACTGACCACCTACCAGCCACCAACCTACAGCCACCGCCACCAGCACCACCACAGCCACCTCCGCCTTCCAGCCTGACCTGACCCTGCCAGCCACCGCCACCCCACAACCAGACCGCCACCAACCAGCCACCACCGCCATGGCTGCCCACCACGTGCCGCCACCGCCTGCTACCAACCAACCAACCACTACGCCACTCAACCAACCTACCTGACCACCACCAACCACCGACCACCGCCAGTGACTGTCATGATACCAGCAGTCACAGTGACTGTCATGATACCAGCAGTCACAGTGACTGTCATGATACCAGCAGTCACAGTGACTGTCATGATACCAGCAGTCACAGTGACTGTCATGATACCAGCAGTCACAGTGACTGTCATGATACCAGCAGTCACAGTGACTGTCATGATACCAGCAGTCACAGTGACTGTCATGATACCAGCAGTCACAGTGACTGTCATGATACCAGCAGTCACAGTGACTGTCATGATACCAGAAGTCACAGTGACTGTCATGATACCAGCAGTCACAGTGACTGTCATGATAACAGTAGTCACAGTGACTGTCATGATACCAGCAGTCACAGTGACTGTCATGATACCACCAGTCACAGTGACTGTCATGATACCAGCAGTCACAGTGACTGTCATGATACCAGCAGTCACGGTGACTGTCATGATACCAGCAGTCACAGTGACTGTCATGATACCAGCAGTCACAGTGACTGTCATGATACCAGCAGTCACAGTGACTGTCATGATACCAGCAGTCACAGTGACTGTCATGATACCACCAGTCACAGTGACTGTCATGATACCAGCAGTCACAGTGACTGTCAGTACCACCAGTCACAGTGACTGTCATGATACCAGCAGTCACAGTGACTGTCATGATACCAGCAGTCACAGTGACTGTCATGATACCAGCAGTCACAGTGACTGTCATGATACCAGCAGTCACAGTGACTGTCATGATACCAGCAGTCACAGTGACTGTCATGATACCAGCAGTCACAGTGACTGTCATGATACCAGCAGTCACAGTGACTGTCATGATACCAGCAGTCACAGTGACTGTCATGATACCAGCAGTCACAGTGACTGTCATGATACCAGCAGTCACAGTGACTGTCATGATACCAGCAGTCACAGTGACTGTCATGATACCAGCAGTCACAGTGACTGTCATGATACCAGCAGTCACAGTGACTGTCATGATACCAGCAGTCACAGTGACTGTCATGATACCAGCAGTCACAGTGACTGTCATGATACCAGCAGTCACAGTGACTGTCATGATACCAGCAGTCACAGTGACTGTCATGATACCAGCAGTCACAGTGACTGTCATGATACAGTCACAGTGACTGTCATGATACCAGCAGTCACAGTGACTGTCAGTCACAGTGACTGTCATGATACCAGCAGTCACAGTGACTGTCATGATACCAGCAGTCACAGTGACTGTCATGATACCAGCAGTCACAGTGACTGTCATGATACCAGCAGTCACAGTGACTGTCATGATACCAGCCAGTCACAGTGACTGTCATGATACCACCAGTCACAGTGACTGTCATGATACCAGAAGTCACAGTGACTGTCATGATACCAGCAGTCACAGTGACTGTCATGATACCAGCAGTCACAGTGACTGTCATGATACCAGCAGTCACAGTGATGTCATGATACCAGCAGTCACAGTGACTGTCATGATACCAGCAGTCACAGTGACTGTCATGATACAGTCACAGTGACTGTCATGATACCAGCAGTCATGACTGTCATGATACCAGCAGTCACAGTGACTGTCATGATACCAGCAGTCACAGTGACTGTCATGATACCAGCAGTCACAGTGACTGTCATGATACCAGCAGTCACAGTGACTGTCATGATACCACCAGTCACAGTGACTGTCATGATACCAGCAGTCACAGTGACTGTCATGATACCACCAGTCACAGTGACTGTCATGATACCAGTCACAGTGACTGTCATGTCACAGTGACTGTCATGATACCAGCAGTCACAGTCCACAGTGTGACTGTCATGATACCAGCAGTCACAGTGACTGTCATGATACCAGCAGTCACAGTGATGATACCAGCAGTCACAGTGACTGTCATGATACCAGCAGTCACAGTGACTGTCATGATACCAGCAGTCACAGTGACTGTCATGATACCAGCAGTCACAGTGACTGTCATGATACCAGCAGTCACAGTGACTGTCATGATACCACCAGTCACAGTGACTGTCATGATACCACCAGTCACAGTGACTGTCATGATACCAGCAGTCACAGTGACTGTCATGATACCAGCAGTCACAGTGACTGTCATGATACCAGTCACAGTGACACAGTCATGATACCAGTCACAGTGACTGTCATGATACCACCTGTCATGATACCAGCAGTCACAGTGACTGTCATGATACCACCAGTCAGTGACTGTCATGATACCAGTCACAGTGACTGTCATGATACCAGCAGTCACAGTGACTGTCATGATACCAGCAGTCACAGTGACTGTCATGATACCAGCAGTCACAGTGACTGTCATGATACCAGCAGTCACAGTGACTGTCATGATACCAGCAGTCACAGTGACTGTCATGATACCAGCAGTCACAGTGACTGTCATGATACCAGCAGTCACAGTGACTCTCATGATACCATGATACCAGTCACAGTGACTGTCATGATACCAGCAGTCACAGTGACTGTCATGATACCAGCAGTCACAGTGACTGTCATGATACCAGCAGTCACAGTGACTGTCATGATACCAGCAGTCACAGTGACTGTCATGATACCAGCAGTCACAGTGACTGTCATGATACCAGTCACAGTCACAGTGACTGTCATGATACCAGCAGTCACAGTGACTGTCATGATACAGTGACATGATACCAGTCACAGTGACTGTCATGATACCAGCAGTCACAGTGACTGTCATGATACAGTCACAGTGACTGTCAGTACCAGCACACAGTGACTGTCATGATACCAGCAGTCACAGTGACTGTCATGATACAGTGACTGTCATGATACCAGCAGTCACAGTGACTGTCATGATACCAGCAGTCACAGTGACTGTCATGATACCAGCAGTCACAGTGATGATACCAGCAGTCACAGTGACTGTCATGATACCAGCAGTGACAGTGACTGTCATGATACCAGCAGTCACAGTGACTGTCATGATACCAGTCACAGACTGTCATGATACCAGCAGTCACAGTGACTGTCATGATACCAGCAGTCACAGTGACTGTCATGATACCAGCAGTCACAGTGACTGTCATGATACCAGTCAGTCACAGTGACTGTCATGATACCAGCAGTCACAGTGACTGTCATGATACCAGCAGTCACAGTGACTGTCATGATACCAGCAGTCACAGTGACTGTCATGATACCAGCAGTCACAGTGACTGTCATGATACCAGCAGTCACAGTGACTGTCATGATACCAGCACAGTGACTGTCATGATACAGTCACAGTGACTGTCATGATACCACAGTCACAGTGACTGTCATGATACCAGCAGTCACAGTGACTGTCATGATACCAGCAGTCACAGTGACTGTCATGATACCAGCAGTCACAGTGACTGTCATGATACCAGTCACAGTGACTGTCATGATACCAGCAGTCACAGTGACTGTCATGATACCAGCAGTCACAGTGACTGTCATGATACCAGCAGTCACAGTGACTGTCATGATACCAGCAGTCACAGTGACTGTCATGATACCAGCAGTCACAGTGACTGTCATGATACCAGCAGTCACAGTGACTGTCATGATACCAGCAGTCACAGTGACTGTCATGATACCAGCAGTCACAGTGACTGTCATGATACCAGCAGTCACAGTGACTGTCATGATACCAGCAGTCACAGTGACTGTCATGATACCAGCAGTCACAGTGACTGTCATGATACCAGCAGTCACAGTGACTGTCATGATACCAGCAGTCACAGTGACTGTCATGATACCAGCAGTCACAGTGACTGTCATGATACCAGTCAGTGACTGTCACAGTGTGACTGTCTTGTTACCATCAGTCACAGTGACTGTCATGATACCAGCAGTCACAGTGACTGTCATGATACCAGCAGTCACAGTGACTGTCATGATACCAGTAGTCTGTCACAGTGACTGTCATGATACCAGCAGTCACAGTGACTGTCATGATACCAGCAGTCACAGTGACTGTCATGATACCATACCAGTCACAGTGACTGTCAGTCACAGTGACTGTCATGATACCAGCAGTCACAGTGACTGTCATGATACCAGCAGTCACAGTGACTGTCATGATACCAGCAGTCACAGTGACTGTCATGATACCAGCAGTCACAGTGACTGTCATGATACCACCAGTCACAGTGACTGTCATGATACCAGCAGTCACAGTGACTGTCATGATACCAGCAGTCACAGTGACTGTCATGATACCACCAGTCACAGTGACTGTCATGATACCAGCAGTCACAGTGACTGTCATGATACCAGCAGTCACAGTGACTGTCATGATACCAGCAGTCACAGTGACTGTCATGATACCAGCAGTCACAGTGACTGTCATGATACCAGCAGTCACAGTGACTGTCATGATACCAGCAGTCACAGTGACTGTCATGATACCAGCAGTCACAGTGGCTGTCATGATACCAGCAGTCACAGTGACTGTCATGATACCAGCAGTCACAGTGACTGTCATGATACCAGCAGTCACAGTGACTGTCATGATACCAGCAGTCACAGTGACTGTCATGATACCAGCAGTCACAGTGACTGTCATGATACCACCAGTCACAGTGTCTGTCATGATACCAGCAGTCACAGTGACTGTCATGATACCAGCAGTCACAGTGACTGTCATGATACCACCAGTCACAGTGACTGTCATGATACCAGCAGTCACAGTGACTGTCATGATACCACCAGTCACAGTGGCTGTCATGATACCAGCAGTCACAGTGACTGTCATGATACCACCAGTCACAGTGACTGTCATGATACCAACAGTCACAGTGACTGTCATGATACCACCAGTCACAGTGACTGTCATGATACCAGCAGTCACAGTGACTGTCATGATACCAGCAGTCACAGTGACTGTCATGATACCAGTAGTCACAGTGACTGTCATGATACCACCAGTCACAGTGACTGTCATGATACCACCAGTCACAGTGACTGTCATGATACCAGCAGTCACAGTGACTGTCATGATACCAGCAGTCACAGTGACTGTCATGATACCACCAGTCACAGTGACTGTCATGATACCACCAGCCACAGTGGCTGTCATGATACCAGCAGTCACAGTGACTGTCATGATACCACCAGTCACAGTGACTGTCATGATACCAGCAGTCACAGTGACTGTCATGATACCACCAGTCACAGTGACTGTCATGATACCAGCAGTCACAGTGACTGTCATGATACCAGCAGTCACAGTGACTGTCATGATACCAGCAGTCACAGTGACTGTCATGATACCAGTAGTCACAGTGACTGTCATGATACCAGCAGTCACAGTGACTGTCATGATACCAGCAGTCACAGTGACTGTCATGATACCAGCAGTCACAGTGACTGTCATGATACCAGCAGTCACAGTGACTGTCATGATACCACCAGTCACAGTGACTGTCATGATACCAGCAGTCACAGTGACTGTCATGATACCACCAGTCACAGTGACTGTCATGATACCACCAGTCACAGTGACTGTCATGATACCACCAGTCACAGTGGCTGTCATGATACCACCAGTCACAGTGACTGTCATGATACAAGCAGTCACAGTGACTGTCATGATACCAGCAGTCACAGTGACTGTCATGATACCAGTAGTCACAGTGACTGTCATGATACCAGCAGTCACAGTGACTGTCATGATACCAGCAGTCACAGTGACTGTCATGATACCAGCAGTCACAGTGACTGTCATGATACCAGCAGTCACAGTGACTGTCATGATACCACCAGTCACAGTGACTGTCATGATACCAGCAGTCACAGTGACTGTCATGATACCAGCAGTCACAGTGGCTCTCATGATACCAGCAGTCACAGTGACTGTCATGATACCAGCAGTCACAGTGACTGTCATGATACCAGCAGTCACAGTGACTGTCATGATACCAGCAGTCACAGTGACTGTCATGATACCAGCAGTCACAGTGACTGTCATGATACCAGCAGTCACAGTGACTGTCATGATACCAGCAGTCACAGTGACTGTCAGGATACCAGCCAGTCTGTCACAGTGGCTGTCATGATACCAGCAGTCACAGTGACTGTCATGATACCAGCAGTCACAGTGACTGTCATGATACCAGCAGTCACAGTGACTGTCATGATACCAGCAGTCACAGTGACTGTCATGATACCAGCAGTCACAGTGACTGTCATGATACCACCAGTCACAGTGACTGTCATGATACCAGCAGTCACAGTGACTGTCATGATACCAGCAGTCACAGTGACTGTCATGATACCACCAGTCACAGTGACTGTCATGATACCAGCAGTCACAGTGACTGTCATGATACCACCAGTCACAGTGGCTGTCATGATACCAGCAGTCACAGTGACTGTCATGATACCACCAGTCACAGTGACTGTCATGATACCAGCAGTCACAGTGACTGTCATGATACCACCAGTCACAGTGACTGTCATGATACCAGCAGTCACAGTGACTGTCATGATACCAGCAGTCACAGTGACTGTCATGATACCAGCAGTCACAGTGACTGTCATGATACCACCAGTCACAGTGACTGTCATGATACCAGCAGTCACAGTGACTGTCATGATACCAGCAGTCACAGTGACTGTCATGATACCAGCAGTCACAGTGACTGTCATGATACCAGCAGTCACAGTGACTGTCATGATACCAGCAGTCACAGTGACTGTCATGATACCAGCAGTCACAGTGACTGTCATGATACCAGCAGTCACAGTGACTGTCATGATACCAGCAGTCACAGTGACTGTCATGATACCAGCAGTCACAGTGACTGTCATGATACCAGCAGTCACAGTGACTGTCATGATACCAGCAGTCACAGTGACTGTCATGATACCAGCAGTCACAGTGACTGTCATGATACCAGCAGTCACAGTGACTGTCATGATACCAGCAGTCACAGTGACTGTCATGATACCAGCAGTCACAGTGACTGTCATGATACCAGCAGTCACAGTGACTGTCATGATACCAGCAGTCACAGTGACTGTCATGATACCAGCAGTCACAGTGACTGTCATGATACCAGCAGTCACAGTGACTGTCATGATACCACCAGTCACAGTGACTGTCATGATACCAGCAGTCACAGTGACTGTCATGATACCAGCAGTCACAGTGACTGTCATGATACCACCAGTCACAGTGACTGTCATGATACCAGTGACAGTCACAGTGACTGTCATGATACCAGCAGTCACAGTGACTGTCATGATACCAGCAGTCACAGTGACTGTCTGTCATGATACCATGATACAGTCACAGTGACTGTCATGATACCAGCAGTCACAGTGACTGTCATGATACCAGCAGTCACAGTGACTGTCATGATACCAGCAGTCACAGTGACTGTCATGATACCAGCAGTCACAGTGACTGTCATGATACCACCAGTCACAGTGACTGTCATGATACCAGCAGTCACAGTGACTGTCATGATACCAGCAGTCACAGTGCCTGTCATGATACCAGCAGTCACAGTGACTGTCATGATACCAGCAGTCACAGTGACTGTCATGATACCAGCAGTCACAGTGACTGTCATGATACCAGCAGTCACAGTGACTGTCATGATACCAGCAGTCACAGTGACTGTCATGATACCAGCAGTCACAGTGACTGTCATGATACCACCAGTCACAGTGACTGTCATGATACCAGCAGTCACAGTGACTGTCATGATACCAGCAGTCACAGTGACTGTCATGATACCAGCAGTCACAGTGACTGTCATGATACCAGCAGTCACAGTGACTGTCATGATACCACCAGTCACAGTGACTGTCATGATACCAGCAGTCACAGTGACTGTCATGATACCAGCAGATACTGTCATGATACCAGTCACAGTGACTGTCATGATACCAGCAGTCACAGTGACTGTCATGATACCAGCAGTCACAGTGACTGTCATGATACCAGCAGTCACAGTGACTGTCATGATACAGTCACAGTGACTGTCATGATACCAGCAGTCACAGTGACTGTCATGATACCAGCAGTCACAGTGACTGTCATGATACCAGCAGTCACAGTGACTGTCATGATACCAGCAGTCACAGTGACTGTCATGATACCAGCAGTCACAGTGACTGTCATGATACCAGCAGTCACAGTGACTGTCATGATACCAGCAGTCACAGTGACTGTCATGATACCAGCAGTCACAGTGACTGCCATGAAACCAGCAGTCACAGTGACTGTCATGATACCAGCAGTCACAGTGACTGTCATGATACCAGCAGTCACAGTGACTGTCATGAAACCAGCAGTCAAAGTGACTGTCATGATACCAGCAGTCACAGTGTGACTGTCACTGTCATGATACCAGCAGTCACAGTGACTGTCATGATACCAGCAGTCACAGTGACTGTCATGATACCAGCAGTCACAGTGACTGTCATGATACCAGCAGTCACAGTGACTGTCATGATACCAGCAGTCACAGTGACTGTCATGATACCAGCAGTCACAGTGACTGTCATGATACCAGCAGTCACAGTGACTGTCATGATACCAGCAGTCACAGTGACTGTCATGATACCAGCAGTCACAGTGACTGTCATGATACCAGCAGTCACAGTGACTGTCATGATACCAGCAGTCACAGTGACTGTCATGATACCAGCAGTCACAGTGACTGTCATGATACCAGCAGTCACAGTGACTGTCATGATACCAGCAGTCACAGTGACTGTCATGAAACCAGCAGTCACAGTGGCTGTCATGATACCAGCAGTGGAAAGGGCTAGTATAGCCTAGGATAGTGAGGGATTAGCAAGGATAGGCTACAATAGTCTAGGAGAGTGTGGGATAATCTAGGATAGGCTGAGATACACTAGGATAATATGGGATAGGCTAGCATAGCCTAGAATAGTGTAGGATAGGTTATGATACCCTAGGATAGGATGGCAATAGCAATGATAGCCTAGGACAGTGTAAGACAGACTAGGATAGGGTAGGATTCCCTAGGATGGTATGGGATAGGATAGGATAGCCTAGGATAGTGTGAATAGGCTAGTATAGTGTAGCATAGCATAGGATAATGAGCGATAGGGTAAAATAGCCTAGGGTAGAGTTTGATAGGCTAGGATAGGGTAGGATAGCAAAGGATAGTGTGGGATAGGCTAGGATACGGTAGGATAGACTAGGATAGTTTGGGGTAGGCTATGATATGGAAGGATAGCCTAGGATAGTATGGAATAGGCTAAGATAGGGTTGGACAGCCTAGGATAGTATGGGATAGGCTAAGATAGGGTAGTATAGCCTAGGATAGTGTGGGATAGGATACGATAGGGTAGGATAGCCTATGATAGTTTGGGACGGTCTATGACAGGGTAGGAGAGCCTAGTATAGTGTGAGATAGGCTAGAATAGGCTTGCATAGCCAAAGATAGTGTGGGATTGGCTAGGAGAGGCTGGAATAGCCTAGGATAGTGTGGAAGAGGCTAGCACAGGCTGGGATAGCCTAGGATAGTCTAGGATTTTCAAGAATAGACTAGGATGTTTTGGTATAGACTAGGCTACGTAGGATAGTGTAGCATAGGCTAGGATAGGCTGGGATAGCCTAGTATAGCGTGCGATAGGTTAGGATAAGCTACCATAACCTACAATAGTGTAGATTAGGCTAGAATAGCCTAGTATAGAGTGGGATAGGCTAGAATAAGTTTGGATAGCCAAGGATACTCTGGGATAGGCTAGTATAGACTCGTATAGCCTAGGAGAGTGAAGAATTAGTAAGGATAGGCTACAATAACCTAGGAGAGTGTGGAATACGCTAGGATAAGCTAAAATAGCCTAGGACTGTGGAATAGGCTAGAATAGGCTAGGATAGCTAAGGAAAGTGTAGCATAGGCTTGGATAGGCTGGGTTAGTCTAGGTTAGTGTAGGATAGGGTAGGATAGTGTGGGATAGACTAGGATAACCTAATATAGTGTAGGATAGAATACAATAGTCTATGATAGTCAAGGATCGTTTGTGATAGTCTAGGATAAATTGGGATACCCTAGGATAGTGTGAGATAGGCTACGATAGGCTTGGATAGCCTAGGATAGTGTGGGATAGGATTTGATAGGCTGTGAAAGATTAGGATAGTGTGGAATAAGCTAGGAATGGCTGGGATAGCATTGAATAGTAAGGGATAGGCTAAACTTCTCTATGATAGTGTGGGATAGGCTCGGATAGACTGGAATACCCTAGGATAGTGTGAGACACACTAGGATAGACTGGGATAACCTGGGATAGTGTGGGACTGGCTAGGATAGGCTGAGATACCCTAGGATAATGTGGGATAGGCTATCATAGCCTAGAATAGTGTAAGATAGGTTAGGATACCCTAGGATAGGGTACGATAGCCTAGGATAGTGGGATAGGCTAGGATACTGTAGGATAGCCTTGGATAATGAGCGATAGGGTTGGATAGCCTAGGATAGAGAGGGATAGACTTGGATAGGGTAGGATATCCAAGGATAGTGGGATAAACTGGGATAGGGTAGGATAACTCAGGATAGTGTGGGGTGGGGTAGGCTAGGATAGGGTAGGATAGCCTATGATTGTGTGGGATAGTTTATGACAGGGTAGGATAGCCTAGGATAGTGTGGGATAGGCTAGGATAGGCTAGGATACCCGAGGATAGTATGGGATAGCCTTGCATAGGGTAGGATAGCCTAGGATAGTGTAGGATAGACTAGGATAAGGAAGCATAGCCTAGGATAGTACGGGATAGGCTAGGACAGGGCACGATAGCCTAGGATAGTGTGGGATTGGTTAGGATAGGGTAGGATAGAATATGGTTGTAAGGGAAAAGTTCAGCAGATAGGAGTAGCGAGCGAGTATATGGTAATGATAGTTTGATTGCCGGCTGCTTGTTAAGGTAGGGTCAGTCTAGCTCCCGCTATCCCTTCCCTTTCTCCCCACCCCGACAGGTGACGTGTGGGGCTCCGGTCAAACAGTAAATCACTTGACTCGCAGCTCCCAGCACAACTGTTAAGTAAAAGCCTCTGTTCCTATTCTAGTGGATATTGGTTGAAAGCTTCACTTTTGACCAATAATAAACTTAGTTCTTTCAGTTTTAAGCTCCACATGAGACTTTTAGATAATCACCACCTTTTTTAAGTATCTTATCTGGAGTTTCTGGAGTTTATCTCGAGAGAGTTCCGGGGGTCAACGCCCCCGCGGCCCGGTCTGTGACCAGGCCTCCTTAGGTCAGTGTCCCAGGATGCGACCCACACCAGTCGACTAACACCCAGGTACCCATTTTACTGATGGGGAACATAGACAACAGGTGGAAAGAAACACGTCCAATGTTTCTACTCTGGCTGGGAATCGAACCCGGACCCTCACCGTGTGAAGCGAGAGCGTTAACCACCAGGCCACCAGAGCCCCTTACACTTATCATGAAGAGTGATTTCTTAAGCAGTGGGTAACCTGTCTCTCTTTCCAGCTTGGAATGACAGCTCGGGTCACCTGCCAACCAACAAGAAGTGTTGAAGGAGACGGACTGAAACCGGTCTTGGGACGTCACTTTATAATCTACCTACCTGAGTAATTATACAGGACACTACCCCTCATCTTTGTAGTGGTAAAGAAGCTTCGTTCCTGTCATCTGGACTGACTATTCAAGACTATAGACTGTGAAGAACTAGTCGTTGGGTTGTCACTCAACACATGTGACCCCCCCCCCCATATCATCATCAACGGCTACAATTTCTACAAGACGGTGTCAACCTCCTCCAGACACCCCAGTATAACTATACATATTAGCGTTGAATTCAAATGTCATTTTTTTCATTTCATTTTTCATTTTTCTTTCAAGTAGGATACACCTTCATGTTTCACTGTTTTATTTTTGCATTAATAAATAATAAAGTGTTTATCTTTGTGAATTATTATTTTTTTTTCTATTCATTAATTTTCCTGAGGAGGAGCCAGCCTTGGTAATACTGACTGAAGTTGTTACAGGGCTGAGTAAGCCTTCACAGTGATAGTGTTTGATAGTCCATGATAAGGTAGGATAGCCTAGGATGGTGTGGGATAGGCTTGGATAGGGTAGGTTATCATAGGATAGTTTGGGATAGGCTAGGAGAGAGTAGGATAGTTTGGGATAGGCTAGGAGAGAGTAGGATAGTTTGGGATAGGCTAGGAGAGAGTAGGATAGCCTAGGATAGTGTGGAATAGGCTAGGATAGGGTGGGACAGCCTAGGATAGAGTGGGATAGGGTAGGATATGGTAAGATAGCCTAGGCTAGTATGGGATAGGCTAAGATACGGTAGGATAGCCTAGGATAGTGTGGGATACGATAGGATATTGAAGATAACCTAGGATAGTGTAGGATAGGCTAGGATAACCTAATAAAGTGTAGCATAGGCTAGGATAGCCTATCCTACACAGAGTCAAGAATAGTTTGGGACAGTCTAGGATAAATTGGGCTACCCAAGGATAGTGTGGGATAGGCTAGGAATGGCTGGGGTAGCATTGAATAGTAAGGGATAGACTAAATTTATCTAGGATAGTGTAGATGTGCTCGGATGGACTGGAATACCCTAGGATAGTGTGGGACACACTAGGATAGACTGGGATAGCCTAGGATAGTGTGGGACAGGTTAGGATAGGCTGAGATACCCTAGGACAATGTGGGATAGGCTAGAATAGCCTAGAAGAGTGTAGGAGAGGTTAGGATACCTTAGGACAGGAACGGATATGCTATAATAGCCTAGGACAGTGTAAGATAGGGTAGGATAGGGTATTATAGCCTAGGATAGTATGGGATAGGCTCATTTAATGTAGGATAGTCTAGGATAGTGTAGGAGAGGGTAGGATAGTGGAGGGTATCCTAGGACAGTATTGGATAGCCTAGAACTGGGTAGGACAGCCTAGGATTGTATGGGATAGCCTAGCATAGGATAGGATTGCCTAGGAAAGTGTGGGATAGGGAAGGATAGCCTAAGATAGTGTTTGATAGGCTAGGATAGGGTAGGATAGTCAAGGATAGTGTGGGAGAGGATGGGATAGGGAAGGATAGCCTAGGATAGTGTTTGATAGAATAGGATAGGGTAGTATAGCCTAGGATAGTATAAGATGGGCTAGGAAAGTGTGGGATAGGCTAGGATAGGGTACAATAGCCGAGGATCATGCTGTAAAGCCTAGGATATTGTAGGATAGCCAAGGATAGTGTGGGATAAGCCAGGATAGGGTAGGATAGCCTACCCTAGTATGGGATAGATAAGGAGAGGGTAGGATAGCCAAGGATAGAGTGGGATGGGTAAGAATAGGGTTTGATTGCCTAAGATGGAGTGGGATAGGCTCGAATAGGGTAGGATAACCAAGGATAGTGTAATATAGGGTAGGATAACTTAAGTTAGTGTAGAATAGGTTTGGATAGGATAGGATTACCGAGGATAGTGTCGGAGAGGCTGGGATAGTGTAGGATAGCCTAGAATAGCGTGGGAATAGCTAGGATAGGGTAGGATATCTTAGGATAGTATGTGACCGGCTAGGATAGGGTAGGATAGACTAGGATAGTATTGGGAAGACCAGGATATGGTAGGATAGCCTAGGATACTGTGGGATGGTCTAGGATAGGGTAGGATACCCTATGATAGTGTGGGAAAGGCTAGGATAGGCTTGGAGAGCCTAGAATAGCATAAGATAGGCCAGGATAGAATAAGACAGTCTGAGATAGTGTACGATAGACTAGGATACGGTAGGATAGAGAACGAATGTGAGGGATAACCTAGGATAGATAGGGTAGCATAGCCTAGAATAGTGTGCGATAGGGTAGCATAGTCTTCGATAGTATGGGATAGGCTAAGATATGGTAGGATAGCCTTTGATAGTGTGGAATAGGCTGGGATAGGGTGGATAGCCTAGGATTGTGTCAGATAGGCTAGGAGAGGGTACGATAGCCTTGGATAGTGAGGGATAGGCTAGGATACAGTAGGACAGCATATAATAGTGCAGGAATGGCTAGGATAAGGTAGCACAGCCTTGGATAGTGTGGGATAGGGTAAGGTAGGGTAGGATAGCATAGGATAGTGTGGGATAGGCTAGTATAACGTAGAATAGTCTAGGATAGTGAGAGTTAGGCTAGGATAGAGTAATATACCCAAAGATAGTGTAGGACAGGTTAGTATAGGGTAGGATGGGGTACGATAGCCTAAGATAGTGCGGTAGGATAAGATAGGGTAAGATAGCCTTGGAGAGTGTCGGATAGGCTAGCATCGGGTAGGATAGCCTAGTACAGTGTGGGATAACCTACGATAGGGTATGCTAGTCTAGGATAGTTTGATATAAGCTAGGATAGGGTTGGATAGCCTAGAATAGTGTGGGATAGGCTAGGATACGGTAGGATAGCCTAGGACAGTGTGGGATAGGATAGGGAATGGAAAGATAGAATAGGATAGTGTGGGACAGGGAAGGATAGCTTAGTATAGTGTGGGATAGGCTAGGAAAGGGTAGGATAGCCTAGGATAGTGGGGTAGGATGGATAGGGTCGGAAAGAACAGGACAGTGTGGGATATAATAGGAGAGGGTAGGATAGCCTAGGATAGTGTAGGATACCCTAGGATAGGGTAGGATAGCCTAGGATAGTGTGAGATAGGCTAGAATAGGGTAGGATATCCTAGGATAGTGTAGGATAGGATAGGATAACCTAGGATAGTGTGGGATAGGCTAGGATACGGAAAGATAGCCTAGGATAATATGAGATTGGTTAGGATACGGTAAGATAGCCTAGGACACTGTGGGATTGGAAAGTATAGGGTAAGATAGTCTAGGATTGTGTGGGATAGGCAAGGGTAGGGAAGGATAGCATAGAATAGAGTGGGATAGGCTAGGATAGGATATTATAGCCTAGGATAGTGTGAAATAGGCTGGGATTGGGTAGGATAGAAAAGGATAGGGTTGGATTGGCTAGGATAGGGAAGGATAGCCTATGACACTGTGGAATACGCAAGGATAGGGTAGGATAATCTAGGATAGTGTGGAATAGGGTAGGATTAGGTAGGATAGCCTGGGATAGTGTGGGATAGGCTAGGAAAGGGTAGGATAGCCTAGGGTAAAGTGAGATAAAATGGAATAGGACAGCCTTGAATAGTGTGGGATAGGCTAGGATAGGGTAGGATAGCCTTGGATAGTGTTGGATAGCCAAGGATAGGTTAGGATAGCCTAGTATAGTGTGGGAGAACCTTGGATAGGGTAGGATAGTCTAGGATAGTGTTAGATAGGCTAGGACAGGGTACGATAGCCTTGGATAGTGAGGGATAGGCTGGAATATGGTAGGACAGCATATGATAGTGCAGGAATGGCTAGGATAGGGTAGGATAGCCTAGGACAGTGTGGGATAGGATAGTATAACGTAGGATAGTCTAGGTTAGTGAGAGATAGGTTAGGATAGAGAAGTATAGCCTAAGATAGTGTAGGAAAGGCAAGGATTGGGTAATATAGCCTAGCATAGAATGTAATAGGCTAGGATAGGGTACGATAGCCTAAGATAGAGTGTGGTAGGATAGAATAGGGTAAGATAGCCTAGGAGAGTGTCGGATAAGCTAACATCGGGTAGGATAGCCTAGTACAGTGCGGGATAACCTACGATAGGGTATGATAGTCTAGGATAGTTTGATATAAGCTAGGATAGAGTTGGATAGTCTAGAATAGTGTGGGATAGGCTAAGATACGGTAAGATAGCCTAGGAGAGTATGGGATAGGCTAGGATACGGTAGGACAGCCTACGACAGTGTGGGATAGGATAGGAAAGGGAAAGATAGAATAGGATAGTGTGGGATAGGGAAGGATAGCTTAGTATATTGTGGGATAGGCTAGGAAAGGGTAGGATAGCCTAGGATAGTGGGGTAGGATGGATAGGGTTGGAAAGAGCAGGACAGTGTGGGATAGAATAGGATAGGGTAGGATAGCCTAGGATAATGTAGGATAGGCTAGAATAGGGTAGGATAGCCTAGGATATTGTAGGTTAGGGTAGGGTAACCTAGGATATTGTGGGATAGGTTAGGATACGGTAGGATAGCCTAGGACACTGCGGGATTGGAAAGTATAGGGTAAGATAGCCTAGGGTGGTGTAAGATTGGCTAGGGTAGGGAAAAATAGCCTAGAATAGTGTGGGATAGGCAAGGGTAGGGAAGGATAGCCTAGAATAGAGTGGGATAGGCTAGGATAAAGTAGGATAGCCTAGGATAGTTTTGGATTGGCTAGGATAGGGAAGGATAGCCTATGACACTGTGGGATACGCAAGGATAGGGTAGGATAGCCTAGGATAGTGTGGAATAGGGTAGGAATAGGTAGGATAGCCTGGGATACTGTGGGATAGGCTAGGAAAGGGAAGGATAGCCTAGGTTAGAGTGAGATAAAATGGAATAGGATAGCCTTGAATAATGTGGGATAGGCTAGGATAGGGTAGGATAGCCTAGGATAGTGTTGGATAGACAAGGATAGTGTGGGAGAACCTTGGATAGGGTAGGATAGTCTAAGATAGTAAGGATAAGCTAGGATAGAGTAGGAAAGCCTTAGATAGTGTGGGATAGGGTGGGATAAGGTTGAATAGCCTAGGATAGTGTTGGACAGGCAAGGATAAGGTAGGATACCCTAGTATAGTGTTGGAGAACCTAGGATAGAGTAGGATAGTCTAGGATAGTGGGGATAGGTTAGGATAGGGTAGGATAGCCTAGGATAGTGTGGGGAAGGGTGGGAGAAGGTTGGATAGCCTAGGATAGTGTGGGAATGTCTAGGATAGGATAGGATAGCCTAGGATAATGTGGGATAAGCTATGATGGGGTATGATAGCCTAGGATAGTGTTGCATATGCTGGGATGGGGTAGGATAGCCTAGGTTGGTGTGGTATCGGCTAGGAAAGTATATGATAGCCTTGGATAGTGTTGGATAGGCTAAGTGTGGGTAGTGTAGCCTAGGATAGTGAGGGATAGGCAGGATAAAGTAGGATAGGCTAGGATAGTATGGGATAATCTAGGAGAGGGTACGATTGACTAGGATAGTGTAGGATAGGCTAGTTTAGGGTAAGATAGCTTACAGTAATGTGGAATAGTGTAGGATATTGTAGGATAACCTAGGATAGAGTGAGATTGGGTAGCAAAGCCTAGCATAGTACGGGATAGTCTAGGAGAGGGTAGGATAGCCTAGGATAGTGTGGGATAAACTAGGATAGGGTAGGATACCCTACGATAGTATGGGATAGGATAGGGTAGGATAGCCAAGGATAGTGTGGGATAGGTAAAAATAGGGTAGGATAGCCTTGGATAGTGTGAGATAGGTTAGGATAGCCTAGGATAGTGTTGGATAGGCTAGGATAGGCTAGGATAGCGTAGGATAGTGTGCAATAGGCAATGATAGGTTTGGAAAGCCTAGGAAAGTGAGGAAAAGGCTAGGATGGAGTAGGATACCCTAGGAGAGTATGGGATATCCTAGGACAGGGTAGTATAGCTGATAGTGTAGGATAAGCAGGATAGAGTAGGATAACTCAAGATAGTGAGGGATAGGTTAGGATAAGGGAAAATACCCAAGGATACTGTGGGATACATCGGGAGAGGGTAGGATAGCCTAGGATAGTGTGATGTAGGCTAGGATAGTGTATGATAGCCTAGGATAGTGTGGGAAGGTCTAGGATAGGCTAGGATAGCCTAGGATAGGGTAGGTTAGCCTATGATAGTATGGGATAAGTTAGGACAGGGTAGGATAGCCTAGGATAGTGTGAGATATGCTTGGATAGGGTAGCATAGCCCGACTATCCCACACTATCCTTAGTATAACTAAAGATAGTGTGGAATAGTCGGGGAAAGGTTAGGATAGCCTAGGATAGTGTGGGTTAGGCTAGGAAAGGGTAGGATAGCCTAGGATAGAATGGAATAGGCTAGAATAGACTACTATAGTATTTGGATAAATTACAATAGGGTAGGATGGTCTAGAATAAGGTGGGATAAGCTAGGATAGAGTACGATAGCGTAGGATAATGTGGGATAGGGTAGGATACGGTAGGATAGCCTAGGAATGTGTGGGATAGGCTGGGATAGTTTAGGATAGCCTAGGATAGTGTGGGACAGGGTGGGATAGGGTTTGAGTGCCTAGGAGAGTAAGGGAATGGATAGGGTAGGGTAGAATAGCCTAGGATAGTGTGGGATAGAGTAGGATAGCCTAGGAAAGCGTGGGATAGGAAAGGATGAGGTACGGAAGTCTAGGATAGTGTGGGATAGGGTAGGATAGCTTAGGATAGTGTGGGACTGGCTAGGATAAAGTAGGATAGCTTATGAAGTGTGGGATAGGCTAGGACAGGGTAGGATAGCCTAGGATAGTGTGGGATAGAGTAGGATAGCCTAGGATAGTGTGGGATAGGCTAGGATAGGGTAGGATAGCCTAGGATAGTGTGGCATAGGCTATGATAGGGTAGGATAGCCTAGGATAGTGTGGGATAGGCTAGGATAAGGTAGGATAGCCTAGGATTGTGTGCTATAGGCTATAGGGTAGCATAGCTTAGGATAGTGTTTGATAGACTAGGATAGGGTAGGAAAGCATATGAATATGTGGGATAGGCTAGGATAGAGTGGGATAGCCTTGGATAGTGTGGGATAGGCAAGGATACAGTAATGTTGCCTAAAATAGCAAGGGATAACCTAGGATAGTGCAGGATAGTGTTGGATAAGCTAGGATAGGCCCTCAAATAAGCTCCCCAGGACCCAAATAAAGTCCCCAGACCCCAAATGAGCTCCCAAGGCCCCAAATAAGCTCCCTATGCTCCGGAAAATCTCCCCAGGCCCCTGAGAAGCTCCCCAGGCCCCAAATAAGCTGCCCAGATCCCGGATAAGCTCCCCAGGCCCTGGAAAAGCTCCAAAGGCCACGGAAAAGCTCCCCAGGCCCCGGATAAGCTCTCAACTCCAAATAAGCTCCCAGTTCCCGGATAAGCTCCCCAAACCCCTAAAAGATCCACAGGTCCCAGATAAGCTCCCCAAGCCCTAAATAAGTTTCCCATACCCCAAGTAACCTCTCCAGGCCACAAAAATTTCCCCAAGCCCCCGAAAAGCTCCCCAGGCCCCAAATAAGCTCCCTAGGGCCCGGATAAGCTCCCCAGACCCCAAATAAGCTCCCTAGGCCCCGGATAAGCTCCTAAGGCCCCAAATAAGCTCTCCAGATCCCGGATAAGCTCGCCAAGCTCCAAATAAGCTCCCCAGGCCCCAAATAAGCTCACCAGGCCTCAAATAAGCTCCCCAGGCCCCGAGAAAGCTACCCAGGCCCAAAATAAGCTGCAAAGGCCCCGGATAAGCTCCTCAGGACCGAAATAATCTCCCCAGGCCCCAGAAAACTCCCCAGGCCCCGGAAAAGCTCCCCAGGCCCCAAATTAACTTCCTGGATACAAAATAAGCTTTCCAGGCCACCGAAAAGCTCCCCAGGCCAAAATTAAGCTCCACAGACGCAGGAAAAGCTCCCCAGGCCACAGATAAGCTCCCCAGGCCCAAGATAAGCTCCCCAGGCCCAAAATAAGCGCCCCAGGCCTCGGAATACCTCTCCAGGCCCCAGAAAAGCTCACCAGAGGCTCTTTAGGCCACGAAAGCCCCATCCCTCTCGAGTCGTCCTCCCCAAATAAGATAAGCTCCCTAGGTGCCCCAGGCATTGGAAAACCTTCCCAAGCTCCCCAAATAAGGCCCCAAATAAGCTCTTTAGGCCAATAAGCTAAGCGCCTCTCCAGGAAATAAGCTCTCCAGGCCCCGGAAAAGCTCCCCAAACAACAAATAAGCTCCCCACGCAGCTGAAAAGCTCCCGAGGCCTGGATATGCTCCCTAGGTCCTAAATAAGCTCCCCAGGCCGCAAATAAGCTCCCTGGAGCCGGAAAGGCTCCCCAGGCCTTGGAAAAGCTCCCCAGGTCCCAAATAAGCTCTCCAGGCCCAAAATAACCTCTTAAGGCCCCGGAAAAGCTCCACATGCCCCGGAAAAGCTCCCCAGGTCCGAAATAAGCTCCTCAAGCCCCGGAGAAGCACCCCATGCACCAAATAAGCTCCAAACGCCCCAAATAAGCTCCATAGGCACCAAATATGCTCTCCAGACCCCGGAAACGCTCCACAGGCCCTAAATAAGCTTTCCAGACGCCGGAAAAGCTCCCCAGGCCTCAGATAAGCTCCCAAGGCCCAAAATAAGCGACCCATGCCTAGGAAAACCTCCCCAGGCCCCAGAAAAGCTACCCAGACCATAAATAAGCTCTCCAGGCCCCAAATAAGTTCTTTAGGCCACGGAAAAGCTCTCCTGGCCCAAAATAAGCGCCGAAGTCCCCAGAAAAGATCTCCAGGCCCCAAATAAGCTACTCATTGAAAATTGGGTTGGGCAAATGTTTTGTTAGTGGGATGAATTGTAAAGGACCTGCCTAGTATGGGCCAGCAGGCCTCCTACAGTGTTCCTCCTTTCTTATGTTCTTATGTATGACAAGCTCCCGAGGCCTCAGATAAGCTCCCCAGGCCCAAAATAAGCGACATAGGCCTCGGAAAACCTCCCCAGGCCCCAGAAAAGCTCCCCAGGATCCAAATAAGCTCTCCAGGCCCCAAATAAGCTCTTCAGGCCACAGAAAAGCTCGCCAGGCCCAAAATAAGCGCCACAGGCCCCAGAAAAGCTCCCCAGGCCAGAAACAAGCTCTCAGGCCCCTGAAAAGCTCTCGAGGCCTGGAAAAGCTCCCTAGGTCACAAATAAGCTCCCCAGGCCACAGAAAAGTTCCTCAAGCCGCAAATAAGCTCCCCTGGCGCCGTAAAAGCTCCCCAGGCCTTGGAAAAGCTCTCCAGGTCCCAAATAGGCTCCCCAGGACCCAAATAACCTCTTGAGGCCCCAGAAAAGCTCCCAATGCCGCGGAAAAGCTCCCCAGGCACCAAATAAGCTCCAAAGGCCCCAAATAAGCTCCGGAGGTGGCCCCAGATATGCTCTCCAGACCCCGGAAAATCTCCCCAGGCCTTGTAAAAGCTCCCCAGGCCCCAAATAAACTTCCCAGGCACAGGAAAAGTCCCCCATGCCTCGGAAAAGCTCCCCAGGCCAAAAATGAGCTACCCAGGCCTCGGAAAAGCTCCCTAGGCCCGGGAAAAGCTGCACAGGCCGCAAATAAGCTCCCCAAGCCCCAAATAAGCTCCCCAGGCCCCAAATAAGCTCCCAAGGCTCTGGAAAAGCTCCACAGACCCTGGAAAAGCTCCCCAGGCCCCGGAAAAGCTCCTCAGGCCCCAAATAGGGTCCCCAGGCCCCGAAAAAATCTTCACAGGCCCCAAATAAACTCCGCAAGCCCAAAATAAGCTCTGGAGACCCCGGAAAAGCTACCCAGGCCCCAAATAAGCTCCAAAGGACTCGGAAAAGCTCTCCTGGCCCCTAATAAGCTCCCCAAGCCTTAAATAGGCTCCACAGGCCGTGAAAGAGCTCCCCAGGATCGATATAAGCTCCCCAGGCACTGGAAAATCTCCCCAGGAACTAAATAAGCTCCTCAGGCCCTGGAAAAGCTGCCTAGACCCCGGAAAAGCTCCAAAGGCCTCAAAAAGCTCCCCAGGCCTTGGAAAAGCTGCCCATGCCCCGGAAAAGCTCCCCAGGCCTCCAATAAGCTCCCCAGCCCCTAGAAAAATTCCCTAGACCCCCGGAAAAGCTCCCTACGTGCCAGAAAAGGTTCCCAGGCCCCAGAAAAGCTTCCCAGGCTTAAAATATGCTCCCTACGCACCAAAAAGACTCCCCAGACCCCGGAAAAGCTCCCCACGCCCAGAAAAAGCTCCCCAGTCCCCAAATAAGCTCCCCAGGCCCCAAATAGGCTCCCCAGGCCCTGGAAAAGATCCTCAGGCCCCAAATCAGCTTTCCAGGCCCCGCAAAAGCTCCCCAGGCCTTGTAGAACCTCCCCAGGCCCCAAATAAACTCTCCAGGCACAGGAAAAGCTCCCCATGCCCCGGAAAAGCTTTCCAAGACAAAAATAAGCACCCCAGGCCTCGGAAATGCTTTCCAGGCCCCAAATGAGCTCCCCAGACCCCAGAAAAGCTCCACAGGCCCTGCAAAAGCTCCGCAAGCCCCGGAAAAGCTCCCCAAGTAAAGGAAATGCTCCCCAGGCCCCGGAAAAGCTCCTTACGTGCCAGAAAAGCTTCCCAGGCTTCAAATATGCTCCCTACGCACCAAAAAGACTCCCCAGACCCCGGAAAAGCTCCCCAGGCCCGAAATAAGCTCCCCAAGAAAAGCTCTCCATGCTGGGGAAAAGCTCCCCAGGCTCCAAATAAGCTCCCCAGACCCCAGAAAAGCTCTCAGGCCCCAAATAAGCTCCCCAGGCCCCAAATATTCTCTCCAGGCCAGGAAAAGCTACCGAGGATCCGGAAAAGCTCCTCAGGACCCGGAAAAATTCCCCAAGCCTCAGATAAGCGCCATAGGCCCCAAAAATGCTCTCGAGACCCGGAAAGCTCCCCAGGCCCCAAGTAAGCTCTGCATGCCCCGCAATAGCTCCCTAGGCCCCGGAAAAGCTCCGTAAGCCCCGGAAAAGCTCCCCAGGCACAAAATAAGTGTCCCAGGCCCCAGAAAAGCTCCCCAGGCTCAAAATAAGTGCCTCAGGCCCAAAATAAGTGCCCCAGGCCCCTGAAAAGCTCCCCAGGCCCCAAATAAGCTCCCCAGGTCCCGGATAAGTTTCCCAGGCCCCAGACAAGCTCCCTAGACCCAAAATAAGAGCCCCAGGCCTCGGAAAACCTCCCCAGGCCCAAGAAAAGATCCACTGGTTACAAATAAGCTCTCTAGGTCCCAAGTAAGCTCATTAGGCCACGGAAAGGCTCCCCAGGCCCAAAATAAGTGCACCAAGCCCCAGAAAAGCTCCAAGCCCGAAATAAGCTCCCAAGACCCCGGAAAAGCTCGCCAGGTCACAAATAAGCTCCAAAGGACTCGGAAAAGCTCTCCTGGCCCCTAATAAGCTCCCAAGCCTCAAATAGGTTCCCCAGGCCATGAAAGAGCTTTCCAGGATCGATATAAGCTCCTGGGCACCGGAAAATCTCCCCAGGCCCTGGAAAAGCTCTCTAGACCCCGGAAAAGCTCCTCAAGCCTCAAAAAAGCTCCCCAGGCCTTGGAAAAGCTGCCCAGGTCTTGGAAAAGCTCCCCAGGTTTCAAATAAGCTCCACAGCCCCTGAAAAAGCTCCCTAGACCCCGGAAAACCTCTCCAGGCCCCAAACAAGCTCCCCAGGTCCCGAAAAAGCTATCAAGACACCGGAAAAGCTCCCCAGGCCCCGGAAAAGCTCCCCAGGCCCCAAATAAGATCACCAGGCCCAAGAAAGGCTCCCGAGGCAACAAATAAGCTCCCCAGACCCAAAATAAGCTCCCCAGACCCTGGAAAAGCTCCTCAGGCTCTGGAAAAGCTCCTCAGGCCTCGGATAAGCTCTTAAGGCCTCAAATAAGCTCCCAGGCTGTTAAAAGCTTCCCAAGCCCCAGAAAAGTTTCCCAGGCCCCAGAAAAGCTCCCCAGGCCCCAAATAAGCTCCCCAGGACCCAAATAAGCACCCTAGGCCCCAAGTAAGGTCTACAGACCCAAAATAAGCTACACAGGCTCTGGAAAAACTACGCACGCCCCAAATAAGTTCTCCAGGCACCGGAAAATTTCTCAAGCCCCAGAAAAGCTCCCCAGGATCCGGAAAAGCTCCCCAGGCCATGGAAAAGCTTGCCAAGCCCCAAATAAGCTTCCAGACCAAAAATAAGCTCCACAGGCCTCAAATAAGCTCCCCAGGTTCTGGAAAAGCTCCCAAGGCCAAGCAAAAGCTCCCCAGTCCCCGGAAAAGCTCTCCAGGCTTCGGAAAAGCTCCCCAGGCCCCAAATAAGCTCCAACGCCCCAAATAAGCTCCCCAGGCCTCAAATAAGCTACCCAGGCTATGGAAAAGCTCCCAAGGCTAAGCAAAAGCTCCACTGGACTCAAATAAGCTCCCCAGGCCCCGGAAAAGCTACCCAAACCCCGGAAATGCTTCCAAGGCTCCGGGAAAAGCTCTCCAGGCTCTAAATAAGTTCTACAGGCCCTGGAAAAGCTCCCCAGGCCCCAAATAAGCTCCCAAGGCCCTGGAAAAGCTCCCCAGGCCCCAAATAAACTCCTCAGGCCCCAAATGGGCTCCTCAGGCCCTGGAAAAGCTCCCCAGGTTCCGGAAAAGCTAACCAGGCCCCGGAAAAACTCCCCATGCCCAAATAAGCTCCTCAGGCCCCAAATAAGCTACCCAGGCTTCGCAAAAGCTCCCCAGGCCCCGGAAAAGCTCCGAAAGCCCCAGAAAAGCTACCCAGGCCCCAGAAAAGCTCCTCATGCACCAAATAAGGCCCTTTGTCCCAGGAAAAGCTCCCCATGCTGCAGAAAAGCACCCAATGCTCCAAATAAGCTTCCCAGGTCTCGGAAAAGCTTCCCAGGCCACAAATAAGATCCCTAGGCCATGGAAAAGCTCCACAGAACTAGGAAAAGCTCCTCAGGCATCAAATAAGCTACCCATGCTCTGGAAAATCTCCCCAGACCCCAGAAAAGTTTTCCAGGCTCCAAATAATCTACCCTATCCCTGGAAAATCTCTCCAGACCCAAGAAAAGCACCACAGGCCCCAAATAAGTTTCCCAGGCTTCGCAAAAAGCTCCCCATAACCCAGAAAAGCCCCGGGAAAGCTCCCCAGGCTCCGGAAAAGCTCCCTACGCGCAAGAAAAGCTCCCCAGGCCTTGGAAAAGCTCGCGATGCGGAGGAAAGGCTCCCCAAACCTCCGCAAAGCTACCAAGACCCGGGAAAAGCTCCCCAGACCTCGGAAAAGCTCCCCAGGCCCCAAATAAGCTCTCGATGCCCCAGAGAAGCTCGTAAGGACCTAAATAAGCTCTACAAGCCCCAAATAGGCTCCCCAGGCTTTGGAAAAGCTCCCCAGGCTCCGGAAAAATTCCCCAGGCCCCGGAAAATGCCCCAGGAATGAAATAAGATCCGCAGGCTCAAAAAAAGCTCTCGAGACCCCAGAAAAGCTTGCTAGGCCCCAAATAAGCTCCCCAGGCCCCGGAAAAGCTCCTCAGGCCCCGGAAAAGCTCTTAAGGCTCCAAATAAGACCTCAGGCTCCAAATGAGCTCACCAGGCCCCGGAAAAGCTACCCAGGACCCAGAAATGCTCCCAAAGCTCCAGAAACGCTCTCTGTGCCCAAATAAGCTCCCCAGGCCCCGGAAAAGCTCCCCAGGCCCCAAATAAGCTCCCCAGATCCCAGAAAAGCTCGCCAGGCCCCGGAAAACTCCACAGGCCTCAAATAAGCTCCTAGGCCTTAGAAAAGCTCCCCAGACTCCAAATAAGCTCCCCAGTCCCCGGAAAAGCTCCCTACGTGCCAGAAAAGCTTCCCAGGCCTCAAATATGCTCCCTACGCACCAAAAAGACTCCACAGAACTCGGAAAAGCTCCCCAGGCCCCAAATAAGCCCCTGAAACCCAAGAAAAGCTCCCCATGCTCTGGAAAGGCTCTAAATAAGCTCCCTATGCCCCAGAGAAGCTCCCCAGGCCCCAAATAAGCTCCCCAGGCCCCAAATATTCTCCCAAGGCGTGGAAAAGCTTCCGAGGCTCCTGAAAAGCTCCCTAGGCCCCGGAAAAACTCACCAAGCCTCAGATAAGCTCCATAGGCCCCAAAAAAGCTCTCGAGACCCCGGAAAATCTCCCCAGGCCCCAAATAAGCTCTCCATAGCCCGCAATAGCTCCCCAGGCCCCGGAAAAGCTCCCTAAGCCCCGCAAAAGCTCCCCAGGCCTAAAATAAGTTCTCCAGGCCTCAAAAAAGCTCCCCTGGTCCCAAATAAGCTTCCCAGGCCCTAGAAAAGCTCCCCAGGCCCAAAGGAAGCTCTCCAGGTCCCGGATAAGCTCCCCAGGCCCCTGGTAAGCTTCCCATGCCCAAAATAAGAGCACCAGGCCTCGGAAAACCTCCCCAGGCCACAGAAAAGCTCCACAGGCCACAAATAAGCTCTCTAGGAACCAAATAAGCTCTTTAGGCCACGGAAAGGCCCCCAATGCCCAAAATAAGCGCCCCAAGCCCCAGAAAAGCTCCCCAAGCCCCAAATAACCTCTAAAGGCCCCGGTAAAGCTTGCCAGGCCACAAATAAGCTCTCCAGTCCCCAAATAACCTCTTTATGCCCTGGAAAAGACGCCATACCCTGGAAAAGCTCACCAGCTCCAAAATAAGCTCCTCAGGCCCCGGAAAAGCTCCCCAGGCCCCAAATAAGCTCTGAAGGCCCCAAATAAGCTCCGGAGGCCCCAAATATGCTTTCCAGACCCAGGAAAAGCTCCACATGCACCAAATAAGCTCCCCAGGCTACGGGAAAGCTACCCAGGCCTTCTTAAAGCTCCACAGGAAAAGCTTTCTATGCCCCGGAAAAGCTCCCCAGGCGAAAAATAAGCTCCAGGGCGTAGAAAAAGCTCCCCAGGCCCCAAATAAGCTCCCCAGGCCTCGGAAAAGCTCCAAAGGCCCCAAATCAGCTCGCCAGGCCCTGAAAAAGCTACCCAGACCACAAAAAAGCTCCCCAGGCCTCGGAAAAGCTCCACAGGCCTCAAATAATGTCCCCGAGTCCCGGAAAAACTCTCCAAGCTCTGAAAAAGCTCTCAAAGTCATAAATAAGCTCCCCAGGCACTGGAAAATCTCCACAGGCCCCAAATAAGCTCAAAGGACTCAGATAAGCTCTCCTGGCCTCTAATAAGCTTCCCAGGACCCAAATAAGCTCCCCTGGCCCTAGAAAATCTCCCCAAGCCGTAAATAAGCTCCCCAGGCACCGGAAAATCTCGCAAGGCCCCAAATAAGGTCCCAAGGCCCTGGAAAAGCTCCCCAGTCCCCGGACAAGCTCCCCAGGCCCCAAAAAAGCTCCCCAGGCTCTGGAGAAGCTGCCCAGGCCCCAAAAAAGCTCTTCAGTCCTCAAATAAGCTCCCTAGGCTTTGGAAAAGCTCTCTAGACCCCGGAAAAGCTACCCAGACACCAGAAAATCTCCCCAGGCCCCAGAAAAGCTCCCAAGGCCACAAATAAAATCCCAAGGCCTCGGAAATTTCCCTAGGCCCCAAATAAGCTCCCAAGGGCCCAAATAGGCTCCCCAGACTCTGGAAAAGCTCCTCAGGCCCCAAATAAGCTTCTCAGGCCGCAAATAAGCTTCCCAGACCCAAAATAAGTCACTCAGGCTACAAATAAGCTCCTCAGACCCGAAATAAGCTCCCCAGGACCCAAATGAGTTCCCCAGACCCCAAATAAGGTCCCCAGGCCTCAAATATCTCCCCAGGCGCCGGAAAATCTCCAATGGCGAAGCAATAGCTCCCCTGGCCCAAAATAAGCTCCTCAGGCCCCAAATAAGCTCCGCAGACCCAAAATTAGCTCACTAGGCTCTAAAAAACTGCTAAGGCTCCAGATAAGCTCCCCAGGCCCCGGAAAAGCTACCCAGACCCTGGAAAACCTCCCCAGGACCTGAAAAAGCTCCATAGGCCCGAAATATGCTCCTCAGGCCCCGGAAAAGCTCCCCAGACCCACAAAAAGCTTCCCAGGACGAATATAAGCTAACCAGACCCCAAATATGCTCCCCAGGCCTCAAATAAGCTCCCCAGGCCCCGGAAAAGCTACCCACACCCAAGAAAAGCTCCCCAGGCCCCGGAAAATCTTCCCATGCCCCAAATAAGATCCCCAGGCCCCGGAAATCTCCCCATGCCCCAAGTAAGCTCTCCAAGCCCCAAATAGGCTCTTCAGGCCCTTGAAAGGCTCCCAAGGCTCTGGAAAAGCTCCTAAGGCCCCAAATAAGCTCCTCAGACCGCAAGTAATCTCCCCAGGCCCCTTAAAAGCTCCCCGGGCTTCAAATAAGCCCCCAGGCTCCAAATAAGCTCCACAGGCTCTAAGTAAGTTCCCCTGGACATAAATAAGCTCCCAGACCCCAAATAGGCTCTTCAGGCCTCAAATAAGCTGCCAGAAAAGCTCCCAAGGCAAAGCAAGAGCTCCCCTGGCCCAAAATAAGCTTCCCTGGCCCCAAATAAGCTCCGCAGACCCAAAAAGCTCTTCAGGCTCAGGAAAAACTCCCCACTCTCCAAATAAGCTTTCAAGGCCCCGGAAAATTTACCCAGACCCCGGAAACGCTCCCCAGGCCCCAAAAAGCTCTCCATACACCAAATAAGCTCTACAGACCCTGGAAAAGCTCCCCAGGCCTCAGAAAAGCTCCCCAGGCCCCAAATAAGCTCCCCAGACACGGGAAAAAGCTACCCACACTACGGAAAAGCTCTCAAGGCCCAAAATAAACTCCAAAGGCACCGGAAAAGCTCTCCAGGGCTCAAATAAGCTCCCCAGGTGCCAGAAAAGCTCCCAAGGCCAAGCAAAAGCTCCCCTGGCCCCATATAAGCTACCCAGGCCCTAAAAAGCTCCGAAGACCAAAAATAAGATCCCCTTGCTCCGGAAAAACCCCTCAGGCCCCAAATAAGCTCTGCAGGCACGGGAAAAAGCTACCCACACTACGGAAAAGCTCCCAAGGCCCAAAATAAACTCCAAAGGCACCGGAAAAGCTCTCCATGCTCCAAATAAGCTCCCCAAGCCCCAAATAAGCTCCCCAGTCCCTGGAAGACCTCCCCAGACTCCGGAAAAGCTCTCCAGGCCGGGAAAAACTCCCCAGGTCCCAAGTAAGCTCCACAGGCCCCAAATAAGCTCCACAGGCCTCAAATAAGGTCTCGAGACCCCGGAAAAGTTCTTCAGGACCCAAATAAGCTCTCCATGCCCCGCAAAAGCTACCCAGGCCCCGGAAAATCTTCCTACGCCTCAGAAAAGCTCCCCAGGCTCTGGAAAAGCTCTCCTGGCTCAAACTATGCTCTTTACGCTCCCCAGGCTCTGGAAAAGCTTTTTAGGCCCCGGCAAAGCTCCCCAGGCCTCAAATGAGCTCCCCAGGCCCCGGAAAATCTACTCAGACCCTGGAAAAGCTCCCCAGGCCCCGGAAAAGCTTCCCATTCCCCAAATAAGCTCCCCAGGCCCTTTAAAAGCTCCCCAGGCAACTTAAAAGCTCCCCAGGTTCTAAATAAGCTCCCAGGCTCCATAAAAGCTCCCGAGGCCCCAAATAAGCTCCCCAGGACCTAAATAAGCTACCCAGACCCCAAATAAGCTCCCCGGGCCTCAAATAAGCTCCCGGAAAAGCTCCCAAGGCCAAGCGAAAGCTCCCCTGGCCCCAAATAAGCTCCCCAGGCCCCAAATATGCTACGAAAACCCAAAAAGCTTCCCAGGCTCAGGAAAAACTCCCCAGGCCCCAAATAAGCTCCATAGGCCCTAGAGAAGCTATCCAGACCCCAAAAAAGCTTCCCAGGACCCAAATAAGCTCCCCAGACCCCAAATATGCTTCAAAGGAATCAAATAAGCTCCCCAGGCTCTGGAAAAGTTTCCTAGACCCCGGAAAAGCTCCCCAGGCCCCAAATAAGCTACGAAAACCCAAAAAGCTCCCCAGGCTCAGGAAAAACTTTCCATGCCCCAAATAAGATCCCCAGGCCCCGGAAATATCCCCACGCCCCAAGTAAGCTCACCAGGCCCCAAAAAGAATCCCGAAGCCCTGGAAAAGCTCCTCATGCTCTGGAAAATCTCCTCAGGCCCCAAATATGCTCCTCAGGCCGCAAATAAGCTCCCGTAAAAGCTCCCAAGGCCAAGCAAAAGCTCCCCTTGCCCCAAATAAGCTCCCCAGGCCCCAAATAAGCACCGAGGACCCAAATAGCTTCCCAGGCTCAGGAAAAACTTCCCAGGCCAAAAATAAGCTCCCCAGACCCAGGAAAAGCTCCCCAGACACCAAAAAAGCTTTCCAGGACGCAAATAAGCTCCCCAGACCCCAAATATGCTCCCCAGGCCTCAAATAATCTCCCAAGGCTCTGAAAAACTTCCTAGACCCCGGAAAATCTCCCTAGGCCTCAAATAAGCTCAACAGGCCCCGGAAAAGCTCTTCATGACCCAAATAAGATCCCCAGGCTCCGGAAATCTCCTCAGGCCCCAGGTAAGCTCCCCATGCTCCAAATAGGCTCCCAAGGCCTTGGAAAAGCTCCCCAGGCTCTGGAAAATCTCCTCAGGCCCCAAATAAGCTCCCCAGGCTCCATATAAGCTCCCAGGCTCCAAATAAGCTCCCCAGGACCTAAATAAGCTCCCCAGACCCCAAATAAGCTCCTCAGGCCTCACAAAAGCTCTCCGAAAAGCTTTCAAGGCCAAGCACAAGCTGCCCTGGCACCAAATAAGCTCCCCAGGCCTTAAATAAGCTCCGCAGATCCAAAAAGCTCCCCAGGAACCGGAAAAGTTACCCAGTCCCCAGAAAAGCTCCCCAGGCCCCTAAAAGCTCCCATGCACCGAACAAGATCCCCAGGCCCTGGAAAAGTCCCCCAGGCCCGGGAAAAGCTTCCCAGGTCCCAAATAAGCTCCACAGGCCACAAATAAGCTCTCGAGACCCCGGAAAAGTTTTTCAAGCCCCAAATAAGCTCTCCATGACCCGGAAAAGCTCCCCAGGCACCAGAAAAGCTCCCCAAGCCCCGGAAAAGCTTTCCAGGCCCCGGAAAAGCTCCACAGGCCCCAAATATGCTCCCCAGGCATTAGAAAAGCGCCTAAGGCCCTAAATAAGCTCACAGGATCCGGAAAAGCTTCCCAGGCCCAAACAAAAAGCTCCCCAGTCCGTGGAAAAGCTCCCCAGACCCCAGAAAAGCTCCCAAACACCGGAAAAGCTCTTTAGGCTCCAAGTAAGCTCCTCAGGCTCCGGAAAAACCCCAAAGGCCCCAAATAAGCTCCGCAGGCCCCAAATAAGCTCTTAAGACACCGGAAAAGCTCCTCAGGCCACAAATAAGCTCCGTAGACCCAAAATAAGCTCCCCAGGCTCAGGAAAAACTCTCCAGGCCCCAAATAATCTCCCCAGGTCCCGGAAAAGCTACCCAGACTCAGGAAAATTTGCCCAGACCTCGGAAAAGCTCTCCAGGCTTCAAGTAAGCTCCACAGACCTGGAAAAGCTTCCCAGACATCGAAAAAGCTCCCCAGGCCCAAAATAAGCTCCCCAGGCACCGGAAAAGCTTCCCAGACCTCATAAAAGCTCCCCAGACCCCGGAAAATCTCTACAGGCCCCATATAAGCTCACAAGGCTCCAGAAAGGCTCCCCAGGCCCCAAATAAGCTCCCCATGCCTCAAATAGGCTGCGCAGGCCCTGGAAAAGCTCCCCAGGCTCCAAATAAGCTCCCCAGGCCCCATATAGGCTACCCAGGCCCTGGCAGACGTCCCCAGGCTCCGGAAAACCTCCCCATGCCCGGGAAAAACTCCCCAGGACCCAAATACGCTCCACAGGCCTCAAATAAGCTCTCGAGACCCCGGAAAACTTCTTCAGGCTCCAAATAAACTCTCCATGCCCCGCAAAAGCTCCCCAGGTCCCGGAAAATCTTCCAAAGCGTCAGAAAAGCTCCCCAGGCTCTGGAAAAGCTCTCCAGGCCCCAACTATGCTCTTTACGCGCCAGGAAAGCTCCCCAGACCTCGGAAAAGCTCCCCAGGCCCCAAATAAGCCACCCATTCCCAGGAAAAGCTCTCCATGCTGCGAAAAAGCTCCCCAGGCTCCAAATAAGCTCTACAGGCCTCGGAACAGCTTCCCAGGCCACAAATAAGCTCCAAAGGCCCCTGAAGAGCTCCGCAGGCCCCAAATAAGCTCTCCAGGCAAGAAATAAGTGCCGAAGGCCCCGAAAAAGCTCCCCATGCCCCGGAAAAGGTCCCCATGCCACGAATAAGCTCTCCTGGCGCCGGTCTCAGAAAAGCTCCCAAGTCTCCGAAAAAGCTCCCCAGGCCCCAAATATGCTCTTTACGAGCCAGAAAAGTTCTCCAGGCCTAGGAAAAGCTCCCCAGGCTCCAAATAAGCCACCCACGCCCAGGAAAAGCTCCCCATGCTGTGGAAACGCTCCCCAGACTCCAAATAAGCTATCCAGGCCTCGGAAAAGCTCCCCAGGCCACAAATAAGCTCTCTAAGCCACGGAAGAGCTCTCCAGGCCTCGGATAACCTCGCGAGGCCCCAGAAAAGCTCCCCAGGCCCCAAATAAGCTCTCCCGGTCTCGGAAAAGCTCCACAGGCCCCAAATAAGCCCCTCATGCCCAGGAAAAGCTCCCCAGGCCACAAAAAAAGCTACCTAGGCTTCGGAGAAGCTCCCCAGGCCCCTAATAATCTCTCCAGGCCCCAAATAAGCTCTTTAGGCCACAGAAAAGCTCCCCAGGCCCCAAATAAGTGCCCCAGGCCCCAGAAAAGCTCCCCAGGCCCCAAATAAGCTCCCCAGGTCCCGGATAAGCTGCCAGGCCCCAGATAAGCTCCCAAGCCCGAAAATCAGAACCCCAGGCTTCGGAAAACCTCCCAAAGCCCAAGAAAAGCTCTCCAGGCCCTTAATAAGTTCTCCAAGCCCCACGTAAGCTCTTTAGGCCACGGAAAAGCTCTCCAGGACCAAAATGAGTGCCTCAAGCCCGGGAAGAGCTCCCCAAGCCCTAAATAAGCCTTCCAGGCCCAGGAAAAGCTTCCCATGCTGCGGAAAAGCTCAACAGGGTCCAAATAAGCTCTCGAGGCCTCAGAAAAGCTCCCCACGCCCAAAATAAGCTCCCCAGGCCCCGAAAAAGCTACCCAGACCCCGGAAAAGCTCCCCAGGCCCCGAAAAAGCTTTCCAGGCCCTAGATAAGCTCCCCAGGCCCCAGAAAAGCTCCCAAAGCTAAGCGAAAGCTCCTCTGGCCCCAAATACGCTCCCCAGGCCCCACAAAATCCGGGGACCAAAATTAAGATAAACAAGCTCTGGAAAAACTACCCAGGCCCAAAATAAGCTCCCCAGACCCCAAATAAGCTCCCCAAGCCTCAAATAAGCTCTTCGTGCGCCGGAAAAGCTCCCAAGGCCAAGCAAAAGGTCCCCTGGCCCCAAATAAGCTCCCAAGGCCGCAAAAAATCTCCAATATCCGAAATGAGGATCGCCTGGATCCGGAAAAACTCCCAAGGCGCTAAACAAGCTTCACAAGCCTAGGAAAAGCTCCCCAGACCCCAGAAAAGCTCTTCAGGCCTTAAATAAGCTCTCCAGGCAACGGAAAAGCTACCCAGACCCCGGAAAAGCTTCCCAGGCTTCGGAAAACATCCGCAGGCCCCAAATCAGATTCCAACGCCCTGTAAACGCTCCCAAGGCTCCAAATAAGCTTCCCAGACATATAATAGGCTCCCCAAGCCCCGGAAAAGCTCCCTAGGGCATGGAAAAGTTCCCCAGGCATCAAATATGCTTTTCATGCGCCAGAAAAGCTCCCCAGAACTCGGAAGAGCTCCTCAGGCCCTAAATAAGCCCCCCAGGCCCAAGAAAAGCTCCCCATGCTGTGGAAAATCTCCCCAGGCTTTAAATAAGCTCTCCAGGCTTCAGAAAAGCTCCCCAGGCCAAAAATAAGCTCCATAGGCCCCAGAAGAGCTCCACAGGCCCCAAATAAGCTCTCCAGGCTTTGGAAAAGCTCCCCAGGCTACAAATAAGCTCCCAATACCCCAGAATAGTTCCCCAGGCCCTTAATAAGCTTCCAGGGCCCAAATAAGCTCTTTATGCAACGGAAAAGCTCCCCAGGCCCACAATAAGTGCTCCAAACTCCAGAAAAGCTCCACATGCGCCACATAAGCTCCCCAGGTAACGGATAAGCTCCTCAGGCCACAGATAAGCTTTCCAGGCCCAAAATAAGACCCCCAGGCTTCCGAAAACCTCCCCAAGCCCCAGAAAAGCTCACCAAGCCCTAAATAAGCTCTCCAGGCCCAAAATAAGCTCTTTAGGCCACGGAAAAGCTCCCCAGGCCCAAAATAAGCGCCCCAAACCCCAGAAAAGCTCCCCAAGCCCTCCAGGCCCAGGAAAAGCTCCCCATACTTCGGAAAAGCTCCCCAGGCTTCAAATAAGCTCTCCAGGCTTCGGAAAAGCTCCCAGGCCATAAATGAGCTCCCTAGGCCCGGAAGAGCTCCCGAGGCCCAAAATAAGCGCCACAGGCCTCGGAAAACCTCTCGAGGAAACAGTAGAGCTCCCCAGGCCCTAAATAAGCTCTCCAGGCATCGGGAAAGCTCCCCAGGCCCCAAATAAGCCCCCCAGGCACAGAAAATCTCCCCATGCTGCAGAAAACCTCCCCAGGCTCCCAATAAGCTCTCCAGGCCTCGGAAAAGCTCCTCACGCCACAAATACGCTCCCTAAGCCCCAGAACAGCTCCCCAGGCCCCTAATAAGCTCTCCAGACCCCAAATAAGCTCTTTTGGCCCCGGAAAAGCTCCCCAGGCCTAAAATAAGCTCCCAAGGCCCCAAATAAGTTCCCAAGGCCTCGGAAAAGCTACCCAGACCCCAGAAAACCTCCCGAAACCTCGGAAAAGCTCCCCAGGTCCCCAAATAACGTCCTTGAGCCCTAGACAAACTCCCCAGGCCCAGAAAAAGCTCCCGAAGCCGTAAATAAGCTCCCCACTCACAGGAAAATCTCTCCTGGGCCCAAATAAGCTCCAAATGACTCGGAAATGCTCTCCTGGCCCTTAATAAGCTCCTCAGGCCCCAAATAAGCTTCCATGGCACTGGAAAAGCTTCCAAAGCCCTAAATAAGCTCCCCAGGCACCGGAAAATCTCACGAGGTCCCAAATAAGCTCCCCAGGCTTTGGAAAAGCTCCCCACACACCGGAAAAGCTCCCGAGGCGCCAAAAAGCTCCCCAGGCCCTGGAAAAGCAGCCCAGGCCCCGAGAAAGCTCCCCAGGCCTTAAATAAGCTCCCTGAAAAAGCTCCCCATGCGCCAAAGATGCTACCAAGACCCCGGAAAAGCTCCCCAGGCAGCGGAAAAGCTTCCAAGGCACCAAATAAGATACCCAGGCTCCAAACAGGATCCCCAGGCCTTGGAAAAGCTCCCCAGGCTCGGGAAAAGCTCTTCAGGCCCCAAATAAGCTCCTCAGGCCGCAAATGAGCTCCCCAAGCCCTGGAAAAGCTCCCCAGGCCCTAAAAAAGCTCTCTAGGCCCCGGATAAGCTCTCCAGGCCCCAAATAAGTTTCCCAGGCCCTGGAAAAGCTCCCCAGGCCACAAATAAGC
Organism: Cherax quadricarinatus; assembly: GCF_038502225.1. Taxonomy (NCBI): domain Eukaryota; kingdom Metazoa; phylum Arthropoda; class Malacostraca; order Decapoda; family Parastacidae; genus Cherax; species Cherax quadricarinatus. The sequence continues at coordinate 15,347,712 of NC_091315.1, forward strand.
TCCCCAGGCTCCAAATAGGCTCCCCAGGCCCCAAATAAGCTCCCCAGGGCCCAAATAAGCTTTTCAGGCAGCCATGGGAAAATCCTCTTTGGATCATCCGGTCAAGTGTGAACTTAAAAATTATTTTTTGGTCTGCACTGAGACTGGTGAGGAGATAGAGGGCCGGCAATTGTTTAACAGGTTAGTGGTTCCAACAAAGTATAGACCTCAAATATTAAATATAGCTCATAATACTTCATTAGGAGGTCACTTAGGAATTACTAAAACCTTGTATAGAATCACAAAAGAATTTTATTGGCCAAAATTAAAGATGTGAAGAATCATATTAGGTGTTGCCGAGAATGTCAGCAAGTTGGAAAACCTGGACATTCCATTAAACCTGCACCTCTCCAACCTATACCTGCTGTGGAGAACCTTTTGCAGATTTAATTATAGATTGTGTAGGTCCACTACCTAGGTCAAAGTCTGGAAATCAATATTTATTTACGATTATGGATAAAATAACCAGATATCCTGAAGCAATTCCCATGCGCAGTATTAATGCTAAAGCTATTCTCAAAGCTTTAACCAAATTTATTTCTTGTTTTGGCATTCCTAAAACTATTCAAAGTGATCAAGGTACTAACTTCACTGCCAAAGCATTTAGGGAAGTATTAACTAGGCTAGAGATAATCCACAACTTATCCACTGCCTATCATCCTCAGTCCCAAGGCGCCTTGGAAAGATTCCATCAGACGTTAAAAACTATGATGAGAACTTTGTGCATGCACTTTACTACAGACTGGGATGAATCACTACCTTTGTTGCTGTACACAGTACGAGAAACGGTGCAAGAGTCTACAGGGTATAATCCGTTTGAGCTGATCTTTGGGCACAATGTACGAGGTCCTCTTCGGGTGCTCAAAGAAGGATGGATGGGAGAAGACGTAAGCTCAGCACTCTACAATCCGTCTTCAAGGTTGCAGGTGGCACGTGAGTTAGCCAAGGCTAACCTAAAGACAGCTCAAAGTAAGATGAAACAGAGGTATGACAGAAGTGCACAATTCCGCTCCTTCCATCCAGGAGACAAGGTGTTGGTGCAGGAACCTATACCTGGCCACACCTTGAAAGCTAGATTTACGGGATCTATGCAGATTGTAAGTAGATTATCTGATGTAAATTATGTGGTAGCTCCCATTGATAAGACCTCAAAAACTAAAACTTACCACATTAATCAGTTAAAGTACTTCCATACACCAGATAAAGTCCCAGTAATGACTCTGTCCTCTACCTCTGAGGACGACTCTGACTCTTTGCACTCTATCTCTGAAATTAATATTAAACTTTCAAATTCTGTCCTCCTCAAGGATCCTAGCACTTTAATGGAGAGATTATCTGAAACCCAAGCAACAAATTTAACTGAGCTTCTACAGTCATATCCTAATATTTTTTCGGATGTGCCGAAAAAATGTACGTTAGGTTATCATGATGTAGATGTGAAACTCTAAACCTTAAACTCTCCCCTACCCCAGAGCTAATCCTGAAAAGCAGAGGCTACTTCAGCAGGAAGTAGAATTTTTGTTAAATCATGGTTTAGTGGAGGAGTCATCTAGTCCATGGGCGTCACCGTGCATCCTTGTGAAGAAGGCTGATGGAGGGTTTCGTATGTGTACAGACTACCGTAAGGTGAACGAGGTCACAATTACAGATGCTTACCCTCTTCCTCGTCTGGATGACGTAATTGACTTTGTGGGTAAGGCTGCTTTTGTGTCCAAGTTAGATCTCCTTAAAGGTTACTATCAGGTACCTTTGACGGATAAGGCAAAGGAAATCTCTGCCTTCGTAATTCCAGGAGGTCATTATCAATACACAGTTATCCCCTTTGGAATGAAAAAATTCCCCCTCTTAATTCCAGAAACTTATCCATTAGGTTATTAAAGGACTTGAAGGCACGGCAGCGTACCTAGATGATATTGTTGTGGTGTCTGATACTTGGGATCAACACCTATTTAGGCTTAAGGCTATTTTTGAGACCTATCAGAGTTCCCATTTAACAGTTAATTTATCTAAATCTTCCTTTGGCCAGGCCACTATTACTTTTCTAGGCCATGAAGTAGGTAGTGGTAAAGTTGCTCCTAAACTTGCTAAAGTTCTTTCTATTAAAGATTATCCAGTTCCTCATGATAGGAAATCTCTTCAACGTTTCCTAGGCATGATAGGATTTTACAGAAGGTTCTGTAAGAATTTCTCAGATATTGTAGCCCCTCTTACCTCTTACCAGTCACAAAGTTCCCTTTAATTGGACCCAAGATTGTCAAACTTCTTTTGACAAAGCAAAAAGAATATTGTGTACTGCATCATTCTCTTGTCTCAGACTTCTCCAAACCTTTTTCATTACAGGTTGATGCTTGTGAGTCTGGGGTTCGGGCAGTACTATTACAAAACGAGAATGAGGAGTTGCAGCCTGTAGCATACTTTTCAGCCAAGTTCCAGCCACATCAGAGGGCTTACTCTACCATTGAAAAGAAGCCCTCGCTCTGGTACTGGCTTTGGAGCATTTCGATGTTTATGTGGGCCAGACATCGCAGGTGGTCACAGTCTACAGTGATCACAATCCTCTAGTATATCTCCAAGCCATGAAGAACCACAACACAAGGCTCATGCGCTGGACGCTAAGACTGCAACCATACTCACTCAGAATTAAATATATTGCCGGCAAAGAAAATGTGTTGGCGGACTCTTTATCTAGAGTTAAATTACTTTTTTTACTTAGGTTAGGATGTTAGGTTACTTGTGGTAACCCCTTGTAAGCTCTTTTTTTTTAATCCCCTGGTGTGGGTTTTTTTTTTAGTGAGGGTATTACAACCTAGGATTTCAAAGGCCTGTTATCCCAGGTGTAATGGGAGCAAAAGAAACACAGCAGAAAAAGTTTAGACTTATATTATCCTTCACCAATTTAGAACAGCAATATGTACACTATGTACAGTAATAAGTATAGTGCACGTCACGGTAAGCAAGGCAGAAATAGAAGCCACAAGATAGCAGACCGTGCTCAACCAGCTCTAGAATGGGAATGACAAGGGCAGACAGGAGAGCGGTACCCACATAACCTCTGCGATTGCCAAAACCATCTTCTTATTGGCTAGAACCTGGTCACTAGTTGAACGACGGGGCCCCATCATCAACTCTTAGCAACCTGGTTCGCTGGTTGGGGGAGATAGCCTGTAAATGAGGGTATGTACATGCGCCGAATAAAGGTTACGTACTCTTTGCATGCCACACCCCCACCCCGAGAAGGCTCAGGATTAGGCTGCCACCTCCCAGTGGTAACCGTGCCGCCATGGCACAAAATAATGGGACCGCCTTTCCTCTCCACCATCCAACTCTTAGATAGAGCTCAGCTTTTCTTGTGACCAAAAGCCAAACCCTAAACTTAGAGTGAGACAGCAGTCAGACAGGCTCGCATAGGTCCAAGATACAGGCGGACGGTAGCCCGCATCCCCTCACTAAAAAAAAAACCCACACCAGGGGATAAAAAAAAGAGCATGAAAAGGGGTTACCACAAATAACATCCTAACCTAAATAATAATATTATTAGACTCTAGATAAAGAGTCTGCCAACATATTTTCTTTGCCGGCAATATATTTAATAAAAATATTGTAGGGCTGCAGCCTTAACGTCCAGCGCATCAGCCTTGTGTTGTGATTCTTCATGGCTTGGAGATATACTAGAGGATTGTGATCACTGTAGACTGTGACCACTTGAGATGTCTGGCCCACATAAACATCGAAATGTTCCAAAGCCAGTACCAGTGCGAGGGCTTCTTTTTCAATGGTAGAGTAAGCTCTCTGATGTGGCTGGAACTTGGCTGAAAAGTATGCGATTGGCTGCAGCTCCTTGTTCCCGATTTGTAATAGTACCGCCCCAACCCCAGACTCACAAGCATCAACCTGTAATGAAAAAGGTTTGGAGAAGTCTGGAGACAGGAGAATGGGTGCAGAGCACAATAATCTTTTTGCTTTATTAAAAGCAGTGTTACAATCTGAAGTCCAAATAAAGGGAACTTATGACTGGTAAGAGAGGTAAGAGGGGCTACAATATCTGAGAAATTCTTACAGAATCTTCTGTAAAATCCTATCATGCCTAGGAAACGTTGAAGAGATTTCCTATCATGAGGAACTGGATAATCTTTAATAGAAAGAACTTTAGCAAGTTTAGGTGCAACATTACCACTACCTACTTCATGGCCTAGAAAAGTGACAGTGGCCTGGCCAAAGGAAGATTTAGATAAATGAACTATTAAATGGGAACTCTTAAAGGTCTCAAAAAGAGCCTTAAGTCTAAGTAGGTGTTGATCCCAAGTATCAGACACCACAACAATATCATCTAGGTATGCTGCCGTGCCTTCAAGTCCTTTAATAGCCTGATAGATGAGTTTCTGGAATGAAGAGGGGGAATTTTTCATTCCGAAGGGGGTAACTGTATACTGATAATGACCTCCTGGAATTACGAAGGCAGAGATTTCCTTCGCCTTATCTGTCAAAGGTACATGATAGTAACCTTTAAGGAGATCTAATTTGGACACAAAAGTAGCCTTACCCACAAAGTCAATTACGTCATCCAGACGAGGAAGAGGGTAAGCATCTGTAATTGTGACCTCGTTCACTTTACGGTAGTCTGTGCACATACGAAACCCTCCATCAGCCTTTTTTACTAGGATGCACGGTGAAGCCCATGGACTAGACGACTCCTCTACTAAACCATGCTTTAACAAAAATTCTACTTCCTGCTGAAGTAGCCTTTGCTTTTCAGGATTAGCTCTGTAGGGGGAGAGTTTAATTGGTTTAGAGTTTCCCACATCTACATCATGGTAACCTAACGTACATTTTTTCGGCACATCCGAAAAAATATTAGGATATGACTGTAGAATTTAAGTTAAATTGGTTGCTTGTATTTCAGATAATCCATCCATTAACGGGCTAGGATCCTTGAGGAGGACAGAATTTGAAAGTTTAGTATTAATTTCAGAGATAGAGTGCAAAAAGTCAGAGTCGTCCTCAGAGGTAGAGGACAGAGTCATTACTGGGACTTTATCTGGTGTATGAAAGGCCTTGATTTGATTAATGTGGTAAGTTTTTGTTTTTGAGGTCTTATCAATGGGAGCTACCACATAATTTAAATCAGATAATCTACTTACTATCTGCATAGGTCCCGTAAATCTAGCTTTCAAGGTGTGGCCAGGTATAGGTTCCTGCACCAACACCTTGTCTCCTGGATGGAAGGAGCGGAATTGTGCACTTCTGTCATACCTCTGTTTCATCTTACTTTGAGCTGTCTTTAGGTTAGCCTTGGCTAACTCACGTGCCACCTGCAACCTTGAAGACGGGTTGTAGAGTGCTGAGCTTACGTCTTCTCCCATCCATCCTTCTTTGAGCACCCGAAGAGGACCTCGTACATTGTGCCCAAAGATCAGCTCAAACGGACTATACCCTGTAGACTCTTGCACCGTCTCTCGAACTGAGAACAGCAACAACGGTAGAGATTCATCCCAGTCTGTCGGAAAGTGCATGCAAAAACTTCTCATCATTGTTTTTAATGTCTGGTGGAATCTTTCCAAGGCGCCTTGGGACTGAGGGTGATAGGCAGTGGATAAGTTGTGAATTATCCCTAACCTAGTTAATACTTCCCTAAATGCTTTGGCAGTGAAGTTAGTACCTTGATCACTTTGTATAGTTTTAGGAATGCCAAAACAAGAAATGAATTTTGTTAAAGCTTTGAGAATAGCTTTAGTATTGATACTACGCATAGGGATTGCTTCAGGATATCTGGTTACTTTATCCATAATTGTAAATAAATACTGGTTTCCAGACTTTGACTTAGGTAGTGGACCTACACAATCTATAATTAAATCTGCAAAAGGTTCTCCATCAGCAGGTATGGGTTGGAGAGGTGCAGGTTTAATGGAATGTCCAGGTTTTCCAACTTGCTGACATTCTCGGCAACACCTAATATGATTCTTCACATCTTTCTTTAATTTTGGCCAATAAAATTCTTTTGTGATTCTATACAAGGTTTTTGTAATTCCTAAGTGACCTCCTAAAGACGTATTATGAGCTATATTTAATATGTGAGGTCTATACTTTGTTGGAACCACTAACCTGTTAAACAATTGCCGGCCCTCTATCTCCTTACCAGTCTCAGTGCAGATCAAATAATCGTTTTTAACTTCATACTTGACCGGATGACCCAAAGAGGATTTACCCATGGCTGCCTCAAAAGCGAATTTTAAAGAAGGGTCCTTTCGTTGTTCCTCCCGGAAGGACAGTCCCTCGGGCATGGAAACAGAGACATCTGGCAATCCTGCAACCTGGGAATAGGAAGGCTTGATCGGGGTCAGTTCACTTGATCTACGAGGCTCTGGCCAGTTTTCCTCGTAAAACAATGTGGCTATTCCGAGATCGGAGTCGTCCAAGGATAGGTCAACATTCTCTCCAGACAACCCTTGGGATGTTGCCCGAGTTATGGCCAACACCGGAGAAGAATTAATCATTATAGGTTCAGGACACGAACTAACAGTAGTAATGTTATTACCCAGTAATAACATGGCATTTTTCATGGGAAATCACTTTGAGACACCTACAGTCAAGTACCCAGTGTAATATTTGCACTGTACATAAATTTTATGCAAAGGAACAGAATATATAGCTCCTCCAAATGCTTCCAATAAAACTGAGGAATTCAAAGAAGTATTCTCTGAAAGGGGTAATATTCCTTCTCTGACAAGTGAGCAATATGCTCCAGTATCTCTAAAGGTATTTACTTTAGTTGGTTCTGAGTTTTCCTGAAGGGAAATAAGACTTTCGCAATGATAAGGGGCCATACCTTTTTCTACTTCTCTAGGGGACATGTTACTAGGGATATTAGAGATTTTCCCGATGGGTTGAGGTTTTTGGGGGCAGTTGGAACTGATGTGACCTACTTTATTACACCTGAAGCAGACGACAGGCTTGCCCTTTACTCCCTGTTGACGTTGCAAATGGTGTCGTTCTGGCTGGTGTCTCTCTGGATACTGTTGTCGAGATGCACCATGAGTAGTTTGCCTCTCCGCAGGTGGACCATATGTTGAGAAGCGTGGCTCACCAGGTGACTTGGTTGGCTGACGTAGACGTTCTCCCTCCGGCTGGCACTTCATTCTCCAAGGTTGACGATCTCTGCTCATGCCAGGCTGTTGAAAAGAGAGACGGGACCGCTCGGACAAGGAGCGGTTAGTTTCGAAGGTATCAGCCAACCTGGCTGCCTCCAATGCAGTGGTTAAGTCACGATCTTGCAGAAAGACTCGAACCTCTGGTCCCACAGACTCCAGCAGGTTATCAATCAGAATAAGCTGCACCAGCTCCTCAAAGGTAGAGACACCACTTGCTTTATACCAGCTGGTAAAAGCTTTGGTTTGCTGTCTCACAAAGTCCACCAGGGATTGACCAAGCTGCCGCCTGTTCAATTTGAAGGTCTTACGATATTTAGCTGGGATACATGTATATGCTCCCAACACTGTGGTCTTCACTATTTGATAATCAGAGAATTCAGCGTCAGTTAATACCGACGTAAATTCCTGTGCCTTACCCAATAATGCTGTATGAACCAACGCTGCCCAGTGCTGTTCCGGCCACCTCAAGGCTCGAGCCTGATTTTCGAAGCTTTCGAAAAATTGCTCTGGTTCGGCCTCATTGAAGCGGGGAACAAGCTGTACTGCTTTTTGTAAACTGAAATCGTTTACAGAATGCGAAAACTGCCTCCTTTCTCTTTCCCTATCAAATTCTTCCCTTGCGAATGCTCTCTGTTCCCTAGTTTGCTCCAGCGTGATTTTTGCCAGCTCAAGTGCCAAGGACGCTGATTCACCTCAAGACAACCCAGCTGCACTATACTGACCATCTTGCTCCGTAGGTGTATCATCTTCCTCATGCGAGAACATAGGAGTTTTTTCCCTAGCTCCCGTAGAGGGAGGAGTTTGATGTGCCATCTCTTCTTCAATAAGTTTGTCAGCAATAAGTGAACGCAATTGCGCAGCTGTAAGAGTGCGTTTATAGGGAATGCCAATGGAACGAGCAATTTGCCAACAACGCTGTAGGGACAATTTAGGTAGGTTATGCAAAGTATATGCCGACACCAGGCGTCTGACTCGTCTAGGTGGCATAAGTTATTCGCTATGCACAGTACGAATACCCCAACGTAACACGTTAATTTGCAGAACACGCTTAGCTATGCACAGTACGATTCCAGAATACGCATACAAGGAAAGCCGACTGCACACAAGATTGACCGTAGCGAAGCGAGCACACTGAACAAGCTAGTAGCGAGCTGTTGAACGATCACACAATAGCAAGGCTGATCATAAGCAACTGACACGCAAAATTTGTAAAGCGAAGCGAGACAGCAAGCTACACAATGTTCCTGCTACAAGCTTCACCCTAAGCTCAACCGTTTCTCTAAGTCCAGCTCCAGCTCTCGGACAGGCTACCCATATTACAACCCAGGATTTCAAAGGCCTGTTATCCCAGGTGTAATGGGAGCAAAAGAAACACAGCAGAAAAAGTTTAGACTTATATTATCCTTCACCAATTTAGAACAGCAATATGTACACTATGTACAGTAATAAGTATAGTGCACGTCACGGTAAGCAAGGCAGAAATAGAAGCCACAAGATAGCAGACCGTGCTCAACCAGCTCTAGAATGGGAATGACAAGGGCAGACAGGAGAGCGGTACCCACATAACCTCTGCGATTGCCAAAACCATCTTCTTATTGGCTAGAACCTGGTCACTAGTTGAACGACGGGGCCCCATCATCAACTCTTAGCAACCTGGTTCGCTGGTTGGGGGAGATAGCCTGTAAATGAGGGTGTGTACATGCGCCGAATAAAGGTTACGTACTCTTTGCATGCCACAGAGGGGATGCGGGCTACCGTCCGCCTGTATCTTGGACCTATGCTAGCCTGTCTGACTGCTGTCTCACTCCAAGTTTAGGGTTTGGCTTTTGGCCACGAGAAAAGCTGAGCTTTATCTAAGAGTTGGATGGTGGAGAGGAAAGGCGGTCCCATTATTTTGTGCCATGGCGGCACGGTTACCACTGGGAGGTGGCAGCCTAATCCTAATCCTGAGCCTTCTCGGGGTGGGGGTGTGGCATGCAAAGAGTACGTAACCTTCATTCGGCGCATGTACACACCCTCATTTACAGGCTATCTCCCCCAACCAGCGAACCAGGTTGCTAAGAGTAGATGATGGGGCTCCGTCGTTCAACTTGTGACCAGGTTCTAGCCAATAAGAAGGTGGTTTTGGCAATCGCAGAGGTTATGTGGGTACCACTCTACTGTCTGCCCTTGTCATTCCCATTCTAGAACTGGTTGAAGCACGGTCTGCTATCTTGTGGCTTGTATTTCTGCCTTGCTTACCGTGGAGTGCACTATACTTATCACTGTACATAGTGTACATATTGCTGTTCTAAATTGGTGAAGGATAATATAAGTCTAAACTTTTTCTGCTGTGTTTATTTTGCTCCCATTACACCCAGGATAACAGGCCATTTGGATTCCTGGGTTGTAATACCAGAAAAGCTCTAAAGGCCCCAAATAAGCTCCCAGGCCCCAAATATGCTTCCCAGGCCCCAAAAAAGCTCCCCACGCCCTGGAAAAGCTCCCCAAACCCCGGTAAAGCTCCCCAGGCCCCAAATAAGCTCACCAGGCCCCGTAAAAGCTACAAAGACCCCAGAAAACCTCCCCAGGCCCCGTAAAAGATCTCCAGGCCCCCAAATAACGTCTCAGAGCCCCAGAAAAACTCCCCAGGCCCTGGAAAAGCTCCCCAAGCCCTAAATAAGCTCCCCAGGCCCCGGAAAAGCTCCTCAGGCCCCAAATAAGCCCCACAGGTCCAGTAAAAGCTACCCATGCTGCGGAAACGTTCCCCAGGCTCCATGAAAGCACTCTAGGCCTCGGAAAAGCTTCCCATGCCACAAATAAGCTCCCTAGGCCCTGGAAGAGCTCCTCAGGCCCAAAATAAGCCCCTCCCTGGGCCCCAGAAAAGCTCCACAGGCCCCAAATAAGCTCTCCAGGCCAAAAAATAAGCTTTTTAGGCCACCGGAAAAGCTCACCAGGCCCAAAACAAGTGTCCCAGGTTCCAGAAAATGTCCCCAGGCCAAAAATAAGCTCCCCAGGCCCAAGAAAACCTCCCCAGACAACAAATAAGCTCCCCAGGCCCCAGATAAGCTCCCCAGGCCAAAAATAAGCTCCGAAGGCCCCAAATAAGCTTCCCAGGCTGCGGGAAAGCTCCCCAGGACTTGTAAAAGCTCCCCAGGCCCCAAATAAACTCCCAAGATACAGGAAAAGGTCTCCATGCCCCGGAAAAGCTCCCCAGGCGAAAAATAAGCTCCCGGGCGTCGAAAAAGCTCCCCAGGCCCCAAATAAGCTTCCCAGGCCCCAAATAAGCTCCCCAGGCCCTAAATAAGATCCCAAGGCCCTGCAAAAGCTCCCCAGACCCCGAAAAAGCTCCCAATGCCCTATATAACCTCACCAGGCCCCGGAAAAGCTACCCAGACCCCAGAAAAGCTCCCCAGGCCTCGGAAAAGCTCCCATGGCCTCAAATAATGTCCCTGAGTCTCCGAAAAACTCCCCAGGCACTGGAAAAGCTCCCAAAGCCATAAATAAGCTCCAAAGGACTCAGAAGAGCTCTCCTGGCCCCTAATAAGCTTTCCAGGACCCAAATAAGCTATCCTGGCCCTAGAAAATCTCCCCAAGCCGTAAATAAGCTCTCCATTCTCAAGAAAATCTCGCAAGGCCATGAAATAAGTTCCCCAGGCCCTGAAAAAGCTCCCCAGACTCCGGAGAAGCTCCCCATGCCCCCAAAAAGCTCCCCAGGCCCTGGAAAAGCTGCCTAGGCCCCCAAAAAGCTCTTCAGTCCTCAAATAAGCTCCCCAGGCCTTGGAAAAGCTCTCTAGAACCAGGAAAACCTACTCAGACACTAGAAAATTTCCCCATGACCAGGAAAAGCTCCCCAGGCCAGAAATAAAATCCCCAGGCGCCGGAAATCTTCCCAGGCCCCAAACAAGCTCCCAAGGCCCCAAACAGGCTCCACAGGCTTTGGAAAACTCCCCAGGATCTGGAAAAGCTCCTCAGTCCCCAAATAACCCCGTCAGGCTCCAAATGAGCTCCCCAGACCCCCAAATAAGCCCCTCAGGCTCCAAATAAGCTCACCAGACCCCAAATAAGCTCCTCAGGCCTCATGTAAGCTCCCCAGGCGCCGGAAAAGCTCCAAAGATCAAACAAAAGCTCCCCAGGCCAAAAATAAGCTCCTCAGGCCCCAAATAAGCTCCGCAGACCCAAAATAAGCTTCCCAGGCCCCAAAAAACTTCCCAGCACCCAAATAAGCTCCCCATACCTTAAATATGCTCCCCAGGCCTCAAATAAGCTCCCCAGGCTCTGGAAAAGCTTTCTAGACCCCGGAAAAGCTCCCCAGGCCTCAAATAAGCTCCACAGGCTCAGGAAAAGTTACCCAGACCCAGGAAAAGCTCCCCAGGCCCCGGAAAAGCTCCCCGTGCCCCAAATAAGATCCTCAGACCCCAGAAATCTCCCCAGGCTCCAAGTAAGCTCCCCACGCCCCAAATAGGCTCCCAAGGCCCTGGAGAAGCTCCCCAGGCTTTGGAAAAGCTCCTCAGGCCCCACATAAGCTTCTCAGGCCGCAAATAAGCTCCCCAGGCCCCTTAAAAGCTCCCCAGGCTGTAACTAAGCCCCAGGCTCCATATAAGCTCCCCAGGTTCCAAATAAGCTCCCCAAGACCTAAATAAGCTCCCAAGACCCCAAATGAGCTCCCCAGGCCTCAAGTAAGCTCCCGGAAAAGTTCCAAAGGCCAAGTAAAAGCTCCCCTGGCCCCAAATAAGCTCGCCAGGCCCCAAATGAGCTCCGCTGACCCAAAAAGCTCCCCAGGCCCCGGAAAAGTTACCCAGACCCCAGAAAAGCTCCCCAGGCCCCAAAAAGCTCCCATACACCAAATTAGCTCCCAAGGCCCTGGAAAAGCTCCCCAGGCCCTAAAATAGCTTCTCAGGGCCCAAATAAGCTCCCCAGACCCCAAATATGCTCCCCAGGACTCAAATAAGCTCCCAAGGCGCCGGAAAAGCTACCCTGGCCCCGTATAAGCTACCCAGGCCCCAAAAAGCTCCGAAGACCAAAAATAAGATCACATTGCTCCGGAAAAAACCCTCAGGCCTCAAATAAGCTCTGCAAGCCCCAAACCCCGGAAAAGCTGCACAGGCCCCAAATAAGCTCCCCAGGCACCTGAAAAGCTACCCAGACCCCGGAAAAGCTCCTCAGGCTCCAAATATGCTCTCCTGGCCCCAAATAGGCTCCCCAGGCCCTGGAAGACCTACCCAGCCTCCGGAAAAGTTCCCCAGGCCCGGGAAAAACTTCCCAGGCCCCAAATAAGCTCCACAGTCCCCAAATAAGCTCTCGAGACCCCGGAAACGTCCCCTAGCCCTGGAAAAACTCCCCAGGCCCTGGAAAAGCTCCCGAAGCCGTAAATAAGCTCCCAAGGCACAGGAAAATCTCACCTGGGCCCAAATAAGCTCCAAAGGACTCGGAAATGCTCTCCTGGGCCCTAATAAGCTCCCCAGGCCAAAAATAAGCTCCCCTGGATTTGGAAAAGCTCCCCAAGCCCTAAATAAGCTCCACAGGCACCGGAAAATCTCGCGAGGCCTGAAAAACTTATTTGGGGCCTGGGGAGCTTTTCCAGGAGCTGTGGAGCTTTTCCGGGGCTTTAGAGCTTTTCTGGTGCGTTGGGAGCTTTTCTGTGGCATGGAGGGCTTATTTGGGGAGTGGGGAGCTTTTCCGATATCTCGAGAGCTTATTTGGGGCCTGTGGAGCTTATATGAGGCCTGGGGAGATTTTCCCGGGCCTGGGGAGCTTTTCCAGAGGCTGGGGAGCTTTTCCCGGTCCTGGGGAGGCTATTTGGGGTCTGGGGAGCTTATTTGGAACATGGACAGCTTTTCCTGGGCATAGGGGGCTTATTTGGGGACTGAGGAGCTTTTCCGAGGCCTGGGGAACTTTTCTGGCGCATAAAAAGCATATTTGACGCCTGTGGAGCTTTTCCAGGGCCTGAGGAGCTTTCCTGGCGCTTAGGGAGCTTTTCCGAGGTCTAGGGAGCTTTTCAGGGGCCTGCGGGGCTTTTGTGGAGTCTGGTAAGCTTTTACGGGGTCTCGAGAGCTTATTCGGGGCTTGTGGAGTTTATTTAGGGCATTGGTAGTTTTTCCCAAGCCTGGGCAGCTTTTCCGGTACCTGGGGAGCTTTTCCGGGGCCTGGGGAGCCTATTTGGGATCTGAGAGCTTATTTGGAGCCTTGGAAGATTTTACGAAGCGCTTGGAGCTTATTTGGGGCCTGCGGAGCTTTTCCGGGGCCTGGGAAGCTTTTCCTGGGTCTGGGTAGCTTTTCCGGTGCCTGGGTAGCTTATTTGGGGCCTGGGGAGATTTTCTGGGGTCTGAGGAGCTTTTCCAAGGCCTGTGGAGCTTATTTGGGGCCGGGGGAGTTTTTCCGGAGCCTGGGGATCTTATTTTGGGTCTTGGACCTTTTTTGCGGCCTTGGGAGCTTATTTGGGGCCAGAGGAGCTTTTGCTTGGCCTTGGGAGCTTTTCCGGCGCCTGGGGAGCTTATTTAAGGCTTGAAGAGCTTATTTGGTGTCTGGGGAGCTTATTCAGGTCCTGGTAAGCTTATTTGCAGAGCTTATTTGGGGCCTGGGGAGTTTTTCCGGAGCCTGGGAATTTTATTTTGGGTCTTCGGAGCTTTTTCGGGGCCTGGGAGCTTATTTTGGGCAAGGAGAGCTTTACCTTAGCTATTTCGGGACCTGGGCAGCTTTTCCAGGGCCTGGGAAGCTTTTATGGGGCCTGGAGAGCTTTTCCAATGTCTGAGATGCTTTTCCAGAGCTTGGGAAGCTTATTTGGGGCCTTTCGAGATTTTCCGGTGCCTGGGGAGCTTATTTAGGGCTTGGGGAGCTTTTCCAGGGCCTTGGAAGTTTTTCCAGGGATTGGGAACGTTATTTGGGGACTTGGGGAGCTTTTCCGAGGCCTGGGGAGCTTTTCTGGGGTCTGGGTAGCTTTTCCTGGTCCTGGGGAGCTTGTTTTGGGCCTGGGGAGCTTTTCCGTGGCCTAAAGAGCTTATTTGGGGCCTTGAGAGCTTACTAGGGGCCTGGGGAGCCGTTCTGGGGCCTAGGGAGCTTATTTGCGTCCTGGGGAGCTTTTTCAAGGCCTGGAGAGCTTATTTAGAGCCTGTGGACCTAATCCGCTGCATGGGGATCTTTTATGGGCCGGGGGCTTATTTGTGGCCTGGGGAGCTTTTCCGAGGCCAGGAGAGCTTATTTGGGGTCTGGCGAGCTTTTCTGTGGCCTCGAAAGGTTTTCCGAGACCTGGGGCGCTTATTTTGGGCCTGGGGAGCTCTTCCGTGGCCGACGGAGCTTATTTGTGGCCTGGGGAGCTTTTCCGAGGCCTGGAGACCTTATTTGGAGTCTAATGAGCTTTTCCACAATATGGGGAGCTATTCCTGGGCCTGGGGAGCGTATTTGGGGCCTGAAGAGCTTTTCCGAGGCATGGGGTGCTTTTCTAGACCATAAAGAGCATATTTAAGGCCTGGGAGACTTTCTGGGCCTGGGAGCTTTTTCGGGGTCTGGGGAGGCTTTTCAGGGCCTGGAGAGCTTATTTGGGGCCTGGGGAGTTTTTCCGGAACCTGGTGAGCTTATTTTGGGTCTGCGGAGCTTATTTGGGGCCTGGGAAGCTTATTTGGGGCCGGAAGCTTTTGTTGGCCTTGGGAGCTTTCCCTGGCACCTGGGGAGCTTATTTGAAGCCTGGGCAGCTTATTTGGTGTTTGGGAGCGTATTTGGGGTTTTCCTTTGGGAGCGTTATTTGGGTCTGGGAGCTTATTTGGGGTTGGAGCTTATTTGGAGAATGGGGAAAGGCCTTAGGTGGGGCCGGGAGCTTTTGGGGCCTAAAGAGCTTATTTGGGGCCTTGAGAGCTTACTGGGGCCTGAGGAGCCTGTTCTGGGGCCTAGGGAGCTTATTTGCGTCCTGGGGAGCTTTTTAAGGCCTGGAGAGCTTATTTAGAGCCTGTGGAGCTAATCCGCTGCATGGGGATCTATTATGGTCCGTGGGGCTTATTTGGGGCCTGGGGAGCTTTTCCGAGGCCTGGAGAGCTTATTTGGGGCCTGGCGAGCTTTTCTGGGGCCTCGAAAGGTTTTCCGAGACCTGGGGCGCTTATTTTGGTCCTGGGGAGCTCTTCCGGGGCCGACGGAGCTTATTTGTGGCCTGGGGAGCTTTTCCGAGGCCTGGAGAGCTTATTTGGAGCCTAAGGAGCTTTTCCACAACATGGGGAGCTATTAATGGGCATGGGGAGCTTATTTGGGGCCTGAAGAGCTTTTCCGAGGCTTGGGTGCTTTTCTAGATCATAAAGAGCATATTTGGGGCCTGGGGAGCTTTTCCGGGGTCTGGGGAGCTTTTCCGGGGCCTCGAGAGCTTATTTGGAGCCAGTGGAGTTTTCCGGAGCCTGGGGAGCTTATTTTGGGCCTGCAGAGCTAATTTGGGTCCTGGGAAGCTTATTTGGGGCCAGGGAAGCTTTTGCTTGGCCTTGGGAGCTTTTCCGGCACCTGGGGAGCTTATTTGTAGCCTGGGTAGCTTATTTCTGTGTTTGGGAAGGCGTATTTGGGTCCTTTGGAGCTTATTTGGGGTATGAGGAGCTTATTTGGAGAATGGGGAGCTTATTTGGTTCCTGGGGAGCTTTTCCCGGGCCTGGAGAACTTATTTGGGGACTGGAGAGCTTATTCGGTGCTTAGGGAGCTTGTTTGTGGCCTGGGGAGCTTTCCCAGTGCCTGGGGAGCTTTTAAGGGGCCTGAATAGCTTATTTGCGGCCTGAGGAGCTTATTTGGGTCCTGAACAGCTTTTCCAGACCCTGGGGAGCTTTTCCAGGGCCTGGGGATCCTGTTTGGGGCCTGGAGAGCTTATTTGGGGCCTGTGGAGATTTCCTGGGGCATGGAGAGATTGTTTGGGACCTGGAAAGCTTTTCAGGGGTCTCGAGAGCTAATTTGAGGCCAGGGAGATTTCCCCTGATCTGCGGAGCTTATTAAGGGCTTGGAGCTTTTCCAGGGCCTGAGGAGTTTTTCCATGGCTCGGGGACGTTATTTGGGGACCTGGAGAGCTTTTCCGAGGCTTGGGAAGCTTTCCTAGGGTCAGGGTAGCTTTTCCGGGGCCTGGTGAGCATACTTGGTGACAGAAGATATTTTTTTAGGCCTGGGGAGCTTTTCCGTGGCCTAAAGAGCTTATTTTTGGCCTGGGGAGCTTTTCCGGGGCCTTGAGACCTTATTTGGAGCCTGGGGAGCTTTTCAGCAACATGGGGAGCTTGTCCGGGCCTGGGGGTCGTATTTGGGGCCTGGGGAACTTTTCCGAGGCCTGGAGAGCTTATTTGTGGCCTGGGGAGCTTTTCTGGGGCCTCGGGAGGTTTTTCGACGCCTTGGGCGCTTATTTTGGGCCTCGGGAGCTCTTCCGGGGCCTAGGGAGCTTATTTGTTGTCTGGAGAGCTTATTTGGAGCCTGGGGAGGTTTTCCGCAACATGGGGAGCTTTTCCTGGGCCTGGGGGGCTTGTTTGGGGTTGGGGAGCTTTTCTTGGGCTTGGAGCGCTTATTTTGGGCCTGGAGAGCTTTTCCGTGGCTTAAAGAGCTTAGTTGGTGCCTGGAGATCTTATTTGGGGACTGGGAGCTTTTCCGGGGCTTCCGGATTTTTTCCGGAGCCTGGGGCTCTTATTTTGGAACTGGGGAGCTTATTTGGGGCCTGGGGAGATTTTCTGGTGCCTGGGGCACTTATTTTGGGCCTGGGGAGCTTTTCCGTGGCCTAAAAATCTTATTTGGGGGACTGGAGAGTTTATTAGGGGCATGGGGAGATTTTCTGGGGCATGGAGAGCTTAACTGGAGCCTGGGGAGATTTTCCACAGCATGGGGAGCTTTTCCTGGGCCTTTGGAGCTTATTTCGAGCCTGGGGAGATTTTCCGGGGCCTGGATAGCTTATTTGAGGCCTAGGGAGCTTTTCTGAGGCCTAGGTTGGTTTTCCGAGGCCTGGGGCGCTTATTTTAAGCCTGGGGAGCTCTTCCGGGGCCTAGGGAGCTTGTTTGTGGCCTGGGGAGCTTTTCCAAGGTATGGAGAGCTTACTTGGAGTCTGGAGACTTTTCCACAACATGGGGAGCTTTGCTTGGCCTGGGGGAGTTATTTGGGGCCTGGGGAGTTTTTCCGAGGCCTGGGTAGGCTTTTCTGGCGCGTAGGCATATTTAGGGACTGGGGAGCTTTTCCAGGGGACTGAGGAGCTTTTTATGGCAGGGAGCTTCTTGGGGGCCTGGGGAGCTTTCGCTGGGCATGGAGAGCTTATTTGGGGTTTGGGAAGCTTTTCTGGGGGGGGTCTCGACAGCATATTTGGGGCATATGGAGCTTATATGGGGCCTGGGGAGTTTTTCCCTGGGTCTTGGGAGCTTTTCAGGGAGGCTGGGGAGCTTTTCCAGGGCCTGGGGAGGCTATTTGGGGTCTGGGGAGCTTATTTGGAGCCTGGGGGAGCTTTACAGGACCTTTGGAGCTTATTTGGGGCATTGGGAGCTTTTCGTGGCCTAAAGAGCTTATTTTCGGCCTGGAGAGCTTTTTTTGAGGCCTGGGAGCCTTTCTGGTCCTCAGGGAGGTTTTTCCTGGGCCTGGGGAGCTCTGTCGGGACCCAGGGAGCTTATTTGTGGTCTTGGGAGCTTTTCCAAGGACTGGAGGAGCTTATTTGAGGACTGGGGAGCTTTTTCCGAGGCCTGGAGAACTTATTTCGGGCCTGGGAAGCTTTTTCCGGAGGCATGGGGAACTTCCTGCGCCTGGGAGGCTTATTTGGGGCCTGAAGAGCTTTTTCCGAAGCTGGGGAGCTTTTCTGGCGCGTAAAGACATATTTGGGGCCTGGGGAGCTTTTCCAGGGCCTGGGGAGCCTATTCGGGGTCTGCAGCTTATTTGGAGCATTGGGAGCTTTTCCGAGGCCTGGAGAGCTTATTTGGAGGCTGGGGGAGGGCTTTTTCGCAGCATGGGGAGCTTTCCTGGGCCTAGAGGGCTTATTTGGGGCCTGAAGAGCTTTACCGAGCCCTGGGTTGCTTTTCTGGCGCGTAAAGAGCATATTTGATGCATGGGTAGCTTTTCCAGGGCCTGGGGAGCTTTTCTCGCGCGTAGGGAGCTTTTCTGGGGCCTGGGGAGCTTCTACGGCGTCTAGAGAGCTTATTTGAGGCCTGTGTAGCTTATTTGGGGCCTGGGTAGTTTTTCCCAGGCCTGGGGAGCTTTCCCGGCGCCTGTGGAGCTTTCCGGGGCCTGGGGAGCCTATTTGGGGTCTCGGGAGCTGATTTGCGGCCTGCGGAGCTTTCCCGGGGCCTGGGAAGCTTTTCCGGGGTCTGGTTAGCTTTTCCGGTGCCGGCGAAGCTTATTTGGGGCCTGGGGAGTTTTTCCGGAGCCTGGGATCTTATTTTGGGCCTTGGAACTTTTCTGCGGCCTTGACAGCTTATTTGGGTCCAGGGGAGCTTTTGCTTGGCCTTGGCAGCTTTTCTGGGGCCTGGGGAGCTTTTTCGGGGTCTCGGAAGCTTATTTGGATCCTGGGAAGCTTATTTTGGGATCATATTTGGGGACTGGGGAGTTTTTCCCGAGCCTGGGGATCTTATGTTGGGTCTTCGGAGCTTTTTCGGGGCCTATGGAGCTTATTTAAGACCAGGGGAGCTTTTGCTTGGCCTTGGGAGCTTTTCTGGGGTGTGGGGAGCTTACTTGGGGCCTGAGGACCTTTTTCAGGGCCTGGGGAGCTTTTTCGAGGCCTGGAGAGCTTATTTGTTGCCTGGGGAGCTTTTCTGGGGCCTTGGGATGATTTCCGAGGTCTGGGGCGCTTATTTTGGGCCTGGGGAGCTCTTCCGGGGGCTAGGGAGCTTATTTGTGGCCTGTGGAGCACTTCCGAGGCCTCAAGAGCTTATTTGGAGCCTTGGGAGCTTTTCTGCAGCATGGGGAGCTTTTCCTGGGCCTGGGGCTTATTTGGGGTTTTCGGGAGCTTTTCTGGGGCTTGGGGCGCTTATTTTGGACCTGGGGAGCTTTTCAGGGGCTTGGGGCGCTTATTTTGGGCCAGGGTAGCTTTTCCATGGCCTAAAGAGTTTATTTAGGGCCTGGAGAGCTTATTTGGGTCTGGGGAACTTTTCTCGGGCTTGGAAAGGTTTTCGATGCCTGGGGCTCTTATTCTGGGCCTGGGAAACTTATCTGGGGCCTGGGAGCTTCTCCGGGACCTTGGGAGCTTACTTGCTGCCTGATGAGCTTTTCTGGGGCCTTTGGAGCTTATGTGGGGTCTCTGGAGCTTTTCAAGGATCTTGGGCACTTATTTTGGGCCTGGATAGTTTTTGCGTGGCCTAAAAAGCTTATTTGGGGCCTGTAGAACTTATTAGGGGCCTGGGGAGCTTTTCCGAGGCCTGGAAAGCTTATTTGGAACCTGGGGAGCTTTTCCACAGCATGGGGAGCTTTTCCTGAGCCTGGGGGGCTTATTTGGGGCCTGGGGAGCTTTTCCGAGACCTGGAGAGCATACTTGGGGCCTGGGGAGCTTTTCTGGGGCCTCGGGAGGTTTCCCAAGACCTGGGGCGCTTATTTTGGGCCTGCGGAGCTCTTCCGGGGCCAAGGGAGCTTCTTTGTGGCATGGGGAGCTTTTCCTCTCTCTTGCAAATTTATTTGGGCCCTGGGGAGCTTTTACAAGGCCTGGGGAGCTTTTCCGTATCCTGGGGACCTTGTTTGGGGCCTGTTGAGCTTTTCCTGGGTCTGTAAAGCATATCTGGGGCCTCCTGAGGTTATTTGGGGCCTTCAGAGCTTATTTGGGGCCTGGGGTAGCTTTTCCGGGTCCTGAGGAGCTTATTTCGGGTCTGGGAAGCTTTTCCGGGGCATGGGAGCTTCTCCGGGGCGCCATGAGGTTATTTGGGGCCAGGGGAGCTTTTCCAAAGCCTGGTGAGCTTTTCCACCGCTTGTGGAGCTTATTTGTGCCTGGCCTGTAGCTTTCCCTGGGCCCGGGGACCTTATTTGGGGCTTGGAGAGCTTTTCTGGGGCTTGGGGCGCTTATTTTGGACCTGGGAAGCCTTCCCATGGCCTAAAGAGCTTATTTGGAGCCTAGAAAGCTTATTTGTGGCCTGTGGAGCTTTTCTGGAGCCTGGGGAGGTTTTCCGAGGCCTGGGGCTCTTATTTTGGGTCTGGGGAGCTTATCTGGGGCCTAAGGAGCTCATCCGGGACCTGGCGAGCTTATTTGGTGCCTGAGGAGCTTTTCTGGGGCCTAGGGAGCCTTTTTGAGGCCTGGGGAACTTATTTTGGGTCTGAGGCACTTATTTTGGGCCTGGGGAAGCTTTTCTGGGGCTTGGGGCACTTATTTTGGACCTGGGGAGCTATTTCGGGACCTGGGCAGCTTTTCCAGGGCCTGGGAAGCTTTTTGGGGGCCTGGTGAGCTTTTCCAATGTCTGGGATGCTTTTCCAGAGCCTGGGAAGCTTATTTGGGGCCTTACGAAATTTTCCGGTGCCTGGGGAGCTTATTTAAGGCTTGGGGAGCTTTTCCAATGCCTGGGGAGTTTTTCCAGTGCTTGGGAACGTTATTTGGGGGACCTGGGGAGCTTCTCCGAGGCCTGGAGAGCTTTTCTGGGGTCTGGGTAGTTTTTCCTGGACCTAGGTAGCTTATTTTGGGCATAGGGAGGTTTTCCGTGGCCTAAAGAGCTTACTAGGGGCCTGGGGAGCCGTTCTGGGGCCTAGGGAGCTTATTTGCGTCCTGGGGAGCTTTTCCAAGGCCTGGAGAGCTTATTTAGAGCCTGTGGAGCTTATCCGCAGCATGGGGATCTTTTCTGGGCCTGGGGGGCTTATTTGGGGCCTGGAGAGCTTTTTCGAGGACTGGAGAGCTTATTTGGGGCCTGGCGAGCTATTTCGGGACCTGGGCAGCTTTTCCAGGGCCTGGGAAGCTTTTTTGGGGCCTGGAGAGCTTTTCCAATGTCTGGGATGCTTTTCCAGACCCTGGGAAGCTTATTTGGGGCCTTTCGAGATTTTCCGGTGCCTGGGGAGCTTATTTAGGGCTTGGGGAGCTTTTCCGGGGCCTGGAGAGCTTATTTGGGGCCAGTGGAGTTTTTCCGGAGCCTGGGGAGCTTATTCTGGGCCTGCAGAGCTAATTTGGGTCCTGGGAAGCTTATTTGGGGCCAGGGAAGCTTTTGCTTGGCCTTGGGAACTTTTCCGGCACCTGGAGAGCTTATTTGAAGCCTTGGCAGCTTATTTGGTGTTTGGGAAGCGTATTTGGGTCCTTTGGAGCTTATTTGGGGTATGAGGAGCTTATTTGGAGAATGGGAAGCTTATTTGGTGCCTCGGGAGCTTTTCCGGGGCCTAAAGAGCTTATTTGGGGCCTTGAGAGCTTACTAGGGGCCTGAGGAGCCGTTCTGGGGCCTAGGGAGCTTATTTACGTCCTGGGGAGCTTTTTCAAGGCCTGGAGAGCTTATTTAGAGCCTGTGGAGCTAATCCGCTGCATGGGGATCTATTATGGTCCGTGGGGCTTATTTGGAGCCTGGGGAGCTTTTCCGAGGCCTGGAGAGCTTATTTGGGGTCTGGCGAGCTTTTCTGTGGCCTCGAAAGGTTTTCCGAGACCTGGGGCGCTTATTTTGGGCCTGGGGAGCTCTTCCGGGGCCGACGGAGCTTATTTGTGGCCTGGGGAGTTTTTCCGAGGCCTGGAGAGCTTATTTGGAGCCTAAAGAGCTTTTCCACAACATGGGGAGCTATTCCTGAGCCTGGGGAGCTTATTTGGGGCCTGAAGAGCTTTTCCGAGGCATGGGGTGCTTTTCTAGACCATAAAGAGCATATTTAAGGCCTGGGGAACTTTTTCTGGGCCTAGGGAGCTTTTTCGGGGTCTGGGGAGCTTTTCCGAGGCCTGGAGAGCTTATTTGGGGCCAGTGGAGTTTTTCCGGAGCCTGGGGAGCTTATTTTGGGCCTGCAGAGCTAATTTGGGTCCTGGGAAGCTTATTTGGGGCCAGGGAAGCTTTTGCTTGGCCTTGGGAGCTTTTCCGGCACCTGGGGAGCTTATTTGAAGCCTGGGCAGCTTATTTCGTGTTTGGGAAGCGTATTTGGGTCCTTTGGAGCTTATTTGGGGTATGAGGAGCTTATTTGGAGAATGGGGAGCTTATTTGGAACCTGGGGAGCTTTTCCCGGGCCTGGAGAACTTATTTGGGGACTGGAGAGCTTATTCGGTGCTTAGGGAGCTTGTTTGTGGCCTGGGGAGCTTTTCCAGTGCCTGGGGAGCTTTTAAGGGGCCTGAATAGCTTATTTGCGGCCTGAGGAGCTTATTTGGGTCCTGAACAGCTTTTCCAGACCCTGGGGAGCTTTTCCAGGGCCTGGGGATCCTGTTTGGGGCCTGTGGAGCTTATTTGGGGCCTGTGGAGATTTCCGGGGCATGGAGAGATTGTTTGGGACCTGGAAAGCTTTTCAGGGGTCTCGAGAGCTAATTTGGGGCCCGGGGAGATTTCCCCATGTCTGCGGAGCTTATTAAGGGCTTGGAGAGCTTTTCCAGGGCCTGAGGAGTTTTTCCATGGCTCGGGGACGTTATTTGGGGACCTGGAGAGCTTTTCCGAGGCTTGGGAAGTTTTCCTAGGGTCTGGGTAGCTTTTCCGGGGCCTGGTGAGTATACTTGGTGACAGAAGATCTTTTTTTAGGCCTGGGGAGCTTTTCCGTGGCCTAAAGAGCTTATTTTTGGCCTGGGGAGCTTTTCCGGGGCCTTGAGACCTTATTTGGGGCCTGGGGAGCTTTTCAGCAACATGGGGAGCCTGTCCGGGCCTGGGGGTCGTATTTGGGGCCTGGAGAACTTTTCCGAGGCCTGGAGAGCTTATTTGTGGCCTGGGGAGCTTTTCTGGGGCCTCGGGAGGTTTTTCGACGCCTTGGGCGCTTATTTTGGGCCTCGGGAGCTCTTCCGGGGCCTAGGGAGCTTATTTGTTGTCTGGAGAGCTTATTTGGAGCCTGGGGAGGTTTTCCGCAACATGGGGAGCTTTTCCTGGGCCTGGGGGGCTTGTTTGGGGTTGGGGAGCTTTTCTTGGGCTTGGAGCGCTTATTTTGGGCCTGGAGAGCTTTTCCGTGGCTTAAAGAGCTTAGTTGGTGCCTGGAGATCTTATTTGGGGACTGGGAGCTTTTCCGGGGCTTGCGGATTTTTTCCGGAGCCTGGGGCTCTTATTTTGGGACTGGGGAGCTTATTTGGGGCCTGGGGAGATTTTCTGGGGCCTGGGGCACTTATTTTGGGCCTGGGGAGCTTTTCCGTGGCCTATAAATCTTATTTGGGGCCTGGAGAGTTTATTAGGGGCATGGGGAGATTTTCTGGGGCCTAAGGAGCTTATTTGTGGCCAGGGGAGCTTTTCCGAGGCCTGGAGAGCTTAACTGGAGCCTGGGGAGATTTTCCGCAGCATTGGGAGCTTTTCCTGGGCCTTGGGAGCTTATTTCGAGCCTGGGGAGATTTTCCGGGGCCTGGATAGCTTATTTGAGGCCTAGGGAGCTTTTCTGAGGCCTAGGTTGGTTTTCCGAGGCCTGGGGCGCTTATTTTAAGCCTGGGGAGCTCTTCCGGGGCCTAGGGAGCTTGTTTGTGGCCTGGGGAGCTTTTCCGAGGTATGGAGAGCTTACTTGGAGTCTGGAGAGCTTTTCCACAACATGGGGAGCTTTTGCTTGGCCTGGGGGAGTTATTTGGGGCCTGGGGAGTTTTTCCGAGGCCTGGGTAGCTTTTCTGGCGCGTAAAGAGCATATTTAGGGACTGGGGAGCTTTTCCAGGGACTGAGGAGCTTTTTTATGGCTTGGGGAGCTTCTTGGGGGCCTGGGGAGCTTTCGCTGGGCATGGAGAGCTTATTTGGGGTATGGGAAGCTTTTCTGGGGTCTCGACAGCATATTTGGGGCATATGGAGCTTATATGGGGCCTGGGGAGTTTTTCCCGGGCCTTGGGAGCTTTTCGGGAGGCTGGGGAGCTTTTCCAGGGCCTGGGGAGGCTATTTGGGGTCTGGGGAGCTTATTTGGAGCCTGGGGAGCTTTTACGGGACCTTTGGAGCTTATTTGGGGCATTGGGAGCTTTTTCGTGGCCTAAAGAGCTTATTTTTGGCCTGGAGAGCTTTTTTGAGGCCTGGGGAGCCTTTCTGTGGCCTCGGGAGGTTTTTTCTGGGCCTGGGGAGCTCTGTCGGGACCCAGGGAGCTTATTTGTGGCCTTGGGAGCTTTTCCAAGGACTGGAGAGCTTATTTGGGGACTGGGGAGCTTTTCCGAGGCCTGGAGAACTTATTTCGGGCCTGGGGAGCTTTTCCGGAGCATGGGGAACTTCCTGCGCCTGGGAGGCTTATTTGGGGCCTGAAGAGCTTTTCCGAAGCTGGGGAGCTTTTCTGGCGCGTAAAGAGCATATTTGGGGCCTGGGGAGCTTTTCCAGGGCCTGGGGAGCCTATTCGGGGTCTGCGGAGCTTATTTGGAGCATTGGGAGCTTTTGGGGCCTATGGAGATTATTTGAGGCCTTGGGAGTTTTCCCAGGCCTGGGGAGCTTTGCCGGAGACTGGGGAGCTTTTCCAGGGCCTGGGGAGCCTATTCGGGGTCTGCGGAGCTTATTTGGAGCATTGGGAGCTTTTCCGAGACCTGGAGAGCTTATTTGGAGGCTGGGGAGCTTTTCCGCAGCATGGGGAGCTTTTCCTGGGCCTAGAGGGCTTATTTGGGGCCTGAAGAGCTTTACCGAGGCCTGGGTTGCTTTTCTAGCGCGTAAAGAGCATATTTGATGCATGGGTAGCTTTTCCAGGGCCTGGGGAGCTTTTCTCGCGCGTAGGGAGCTTTTCTGGGGCCTGGGGAGCTTCTACGGCGTCTAGAGAGCTTATTTGAGGCCTGTGTAGCTTATTTGGGGCCTGGGTAGTTTTTCCCAGGCCTGGGGAGCTTTCCCGGCGCCTGTGGAGCTTTTCCGGGGCCTGGGGAGCCTATTTGGGGTCTCGGGAGCTGATTTGCGGCCTGCGGAGCTTTCCCGGGGCCTGGGAAGCTTTTCCGGGGTCTGGTTAGCTTTTCCGGTGCCGGCGAAGCTTATTTGGGGCCTGGGGAGTTTTTCCGGAGCCTGGGATCTTATTTTGGGCCTTGGAACTTTTCTGCGGCCTTGACAGCTTATTTGGGTCCAGGGGAGCTTTTGCTTGGCCTTGGCAGCTTTTCTGGGGCCTGGGGAGCTTTTTCGGGGTCTCGGGAGCTTATTTGGATCCTGGGAAGCTTATTTGGATCCTGGGAAGCTTATTTTGGGATCATATTTGGGGACTGGGGAGTTTTTATGGAGCCTGGGGATCTTATGTTGGATCTTCGGAGCTTTTCTGGGGTGTGGGGAGCTTACTTGGGGCCTGATTATTATTATAATCAAGGGGGAAGCGCTAAACCCGGAGGATTATACAGCGCCTGGGGGGGGATGTGGAAGGCATTCAGGCTTAATTCGGGGAACTGGAGCACAGATCCAATTCCCTAAATCAAGAGCCCCTCACCAACACCAAGGAACCTTCCTTGAGGGGACTTGGGGCATGAGGACGTTTTTCAGGGCCTGGGGAGCTTTTTCGAGGCCTGGGGAGCTTATTTGTTGCCTTGGGAGCTTTTCTGGGGCCTCGGGATGATTTCCGAGATCTGGGGCGCTTATTTTGGGCCTGGGGAGCTCTTCCGGGGGCTAGGGAGCTTATTTGTGGCCTGGGGAGCGCTTCCGAGGCCTCAAGAGCTTATTTGGAGCCTTGGGAGCTTTTCTGCAGCATGGGGAGCTTTTCCTGGGCCTGGGGCTTATTTGGGGTTTTCGGGAGCTTTTCTGGGGCTTGGGGCGCTTATTTTGGACCTGGGGAGCTTTCCAGGGGCTTGGGGCGCTTATTTTGGGCCAGGGAAGCTTTTCCATGGCCTAAAGAGCTTATTTAGGGCCTGGAGAGCTTATTTGGGCCTGGGGAACTTTTCTGGGGCTTGGAAAGGTTTTCGATGCCTGGGGCTCTTATTTTGGGCCTGGGAAACTTATCTGGAGCTTCTCCGGGACCTGGGGAGCTTATTTGCGGCCTGGAGAGCTTTTCTGGGGCCTTGGGAGCTTATGTGGGGTCTCTGGAGCTTTTCAAGGATCTTGGGCACTTATTTTGGGCCTGGATAGTTTTTGCGTGGCCTAAAAAGCTTATTTGGGGCCTGTAGAACTTATTAGGGGCCTGGGGAGCTTTTCCGAGGCCTGGAAAGCTTATTTGGAACCTGGGAAGCTTTTCCACAGCATGGGGAGCTTTTCCTGAGCCTGGGGGCTTATTTGAGGATTGGGGAGCTTTTCCGAGTCCTGGAGAGCATACTTTGGGCCAGGGGAGCTTTTCTAAGGCCTCGGGAGGTTTCCCGAGACTTGGGGCGCTTATTTTGGGCCTGCGGAGCTCTTCCGGGGCCAAGGGAGCTTCTTTGTGGCATGGGGAGCTTTTCCTCTCTCTTGCAAATTTATTTGGGGCCTGGGGAGCTTTTACAAGGCCTGGGGAGCTTTTCCGTATCCTGGGGACCTTGTTTGGGGCCTGTTGAGCTTTTCCTGGGTCTGTAAAGCATATCTGGGGCCTCCTGAGCTTATTTGGGGCCTGGGGTAGCTTTTCCGGGGCCTGAGGAGCTTATTTCGGGTCTGGGAAGCTTTTCCGGGGCATGGGAGCTTCTCCGGGGCGCCATGAGGTTATTTGGGGCCTGGGGAGCTTATTTGGGGGCTGGGGAGCTTTTCCAAAGCCTGGTGAGCTTTTCCACCGCTTGGGGAGCTTATTTGTGGCCTGGGTAGCTTTCCCTGGGCCTGGGGACCTTATTTGGGGCTTGGGGAGCTTTTCTGGGGCTTGGGGCGCTTATTTTGGACCTGGGAAGCCTTCCCATGGCCAAAAGAGCTTATTTCGAGCCTAGAGAGCTTATTTGCGGCCTGTGGAGCTTTTCTGGGGCCTGGGGAGGTTTTCCGAGGCCTGGGGCTCTTATTTAGGGTCTGGGGAGCTTATCTGGGGCCTAAGGAGCTTATCCGGGACCTGGCGAGCTTATTTGGTGCCTGAGGAGCTTTTCTGGGGCCTACAGAGCTTATTTTAGGCCTGGGGAACTTATTTAGGGTCTGAGGCACTTATTTTGGGCCTGGGGAGCTTTTCTGGGGCTTGGGGCACTTATTTTGGACCTGGGGAGCTTTTCCGGGGCTTAGGGAGCTTTTCCGGGGCCTGAAGAGCTATTACGGAGCATAAAGAGCTTATTTGGGGCTTGGGGAGCTTATTTGCAGCCTGTGCAGCTTTTCTGGGTCCAGGAGAGCTTATTTGGGGTCTGGGGAGCTTTTATGAGTCCTGAGCAGCTTATATGGGGCCTGTGGAGCTTTTACAGTGCCTGAGGAGCTTTTCCAGGGCCTCGGGAGCTTTTCCGGGGCTAGGGAGCTTATTTGGGGCATGGTAGTTTTCCTTAGGGCTGGGGGCTTACTTTAGGTCTAAAGATCTTTTCCGGGGCCTGGGAAGCGTATTTGGAGCGCAGAGAGCGTTTCTGGAGCCTGGGGAGCTTTCCTGGGGGCTGGGGAGCTTTCCGGGGCCTGGGGAGCTTATTTGGATCCCGAGGTCTTATTCGGAGCCTTAGGAGCTTTTCCGAGGCTTGGAGAGCTTTTCCGGGGCCTGAGGAGCTTATTTGAAGCCTAGGGAGCTTTTCCGGAGTCTCGAGAGCTTATTTTGAGCCTGCGGGTCTTATTTCAGGTCAGGGGAGTCTTCCGGGGCCTGGGGAATTTTTCCGGAGCCTGGGGAGCTTTTCCATGGCCTGGGGAGCCTATTTGGGGCTTGTGGAGCTTTTTTGGGCCCTTAGGAGCTTTTCTGGGGCCGGAGAGCTTATTTGGGGCCTGGTGAGCTTTTCCGAGGACGGGAAAGCTTTTCCCGGGTCTGCGCATCTTTTCAGGGGCCTGGGAAGCTTATTTGGGGTCTGGGGAGCTTTCCATGGGTTTTGGGAGATTTTCCAGGGCCTGGGGAGGTTATTTGGAGTCTGGGAAGCTTTTCCGGGGTCTTGGGAGATTTTCCAGGGCACGGGAAGCTTATTTGGAGCCTGGGGAGCTTTTCCGTGGCTTAGGGAGCTTATTTGTGGTCTGGGAAGCTTTTCCGAGGCCTGGGAAGCTTGTATGAAGCTTGGGGAGCTTTTCCGCAGCATGGGAAGCTTTTCCTGGGACTGGGGGCCTTACTTGGGGCATGGAGAGCTTTTCAGGGGCCTGGGGAGCTTTTCTAGAGCTTAGGGAGCCTTTCAAGGGCCTGGGGAGCTTTTCTGGGGCTTGTGGAGCTTTTCCGGGGCCTGGGGACCTTTTGCGAAGCCTGGGAAGCTTATTTGGGGCCTGGGGAGCTTTTCGGAGGTCTGAAGAGCTTATTTTGGGCCTGTGGATCTTATTTGGGGGCCTGGAGTGCTTTTCCGAGGTCTGGGGAGCTTTTCCGGGGTCTGACTAGCTTTTCGGGGGCCTGGGAAGCTTATTTGGGGCATGGTAGCTTTCCTTAGGGCTGGGGGGCTTACTTTAGGTCTAAAGATCTTTTCCGGGGCCTGGGAAGCTTATTTGGGGCGCAGAGAGCGTTTCTGGAGCCTGGGGAGCTTTCCCGGGGGCTGGGGAGCTTTCCGGGGCCTGGGGAGCTTATTTGGATCCCGAGGTCTTATTCGGAGCCTTAGGAGCTTTTCCGGGGCTTGGAGAGCTTTTCCGGGGCCTGAGGAGCTTATCTGGGGCCTAGGGAGCTTTTCCGGAGTCTGGAGAGCTTGTTTTGAGCCTGCGGGTCTTATTTCAGGTCTGGGGAATTTTTCCGGAGCCTGGGGAGCTTTTCCATGGCCTGGGGAGCTTATTTGGGGCTTGTGGAGCTTTTTGGGGGCTTAGGGGGAGCCGGGGAGCTTATTTTGGGAGCTTTTCTTTTCCCGGGTCTGCGCATCTTTTCAGGGGCCTGGGAAGCTTATTTGGGGTCTGGGGAGCTTTTCTTGGGTCTGGGGAGATTTTCCAGGGCCTGGGGAAGTTATTTGGAGCCTGGAAAGCTTTCCTGGGGTCTTGGGAGATTTTCCAGGGCACGGGGAGCTTATTTGGTGCCTTGGGGAGCTTTTCCGTGGCCTAGGGAGCTTATTTGTGGTCTGGAAAGCTTTTCCGAGGCCTGGGAAGCTTATATGGAGCCTGGGGAGCTTTTCCGCAGCATGGGAAGCTTTTCCTGGGACTGCGGGCCTTACCTGGCGCCTGGGGAGCTTTTCAGGGACCTGGGGAGATTTTCTAGCGCGTAGGGAGCTTTTCCGGAGCTTGAGGAGCTTTTCCGGGGCCTGGGTAGCTTTTACGAAGCCTGGGAAGCTTATTTGGGGCCTGGGAAGCTTTTTTGAGGTCTGAAGAGCTTATTTTGGGCCTGTGGAGCTTATACGGGGGCCTGGGGTGCTTTTCCGAGGTCTGGGGACCTTTTCCGGGGTCTGACTAGCTTTTCGGGGTCCTGGGAAGCTTATTTGGGGTCTGGGGAGCTTTTCTGGGGTCTTGGGAGATTTTCCAGGGCCTGGGCAGATTATTTGGAGCCTGGGGAGGTTTTTTGGGGTCTGGGGAGATTTTCCAGGGCATGGGGAGCTTATTTGGTGCCTGGGGAGCTTTTCTTTGATCTGTGGAGTTTTTTCCATGGCCTGGTGAGCTTAGTTGGGGCCTATGGAGTTTTTTCGTGGGCTAGGGAGCTTATTTGTGGCATGGGAAGCTTTTCCGAGGCCTGGGAAGATTATTTGGAGCCTGGGGAGCTTTTCAGCAGCATGGAGAGCTTTCCATGGGACAGGGGGCCTTATTTGGGGCCTGGGAAGCTTTTCCGGGGCCTGGGGAGCTTTTCTGGAGCGTAGAGAGCTTTTCAGGGGCCTGGGGAGCTTTTCCGGGGCTTGGGGAGCTTTTCCAGGGCCTGGGGAGCTATTGAGAAGCCTGGAAAGCTAATTTGGAGCCTGGGCAGCTTTTCTGGGGTCTCGAGTGGTTATTTGGGGCCTAGGGAGTTTTTCCAAGGCCTGGTTAGCTTTTCCGGAACCTGGGAGCTTATTTAGGGCCTGGGGAGCTTTTCCTGGGCCTTGGGAGATTATTTGGGGACTGAGGAGCTTTCCTGGGGCCTGGGGAGCTTTTCCAGGGCCTGAGCAGCTTTTCCGGAGTCTGGGTAGCTTTTCCGCGGCCTGGGTAGCTTATTTGGGGCCAGGGGAGCTTTTGCTTGGCCTTTTAAGATTTTCCAGAGCCTTGGGAGCTTATTTCAGACCTGGGGAGCTTATTTGGGGTCTGGGACCTTATTTGTGGCCTTGGGAGCTTATTTGGGGCCTATGGAGCTTTTCTGGGGCCTGGAGAGCTTTTTTGGGGCTAGGGAAGCCTTTTCGGGGCCTGGGGAACTTATTTGGTGCTTGGGGAGTTTTTCCAGACCCTGAGAAGCTTAATTTGGGTGTGCAGAGCTTACTTGGGGTCTGGGAGTTTATTTGGGTCCTAGGAAGTTTATTTGGAGCCTGGGGAGCTTTTCCGGGGTCTGGGGAGCTTATTTTTGCCTGGGGAGCGTTTCCGGGGCATTGGGAAATTTTCCTGTGCCTGGGGAGTTTATTTGGGGCCTGGGGAGCTTTTACAAAGCCTGGGGAGATTTTCCGGGGTCTGGAGAGCATATTCGGGACTCCGGAGCTTATTTGGGGCCTTTGGAGCTTATTTAGAACCTGGAGAAATTTTCCAAGGCCTGGGGAACTTTTCCGGCGCCAGGAGAGCTTATTTGCAGCCTGGATAGCTTTTCTGTTGTCTGGGGAGCTTATTTCGGACCTGGAAAGCTTTCCCAGGCCTCGGGAGCTTTTCAGGGGCCTGGGAGCTTATTGTGGCCTGGCGAGCTTTTCTGGGGCCTGTGGCCCTTATTTTATGCCTGGGGAGCTTTTCTGTGGCCTAAAGAGCTTATTTGGGGCCTGGAGAACTTATTTGGGGCCTGGGGAGCTTTTCTGGGACCTGAGAAGGTTTTACGACGCCTGGGGCGCTTATTTTGGGCCTGGGGAGCTTATCTGAGGCCCGGGGAGCTTTTCTGGGGCTTAGGGAGCTCATTTGGGGCCTTGGGAGCTTACCCGTGGATTGGGGAGCTTATTAGGGGTCTGGAGAGCTTATCCGGGGCCTGTGGATCTATTTTGGGCCTGGGGAGCTTACTTTGGGTCCTGGGAGGCTTATTCGTGGGTCTGGGGAGTTTATTTGTGGCTAGGGGAGCTTATTTTGTGCCTGTGGAGCTTATTTGTCGCCTGGGGAGCTTTTGCGGGGCTTTCGGAGCTTATTTCGGGCCAGGAAGCTTATTTGGGGCTTGGGGAGCTTATTTGGCTCCAGGAGAGTTTATCCGTGGCTGGGGAGCTTCTTTTGGGCCTAAGGAGCATATTTGGGGCATGGGGAGCTTTTCCGTTGCCTGTGGAGGTTATTTGTCGCCTGGGGTGCTTTTTCAGGGCCTGGGGAGCTTATCTGGGGCCTCGGGAGCTTTTTTGGGGCCTGAGGAGCTTCTCCGGGACTTGGGGAGCTTATTTGGAAAATGGGGAACTTTTTCTGGGCCTGGGGAGAATTTCCAGGTCCTTTGTAGCTTATTTGGGGCCTGGGATCTTATCCAGGGCCTGGGAAGCTTATTTGAGGATTGGGGAACTTATACTTGGGAGCTTTTCCAAAACTTGGAGAGCTTTTCCAGGGTCTGGAGAGCTTATTTGGAGCCTGGTGAGCTTTTGCGGGGCCTGGAAAGCTTATTTCGGGCCAGGAAGCTTATTTGGGGCTTGGGGAGATTATCTGGCGACAGCAGAGCTTATCCGTGGCTTGGGAGCTTATTTAGGGACTCAGGAGCTTATCCGGGGCCTGGGAGCTTATTTGGAGCCTCGGGAGTTTTCCTGGGGAATGCGGAGCTTCTCTGGGGCTTGGGGAGCTTATTTGGAGCCTGGGGAACTTTTCCTGGCCTGGGGAGATTTTCAGGGTCTTGGGTAGCTTACTTGGGGCCTTGGGAGCTTATTCAGAGCCTGGAGAGCTTATTTAGGGCCTGAGGAGCTTATCCAGGGCCTTTGGAGCTTATTTGGGGCCTGGGGAGCTTATTTGGTGCCTGGGGAGCTTATATAGGGCCTGGGGAGTTTTCTGGAGCCTGGGGAGCTTATTTGTGGCCTTGGGAGGTTCTACAGGGCCTAGGGAGCTTATTTGGGGCGTGGGGAGATTTTTCGAGGCCTGGGGAGCTTTTCCAGGGTTTGGAGAGCTTATTTGAAGCCTGTGGAGCTTATTTGGGGCCTGGGGAACATTTCCGGGGTCTGGAGATCTTATTTGGGGCCTGGGGAGCTTTCAAGGGGCCTGAAAAGCTTTTAAAGGGCCTAGGGAGCTTATTTGGAGCATGGAGAGCTTATTTGGGGCCTGGGGACCTTATCAGTGGCCTGGGAGCTTATTTGGGACCTGAGGAGCTTTTCCGGGGCCTGGGGAGCTTTTATGTGGCCTTGGAAGCTTTTCCGGGGCCTGGGGAGCTTTTCCATGGCCTGGGGAACTTTTAAAAGGCCTGGGGAGCTTTTGGGGGGCTTGGGGTGCTTATTTGGGGCCTGGGGACCTTATCCGGGGCCTGGGGAGCTTATTTTAGGCGTTGTGAGCCTATCCTAGGCCATGGAGCTTATTTGGGGCCTGAGGAGCTTTTCTGGGGCTTGGGAGCTTATTTGGGGTCTGGGGAGCTTATTTAGGGCCTGGAGAACTTATTTGGGGCCTGGGGACCTTATCTGGGGCCTGGGGAGCTTATTTGGGGCCTGGTGAGCTTATCCTGGGCCTGGGTAACTTATTTGGGGCCTGAGGATCTTTTCCACGGCTTTGAGAGCTTTTCCGTGTCTTGGGGAGCTTATTCGGGGCCTGGGGACCTTATTTCGAGCCTGGGAGCTTATTCGGGCCCTTGGAGCTTATTTGGGGCCTTTGAAGCTTTTCCTGGACCTGGGAAGATTTTCCGGCGCCTGGGGAGCTTATTTGGGCCCTTTGGAGCTTTTACTGGGCTTGGGGAGCTCATCCAGCGCCTGGGGAGCTTATTTGGGGCCTAAGGTGCTTATCTGGGGCCCGAAAGCTTATTTGGGACCTGGGGAACTTTTCTGGGGCCTGGGGAGCTTATTTGGGGCTTGGGGAGCTTTTACGTGGCCCGGGGAGCTTTTACGTGGCCTGGGGAGCTTTTACGTGGCCTGGGGAGCTTATTTGGGGCATTGGGAGCTTATCCAGTGCCTGGGAGCTTATTTGGGGCCTGGAGAGCTTAACCTGGGGAGCTTTTGCGGGGCCTGGAAAGCTTATTTCGAGCCAGGAAGCTTATTTGGGGCTTGGGGAGATTATTTGGCGCCAGGAGACCTTATCCATGGCTTGGGAGCTTATTTAGGGCCTCAGGACCTTATTCGGGGCCTGGAAACTTATTTGGGGCCTAGGGAGCTTTTCTGGGGCCTGGGAAGCTTCTCTGGGGCTTGGGACGCTTATTTGGAGCGTGGGGAACTTTTCCTGGCCCTGGGGAGATTTTCAAGGTCTTGGGTAGCTTAATTGGGGCCTGGGGAGCTTATTTGGTGCCTGGGGGGGTTATTTGGGATCTGGGGAGTTTTTCTGGGGCCTGGGGAGCTTATTTGGAAACTGGGGAGCTAATCCGGTTCCTTGGGAGCTTATTTGGGGCCTGGGGAGCTTTTCCGAGGGCTGGGGAGCTCTTCCGAGGCCTGCGGAGCTTTTCCAGGGTTTGGAGAGCTTATTTGGAGCCTGGGGAGCTTACTTGGAACCTGGGGAGCTTTTCCGGGGTTGGGGAGCTTATTTGGGGCCTGGAGAGCTTATCCGGGGCCTAGAAAGCTTATTTGGGGCCTGGGGAGCTTTTAAGAGGCCTGAGGAGCTTTTAAGGAACCTGGGGAGCTTATTTGGGGCCTGGGGACCTTATCCGGGGCCTGGGAGCTTACTTGGGTCCTGAGGAGCTTTTCTGGGGCCTGGGGAGCTTTTTTGTGGCCTGGGGAGCTTTTCCGGGGCCTGGGGAGCTTTTCCGTGCTATGGGGAGCTTTTAAAAGGCCTGGATAGCTTATTTGGGGCTTGGGGTGCTTATTTGG
Organism: Cherax quadricarinatus; assembly: GCF_038502225.1. NCBI lineage: Eukaryota > Metazoa > Arthropoda > Malacostraca > Decapoda > Parastacidae > Cherax > Cherax quadricarinatus. Next base: position 15,381,741 of record NC_091315.1, read on the forward strand.
GGCCTGGGGACCTTATCCGGGGCCTGGGGAGCTTATTTTGGGCGTGGTGAGCTTATCCTGTGCCTGAGAGGTTATTTGGGGCCTGAGGAGCTTTTCTGGGGCCTGGGAGCTTATCTGTGACCTGGGGAACTTATTTGGGGCCTGGGGAGCTTATTTAGGGCCTGGGGACCTTATCTGGGGCATGGGGAGCTTATTTGGGGCCTGGTGAGCTTATCCTGGGCCTTGTGAAGCTTATTTGGGGCCTGAGGATCTTTTCCCCGGCTGTGAGAGCTTTTCCGCGTCCTGGGGAGCTTATTCGGGCCCTTAGAGCTTTTTTGGGCCCTTTAGAGCTTTTCCTAGTTTTGGGGAGCTCATCCAGCGCCTGAGGAGCTTATTTGGGGCCTGAGGTGCTTATCTGGGGCCCGGAAGCTTTTTTGGGACCTGGAGAGCTTTTCTGGGGCCTGGGGAGCTTATTTGGGTCCTGGAGAGCTTTTAAGTGGCCTGGGGAGCTTATTTGAGGCATTGGGAGCTTATCCTGGGCCTGGAGAGCTTATTTGGGCCTGAGGAGATTTTCCAGCGTCTGGGGAGCTTATTTGGAGCCTGGGGAGCTTTTCCGGCGTCTGGGAAGCTTATTTGGGGCCTGGGGAGTTTTTCCAGGGCCTGGGAAGTTTTCCGGGGCCTGTGGAGCTTATTTGGGGCCTGAGGAGCTTTTCTGGGGCCTGGGGAGCTTTTCTGGGGCCTGGGGAAATTTTCCGTGGCCGGGACCTTATTTGGGGCCTTGGAAGCTTATCCAGAGCCTGGGGAACTTATTTGGGGCCTGGGGAGCTTTTCTGGCGTCTGGGAGCTTAATTGGTGCCTGGGGAACTTTTCCTGGGCCTGGGGAGTTTTCCAAGGCCTGTGGAGCTTTTACGTGGCCTGGGGAGCTTTTTTGGGGCCTGGGAGCTTTTCTGAGGCCTGGGGAGCTTTTCCGGGGCCTAGGAGCTTATTTGGAGCATGGGAAGCTTTTCTGTGACCTGGGGAACTTTTCCAGTGCCTAGGGAGCTTATTTGGAGCCTGGGGAGCTTATTTGGGGGCTGGGGAGGTTTTCCGGGGCATTGGGAGCTTTTCTGGGGCCTGGGAAGCTTTTCCGGGGGCTGGGGATCTTATTTGGGGCCTGTGAAGCTTTTCTGGTTCCTGAGGAATTTTTCCGAGGCCTGGGGAGTTTATTTGGGGCCTTGAGAGGTTATATTGGACCTGGGGAGGTTATCTGACGCCTGGGGAGGTTATGAGGGGCCTGGGGACATTATCTGGGCCTGGGGGCGTTATCCGGAACCTGGAGAGCTTATCCGGGGCCTGGGGAGGTTATGCGGGGCCTGGGAACATTATCCGGGGTCCGGAGAGGTTATCTGGGATCTAGAAGGTTATCTGGAGACTGGGGAGGTTATCCGTGGACTGAGAATGTTATCCTGGGCCTGAGAAAGTTATCCGTGGCCTGGGGAGGTTATGAGGGGCCTGAGGAGGTTATCCAGGGCCTGGGGAAGTTATCCTGGGCCTGAGGAGGATAAGCGGATCCCGGGAAGGTTATCCGGGGCATGGGGAGGTTATCATGCGCCTGGGGAGGTTATTGGGTTACTGAGGAGGTTACACTGGACGTAGGAAGGTTATCCGAGGTCTGGGGATGTTATACGGGGCCTGGGAAGGTTGTATGGGGCCTGGGGAGGTTATATGGGGCATGTGGAGGTTATCCTGGGCCTTGGGGGGTTATACAGGACGCTGGGAGGTTATCTTGGGACAGGGGAGGTTATTATGGACCAGGGGACGTTATACAGGGCGTGGGGAGGTTATCCGGAGCCTAGGGAGGTTATCCGGGGCCTGAGTAGGTTATCCTGGGCCTGGGGAGGCTATCCAGGGCCTGGGGAGGGTATACGGGGCCTTGGTAGTTTATACTGGGGCTGGGAAGGTTATCCCAGGCCTGGGGAGGTTATCCGAGGTCCGAGGAGGATATCCGGGGCACGGGGAGGTTATCCAGGGCCTGGGAAGGTTATCCTGGGCCTGGGGACGTTATACAGGGCCTGGGGAGGTTATATGGGGCCTGGGGAGGCTATCTGGGGCCTGGTGAGGTTATCCTGAGCCTGGGGAGGTTATACAGGGCCTTTGAGGTTATATTGGACCTAGGGAGGTTATGATGAACCCGGGGAGATTATCCGGTGCCTGGGGACGTTATCCTAGGCCTGGGGAGGTTATACATGGCGTATCCTGGGCCGAGGGAGGTTAGACAGGGCCTTGAGAGATTATTCAGCACGTAGGGAGTTATCTGGGGAATGGGAAGGCTATCCGGGGCCTGGAAACGTTATACGGGGCCTGAGGACGTTATCCGGGATCCGAGAAGGTTATCCGGCTCCTTGGAAGGTTATCCGGGGCCTGGGAATGTTATCTGGAGTGGGTGAGCTTATCTGGGGCCTGGGGAGGTTATCTGGGGCCCTGGGAGGTTATCCTGGGGCTGGGAGGTTATCTGGGACCTTGGGACGCTATTCGGGGCCTGGAGAGGGCATATCGGGCCTTGGTAGTTTATACGGGACCTGGGGAGGTTATATGGCGCCTGTGGAGGTTATCTGCGGCATGGGGAGTTTATCTTGGGCCTGGGGAGGTTATACGGGACCTTGGGAGGTTATACGGGGCGCAGGGAGATTATCTGGGGAGAGGGAAAGTTATCCGGGGCCTGGGAAGGTTAACCTGGGTCCGGGGAGGTTATCCGAGGCCTGGGTATGATATCCGGGTCCCAGGGAGGCTATCCGGGGCCTGGGGAAGTTATTCTGGGACAGGTGAGGTTGTATGGGGCCTGGGGAGGTTATCCAGGGCCTGGGGAGGGAATCCTGGGCCGGGGAGGTTATACAGTTCCTTGGGAGGTTATACGGGACATAGGGAGGTTATCTGGCAAATGGGGAGGTTATCCAGGTCCTGGAGACGTTATATGGGGCCAGGGGAGGTTACCCGGGGCCTTGGGAAGTTATGCGGGGCCCAGGGAGGTTATCTGGGGCCTGGAGAGGTTATTCGGGACCAGGGGAGGTTATCTGGGGCCCGAAGAGGTTATCCGGAACCTGGGGAGGCTATACGAGGCCTGGGTAGAGTATACGGGGCCTTGGTAGTTTATACGGGGCTTGGGGAGGTTATCCCGGGTCCGGGGAGGTTATCCGTGGTCCGGAGAATATATCCGGGTGATGGGGGCATGCGGAGGTTATCCTGGGAAGGTGAGGTTAAACTGCTCCTTGGGAGTTTATACGGGGTGCAGGGAGCTTTTCCAGGGAAAAAAGAAATTATCCGGGGCCAGGGGATGTTATAGGGGGCGTGAGGAGGTTATCCGAGGTTTGGTGAGGTTATCCGGGGCTTGGGGAGGATATCCGGGGTCCAAGGAGATTATCTGGGGCTTGGGGAATTCATGCAGGGTATGGGGAGGTTATCCGGGGCCTGGGGAGGTTATCCGGGGCCTGGGGAGGTTATCCGAGGCCTAGGGAGGGTATCCAGGGCCTGGGAAGGTTATCCGGCGTCCGGGGAGAATATCCGGTGCATGGGGAGGTTATCTGGGGCATGGAGAGGTTATCCGGGGCCCGAGGAGGTTATCCGAGGCCCGAGGAGCTTATCCGAGGCCCGAGGAGCTTATCCGAGACCCGAGGAGCCTATCCGAGGCCCGAGGAGCCTATCCGAGGCCCGAGGAGCTTATCCGAGGCCCGAGGAGCTTATCCGAGGCCCGAGGAGCTTATCCGAGGCCCGAGGAGCTTATCCGGGGCCCGAGGAGCTTATCCGAGGCCCGAGGAGCTTATCCGAGGCCCGAGGAGCTTATCCGAGGCCCGAGGAGCTTATCCGAGGCCCGAGGAGCTTATCCGAGGCCCGAGGAGCTTATCCGAGGCCCGAGGAGCTTATCCGGGGCCCGAGTAGCTTATCCGAGGCCCGAGGAGCTTATCCGAGGCCCGAGGAGCTTATCCGAGGCCCGAGGAGCTTATCCGAGGCCCGAGGAGCTTATCCGAGGCCCGAGGAGCCTATCCGGGGCCCGAGGAGCCTATCCGGGGCCCGAGGAGCCTATCCGGGGCCCGAGGAGCCTATCCGGGGCCCGAGGAGCCTATCCGGGGCCCGAGGAGCCTATCCGGGGCCCGAGGAGCCTATCCGGGGCCCGAGGAGCCTATCCGGGGCCCGAGGAGCCTATCCAGGGCCCAAGGAGCCTATCCGGGGCTCGAGGAGCCTATCCGGGGCCCGAGGAGCCTATCCGGGGCCCGAGGAGCCTATCCAAGGCCCAAGGAGCCTATCCGAGGCCCGAGGAGCCTATCCGAGGCCCGAGGAGCCTATCCGAGGCCCGAGGAGCCTATCCGAGGCCCGAGGAGCCTATCCGAGGCCCGAGGAGCTTATCCGAGGCCCGAGGAGCTTATCCGAGGCCCGAGGAGCTTATCCGAGGCCCGAGGAGCTTATCCGAGGCCCGAGGAGCTTATCCGAGGCCCGAGGAGCTTATCCGAGGCCCGAGGAGCTTATCTGAGGCCCGAGGAGCTTATCCGAGGCCCGAGGAGCTTATCCGAGGCCTGAGAGGTTATCCAGGGCCTGGGGAGGTTATCCTGGGCCCGGGGACGTTATCCGGGGCCCTGGGAGGTTATCCAAGGCCCGAGGAGGGTATCAGTGACCTGGAGAGGTTATAGTGGGCATGTGAAGGTTATACTGGGCCTGGGAAGAAATATAGGGCCTGGGAAGATATACGGGGCCTGGGGAGGGTATCTGGGGCCTCGGGAGGTTATCCAGGTCCTTGGGAGGTTATCCACGACTCGAGGAGGTTATCCGAGGTTATCCGGGGACTCGGGAGGTTATACAGGGCCTGAGGAGGCTATACAGGGCTGTGAGACCTTTACCCACTCTGCCTGAGGTATTCCAGCAAGTGAGCAAGTCTCCTGTGTTATCCCAGTGCTTAACAGAATAAGGAATAGCATATGAATGTACAAATAAAAATGGGAACTATGGCTATAGTTTACTTAATAACATAAAAGGGCTAGAATACGTCATATATCCTGATGGAAATTTACATAATATAACAATTGACCTATGAGACTTATGACCAGGAGAAAGGGTAGATATTATCAGTAACACGGACTAGTACTCACTCTTAATTCACCAACCAGCTGACACAGGGCGTAGGGAGGTTATCTGGGGCCCGGGGAGGTTATCTGGGGCCTGGGGAGGTTATCTGGGACCTGGGGAGTTTATTAGGGGCACGAGGAGGCTATACGAGGCCCGGGGAGATTATCCGGGGCCCGAGGAGGTTATCCGAGGCCCGGGGAGGTTAAACGAGGCCCGGGGATGTTATCCAGGGTCCGGGGAGCTTATCCGGGGCCCAAAGAGGATATCCGTGGCATGGGGAGGTTATACAACGTCTCCAGAGGTCATACAGGTCCTGGGAAGGTTATACTGGGCCTGGGGAGCTTATCTGGGGCTTGGATAGTGTGAAAATTTGTGAGGACTGCCTCCAAGTGAGTCGCCTACCCTGGCAAACTCTGTTGACACCGAGCTCTGAGGTGGGTACCTCAGCCTCACAAGTGGCTTATAGGACAGATTTTCACAAATGACTGATGTTGCAAGAAACTCGCCTGCATGCACATATAAAGGACTAACTTACTTGGTGTTGCAGCATATATCCTGATCTTCAACTTCCCTAAGCTTAGCCTTAGCCCCTTTGGACTTCCCCTCAGAAACCACGTGCAACCGGGAGCCTTAATTCCTGCAATATTCAATCGTTATTAGTGACCTGCCTGCACCTCAGAAATTCCTATATCCAAGAGGGTATGTATCCCCTAGTTAACTATGCAGACATGGACACTAGCTTCCAGACTGCCTTGAGACACTGGTACTTACTGGGCATGCACTGCCTGTTGCACACCGGGCCCACAGATCAAACTCACTCACAATTCTCCCCAGACACTGGCCAGAAATCTACGAGATAAAGTGGAGGTATTGTCTTACAGTATGGGCCTGACGGAGGTCATCTACGGTACATCGAGGTGCCTCTACCAGATTTCCCCAGGTCTCAAATGTGAAGACACGTGGGGGGCGCCGTTTGCTGATCACGGCACGTCTTGTCCAGTTGGTGTCTGTCTTAAGAAGAGCGAGCTGGTCTCTCTTCCAGACCCTCGTCTCTTGTTCAAACTAGGGCTGCCAGTTCTCCCTAGCTAACTTATCCTAGTGTTTGCCTACATTATCGGCCTATTACTACCTATGTTAAGGTCTTAGGTCTACATTATTATTATCTACAGTTGCCTTAGTAAACCTAATATTAATATACTAACAGGAAAACTACCTACTCCTTCCCTGAAGAGTAAATCTATAAATTAAATAAATGCCTACCAACAATCCACACCAACTAGAGAGAATGCTGTTTGTTTGGGAGGGTTTAAGGGCCACCCAGCTCAGCCGTTCCAATACGGCCATGTCGGATCGGTCCTGTGGAACTTTAGGGACCAAATAAATTTCCACATCCTCCCGCCGGCGAAGGTAGGCACTAAGTCTAAATCAAGTTCACCTTCTGCTAGCCCCACAGCGGACCCTGGACATGAGTGCCGTCCAGCCTCTCTCGTCAAGCAGACTCCGGTCTAACTTCAACTGTCCAGTCTCCCCTGTGTGGACCTCTGGGGGTGTAAACTTGTTGGTTCCGGTGGTCTTAGCACCCTTTGCTTTAACTTTAACTTCTTTCATATGTCTAGCCTTGACTGAGCGGCTCCGTACTTTCCCACCCAGTGGCCCACACGCCTTGGTAGCTTTTCCTCCCACTGTTACGAGGTTCCCTGGATTTAAAGGCAATCTATCTCCCTCTTTACATACCCTGTAAAAGTGTTTTCCCAAGGTGGCCGAGTGTTCGTCACTCCCTACCTGGTTCAGCTTCCTGGAGTTTACCTGGAGAGAGTTTCGGGGGTCAACGCCCCCGCGGCCCGGTCTGTGACCAGGCCTCCTGGTGGATCAGCGCCTGATCAACCAGGCTGTTGCTGCTGGCTGCACGCAAACCAACGTACGAGCCACAGCCCAGCTGATCAGGAACTGACTTTAGGTGCTTGTCCAGTGCCATCTTGAAGACTGCCAGGGGTCTGTTGGTAATCCCCCTTATGTGTGCTGGGAGGCAGTTGAACAGTCTCGGGCCCCTGACACTTATTGTATGGTCTCTTAACGTGCTAGTGACACCCCTGCTTTTCATTGGGGGGATGGTGCATCGTCTGCCAAGTATTTTGCTTTCGTAGTGAGTGATTTTCGTGTGCAAGTTCGGTAGTAGTCCCTCTAGGATTTTCCAGGTGTATATAATCATGTATCTCTCCCTCCTGCGTTCCAGGGAATACAGGTTTAGAAACCTCAAGCGCTCCCAGTAATTGAGGTGTTTTAGCTCCGTTATGCGCACCGTGAAAGTTCTCTGTACATTTTCTAGGTCGGCAATTTCACCTACCTTGAAAGGTGCTGTTAGAGTGCAGCAATATTCCAGCCTAGATAGAACAAGTGACCTGAAGAGTGTCATCATGGGCTTGGCCTCCCTAGTTTTGAAGGTTCTCATTATCCATCCTGTCATTTTTCTAGCAGATGCGATTGATACAATGTTATGGTCCTTGAAGGTGAGATCCTCCGACATAATCACTCCCAGGTCTTTGACGTTGGTGTTTCGCTCTATTTTGTGGCCAGAATTTGTTTTGTACTCTGATGAAGATTTAATTTCCTCATGTTTACCATATCTGAGTAATTGAAATTTCTCATCGTTGAACTTCATATTGTTTTCTGCAGCCCACTGAAAGATTTGGTTGATGTCCGCCTGGAGCCTTGCAGTGTCTGCAATGGAAGACACTGTCATGCAGATTCGGGTGTCATCTGCAAAGGAAGACACGGTGCTGTGGCTGACATCCTTGTCTATGTCGGATATGAGGATGAGGAACAAGATGGGAGCTAGTACTGTGCCTTGTGGAACAGAGCTTTTCACCGTAGCTGCCTCGGACTTTACTCTGTTGACGACTACTCTCTGTGTTCTGTTAGTGAGGAAATTATAGATCCATCGACCGACTTTTCCTGTTATTCCTTTAGCGCGCATTTTGTGCGCTATTACGCCATGGTCACACTTGTCGAAGGCTTTTGCAAAGTCTGTATATATTACATCTGCATTCTTTTTGTCTTCTAGTGCATTTAGGACCTTGTCGTAGTGATCCAGTAGTTGAGACAGACAGGAGCGACCTGTTCTAAACCCATGTTGCCCTGGGTTGTGTAACTGATGGGTTTCTAGATGGGTGGTGATCTTGCTTCTTAGGACCCTTTCAAAGATTTTTATGATATGGGATGTTAGTGCTATTGGTCTGTAGTTCTTTGCTGTTGCTTTACTGCCCCCTTTGTGGAGTGGTTCTATGTCTGTTGTTTTTAGTAACTGAGGGACGACCCCCGTGTCCATGCTCCCTCTCCATAGGATGGAAAAGGCTCGTGATAGGGGCTTCTTGCAGTTCTTGATGAACACAGAGTTCCATGAGTCTGGCCCTGGGGCAGAGTGCATGGGCATGTCATTTATCGCCTGTTCGAAGTCATTTGGCGTCAGGATAACATCGGATAGGCTTGTGTTAATCAAATTTTGTGGCTCTCTCATAAAAACTTCATTTTGATCTTCGACTCTCAGTCTGGTTAGCGGCTTGCTAAAAACTGAGTCATATTGGGACTTGAGTAGCTCACTCATTTCCTTGCTGTCATCTGTGTAGGACCCATCTTGTTTAAGTAGGGGCCCAATACTGGACGTTGTTCTCGATTTTGATTTGGCATAGGAGAAGAAATACTTTGGGTTTCTTTAGATTTCATTTATGGCTTTTAGTTCTTCCCGCGATTCCTGACTCCTAAAGGATTCTTTTAGCTTAAGTTCGATGCTTGCTATTTCTCTGACCAGTGTCTCCCTGCGCATTTCAGATATATTGACCTCTTTTAGCCGCTCTGTTATTCTTTTCCGTCGCCTGTAAAGGGAGCGCCTGTCTCTTTCTATTTTACATCTACTCCTCCTTTTTCTTAGAGGAATAAGCCTTGTGCATACATCGAGTGCCACCGAGTTAATCTGTTCTAGGCATAAGTTTGGGTCTGTGTTGCTTAGTATATCTTCCCAGCTTATATCGGTTAGGACTTGGTTTACTTGGTCCCACTTTATGTTTTTGTTATTGAAGTTGAATTTGGTGAATGCTCCCTCGTGACTAGTCTCATTTTGTCGGTCTGGGGCTCCACGCATACATGTCTGAACCTCAATTATGTTGTGATCTGAGTATATTGTTTTTGATATGGTGACATTTCTTATCAGATCATCATTGTTAGTGAAGATGAGGTCTAGTGTATTCTCCAGTCTAGTAGGCTCTATTATTTGCTGGTTTAAATTGAATTTTGTGCAGAGATTTAAAAGCTCGTGTGAGTGTGAGTTTTCATCAGAGCTGCCTCCTGGTGTTATTACTGCAACAATATTATTTGCTATATTCCTCCATTTTAGGTGCCTTAAGTTGAAGTCCCCCAGGAGCAAGATGTTGGGTGCAGGAGCTGGAAGATTTTCCAGACTGTGGTCAATTTTTAACAGCTGTTCCTGGAATTGCTGGGATGTTGCATCCGGAGGCTTGTAGACTACCACAATGACTAGGTTTTGGTTCTCGACCTTTACTGCTAAAACTTCCACTACATCATTTGAGGCATTAAGCAGTTCTGTGCAAACAAGTGACTCTGCAATGTACAGGCCAACCCCCCCCCTTTTTCCTGTTCACTCTGTCACATCTGTATAGGTTGTAACCTGGGATCCATATTTCGTTGTCCAAGTGATCCTTTATGTGGGTCTCAGTGAAAGCCGCGAACATTGCCTTTGCCTCTGCAAGCAGTCCACGGATGAAAGGTATTTTGTTGTTTGTTGCTGGCTTTAGACCCTGTATATTTGCAAAGAAGAATGTTATCGGACTGGTGGTATTGTTGGTACTGGGGGGGGATTTTTTTTCCGGCATTAGTATCTGTATCTGTTGGTTTGGAGTGGAGGCCATCGACTGTGGTTCCACTCCAGGAATGACTGGATTTGGTGTACGATTTCTGCCATTTCCTGCCAGTTTTTTTTCCTTCCTGGCACTAAAAAACCTCTCCCTCTTGAGTGGCTGTGGCTACCCAGGTTTTCCCATGGCCTGGATGTTTTGTATCTTTTTGTCCCCTTTAGATGGTATGCCTGGCAATTTAAGTTATAGCACAGTCTTTCCTGTACTGAAGAGGTACACATTTCAGGGTGAAAAAGCTTACAGGAAGGGAGTTTGCATTTTCCTGTTGTCATATGGGCATGGCATTTTCTAGGGTGGTCATAGTTGCATGTCCCATCTGTTTTTCCAGATTTCCCATGCCAGCAGATACCAAGTGCATAGTATGTGCACAGGCTTGGTTTCCGCTTGCCTTGGGTTTCTGTGACTGTATTCCCTGTTGGTGCATGTTTCTCTGTCTTACTTCTATCCTCCCTAGCACCAACAATGGAGCTCCCACCAGTTGTTTTTGGTAATTTATCCTCACTATTGCTATTGGAGTCCTCTTGTTTGCTATTTCCTGCAGTATTTCTAGTTTGCAATATTGGTTTTATCTTATCTTTGACTACACTTGTTTCCCTACTATGGCTCCTGTCCCCTATGAGGTCATTTATATGTATTCCTTCCTGCGTATAATTCCCGACTACCTGGACAAAATCTCCAGCTTCACCATTACTGTCTCCCAGGACAGTATCTCCAGCTTCACCATTTCTGTCTCCCAGGACAGCACCTCCAGCTTCACCATTACTGTCTCCCAGGACAGCACTATCAGCCCCACATTTACTGACTACCAGGACATCATCTCCAGCCTTACAGTTTCTGACTACATGGCCAGTATCAAGGGCAGTACCATTCAGCCCAGACTTTTTATGTTCCCATCTGTTGTAGAAAGCTTCCAGGTTTTCTATGAAAGCAGCTTTGATGTTGTCCTCTTTTAATACCCTTGTGATTTTAGTCCACAGATTTTCCTCATTTGGGCATACCCAAAAACACTTCTCTGTTTTAATACTGCTTTTAGCTAGTTCTGGGATATCTGCACAAGGAGCGTGACACCAATTTCCACAAAAATGACAATTTATCCATGTGGAAGCCCGTTTGTTTGACTGACCACAGACTACACACAGCTTCATAATGATTTGAATGGTTGATTTACTGCAATTCTACTAGCAACCTCTTGAATATTATATTAATAACCTTAAATGAAGCTCTAGCTATTTGTATTTCTGTTTCTAACTCTTTTTGTATATTGGACAGCTTACCGTCACGTTCCTGATTTTTAATGTTTGTGTTTATAAGGGCGCCTACAACCCCATCCGTTTACAGTCTGCTTTATTGTCCAACGAAACTGTTTGAAACCAGTCCCGGGTTCGGACCAGTCAAGGGTTCGGACCAGTCAAAGGTTTGGACCAGTCGATCTGCTCTGATCAGTGGGTCACTTATTTAAAACATACTGGTCGGTGATTTGAGCTAACACATGAAGGATCTACTGGAAATTATCTACCCGAGTAATATGTGATTTGACTGATACAAAAGTATAACTTGCGTGTTGAAGAGCCGGTGATATCTGGCAGCTCCTACAATGACGAACGGTCGACTTCAACCCTTGTTTATCAATCGCTGTATCTGGCTTTTCTATTTTTTTTTTTTTCGTCTCCACCACAATAAATGCTATATTATCACTATAGTTGACTGGTGGAAATTTTGGAGGAAGGACGCTTTTTCTGTAGTAATAATTGCTTCTCGTTGTGTATATTGCGACCGCTGGTAACTACAGGTTATATGAAATTCACAGTAACGTCTCGTATTTCAAGAAAAAGAAACTAATGAAAGTCACTCCACTCCACTAAGTACCATTATAATACTGGTTAGTTGCTACTACAACACTGTATTCTGCTATTCTCTGGTATCACTAGATTATATGCGAGTACACTAGCAGGCCAGGAAGATTATTAAAAACAGCTGACCTGTGGTAAGTTTCTGGCGACTTCTGGCACCTGCCTCTATAGGCTTATCACTTCATTTACAAATTCACCTGTTTTCAAATGACACTTTAGCCTTTATCATCAATATACTAGGGAGCCACTGTAGTATACACTATACACTATGTATACTCAATGTTATCAGGGAGACTTTCTTTCCTCTGACACGAAAAGTTCAATTATTATTATTTTTTTCCACACGGGACACAGGCCTATGATTCCCCTCTGGCAGTAAACTCTGCTAGGTAGTGCACACTAATTCTCCTTTTTTGACTCAGTATATAATGTTTTCCGCCCAAGATTGGTTCCAGGCGCTAGAGGGATGTATCGTATAGGATTGATGACACAAATTAAAGTTCTAGCACGTAAGAGCGACCGTGAAAACACGAGAAAACCCGGAGCACAACGAGGCACGCTGACACGCTGACACTCACCAGGAGAATTCCCTGGCGGTTCATCGTGTATTCATTATCATTACTCCCCCAGCTATCATGGGGACAGCTTCTCCTCTATCTGGTGTGGCAGGGAATTCAGGTGGAATCCTGCCACCTATGATGTATCCTACTGGGGATCTGTATAAACCAATTCCTTCCTTAAACGTCCGTCGTGTAGACAGGAAGTCATCTATATGATTGGCTCCCACCAGGATACCTACATTTCTGACTGTGTCAGCGGTAATTCCCTGGTCTGCCAGCTTCATGTCAAGGTCTTTCAATTGCTTAGCTGCTGCAGCAAGACCTCTCGTTGTAATTGCCCTTGCCCTGTAATTGTCGACTTAATTTGTCTGTGACATCCACCACATCATAAGATTTGGGTGGGGCCTGACTTATAGCCCCTCCCAACATCATACTAACTTTCCTTGTGGCCTTCAACTTTAATTTAGCCACCAACTTCTTTGTTATCAAGGATACTTGTGCTCCTGGGTCAAAGAATAATCGGGTTGTTTCGGACCTGTGCCCATTCACAACCTTTGCCATGACTGTAGGTAGGGCAGCACCTCCGTGATTCTCACTCGGATTACAGACTTCACTCCCACTAATCATGCTGACTACCATTTCAGGCTCAGACTCACTTTCTATCTCTACCTGAGAGATATCCCTACTAGCCTGGGGTTCCCTTAAATTATTGGGACATAGTGCAGTATGGTGCTTACCTTTGCAACAGACTCGACACTCACTGAGCTGGGTGCCACAGTCTCTCGCAAAGTGTTCCCCACAACACTTGAAGCAGAGTCTCAACTCCCTTAGTCTCTGTTGCCTACTGCTCAGTGTTATATACTCCGAGCAACTCGTGCTAGCGTGTTCGCCTTCGCAGAACACACATATCCTGGCATGAGTGCCTCTGAGGTTCTGCTTAGAGGTTCTTACCTTAGACACCTCTTTACCATAGTACACTCCAACGTTAGTCGTACGGGCTTTAGACTGATCTCTCGAGATCTTTGAGTGACTTTCTGGGTTTTTATGTGGCGATGGAGGTGACTCTTCTCTCACACCTATACTCAAATGAGAAACGAGATCTCCCAACCCCTCAACGATTTGTTGCATCGTGAACCTATTCGTCTGATATTTTAAGTGTAACTCATGCACTGTAGTGCCAGCCAGTTTCCTCTGAATCACCTGACTGATGAACCATTCCGACTTACCCCAATCATGTAAATCTTTAAGACTATTCGTCAAACTCATAACTTCGATTCGGAACTTCTCTAGGCTCTGACGGTCATGGCGACAAGCCTCTAGATCCAATAACTGATAAAGTATAGCTACCTTTATCTCCTCAGTGTTGCCAAACGTGTCCTTTAATTGGTCTTTGGCATATTGGTAATTGGTGTCGGTGGTTTGGTAATGCCGGACCATCTAAAGGGGACAAAAAGATACAAAACATCCAGGCCATGGGAAAACCTGGGTAGCCACAGCCACTCAAGAGGGAGAGGTTTTTTAGTGCCAGGAAGGAAAAAAAACTGACAGGAAATGGCAGAAATCGTACACCAAATCCAGTCATTCCTGGAGTGGAACCACAGTCGATGGCCTCCACTCCAAACCAACAGATACAGATACTAATGCCGGAAAAAAAATCCCCCCCCCCAGTACCAACAATACCACCAGTCCGATAACATTCTTCTTTGCAAATATGCAGGGTCTAAAGCCAGCAACAAACAACAAAATACCTTTCTTGCGTGGACTGCTTGCAGAGGCAAATGCAATGTTCGCGGCTTTCACTGAGACCCACATAAAAGATCACTTGGACAACGAAATATGGATCCCAGGTTACAACCTATACAGATGTGACAGAGTGAACAGGCAAAAGTGGGGGGGGGTTATCCTGTACATTGCAGAGTCACTTGTTTGCACAGAACTGCTTAATGCCTCAAATGATGTAGTGGAAGTTTTAGCAGTAAAGGTCGAGAACCAAAACCTAGTCATTGTGGTAGTCTACAAGCCTCCGGATGCAACATCCCAGCAATTCCAGGAACAGCTGTTAAAAATTGACCACTGTCTGGAAAATCTTCCAGCTCCTGCACCCAACATCTTGCTCCTGGGGGATTTCAACCTAAGGCACCTAAAATGGAGGAATATAGCAAATAATATTGTTGCAGTAATAACACCAGGAGGCAGCTCTGATGAAAACTCACACTCACACGAGCTTTTAAATCTCTGCACAAAATTCAATTTAAACCAGCAAATAATAGAGCCTACTAGACTGGAGAATACACTAGACCTCATCTTCACTAACAATGATGATCTGATAAGAAATGTCACCATATCAAAAACAATATACTCAGATCACAACATAATTGAGGTTCAGACATGTATGCGTGGAGCCCCAGACCGACATAATGAGACTAGTCACGAGGGAGCATTCACCAAATTCAACTTCAAAAACAAAAACATAAGTTGGACCAAGTAAACCAAGTCCTAACCGATATAAGCTGGGAAGATATACTAAGCAACACAGACCCCAACTTATGCCTAGAACAGATTAACTCGGTGGCACTCGATGCATGCACAAGGCTTATTCCTCTAAGAAAAAGGAGGAGTAGATGTAAAATAGAAAGAGACAGGCGCTCCCTTTACAGGCGACGGAAAAGAATAACAGAGCGGCTAAAAGAGGTCAATATATCTGAAATGCGTAGGGAGACACTGGTCAGAGAAATAGCAAGCATCGAACTTAAGCTAAAAGAATCCTTTAGGAGTCAGGAATCGCGGGAAGAACTAAAAGCCATAAATGAAATCGAAAGAAACCCAAAGTATTTCTTCTCCTATGCCAAATCAAAATCGAGAACAACGTCCAGTATTGGGCCCCTACTTAAACAAGATGGGTCCTACACAGATGACAGCAAGGAAATGAGTGAGCTACTCAAGTCCCAATATGACTCAGTTTTTAGCAAGCCGCTAACCAGACTGAGAGTCGAAGATCAGAATTAATTTTTTATGAGAGAGCCACAAAATTTGATTAACACAAGCCTATCCGATGTTATCCTGACGCCAAATGACTTCGAACAGGCGATAAATGACATGCCCATGCACTCTGCCCCAGGGCCAGACTCATGGAACTCTGTGTTCATCAAGAACTGCAAGAAGCCCCTATCACGAGCCTTTTCCATCCTATGGAGAGGGAGCATGGATACGGGGGTCGTCCCACAGTTACTAAAAACAACAGACATAGCCCCACTCCACAAAGGGGGCAGTAAAGCAACAGCAAAGAACTACAGACCAATAGCACTAACATCCCATATCATAAAAATCTTTGAAAGGGTCCTAAGAAGCAAGATCACCACCCATCTAGAAACCCATCAGTTACACAACCCAGGGCAACATGGGTTTAGAACAGGTCGCTCCTGTCTGTCTCAACTATTGGATCACTACGACAAGGTCCTAAATGCACTAGAAGACAAAAAAAATGCAGATGTAATATATACAGACTTTGCAAAAGCCTTCGACAAGTGTGACCATGGCATAATAGCGCACAAAATGCGCGCTAAAGGAATAACAGGAAAAGTCGGTCGATGGATCTATAATTTCCTCACTAGCAGAACACAGAGAGTAGTCGTCAACAGAGTAAAGTCCGAGGCAGCTACGGTGAAAAGCTCTGTTCCACAAGGCACAGTACTCGCTCCCATCTTGTTCCTCATCCTCATATCCGACATAGACAAGGATGTCAGCCACAGCACCGTGTCTTCCTTTGCAGATGACACCCGAATCTGCATGACAGTGTCTTCCATTGCAGACACTGCAAGGCTCCAGGCGGACATCAACCAAATCTTTCAGTGGGCTGCAGAAAACAATATGAAGTTCAACGATGAGAAATTTCAATTACTCAGATATGGCAAACATGAGGAAATTAAATCTTCATCAGAGTACAAAACAAATTCTGGCCACAAAATAGAGCGAAACACCAACGTCAAAGACCTGGGAGTGATCATGTCGGAGGATCTCACCTTCAAGGACCATAACATTGTATCAATCGCATCTGCTAGAAAAATGACAGGATGGATAATGAGAACCTTCAAAACTAGTGAGGCCAAGCCCATGATGACACTCTTCAGGTCACTTGTTCTATCTAGGCTGGAATATTGCTGCACACTAACAGCTCCTTTCTAGGCAGGTGAAATTGCCGACCTAGAAAATGTACAGAGAACTTTCACGGCGCGCATAACGGAGATAAAACACCTCAATTACTGGGAGCGCTTGAGGTTCCTAAACCTGTATTCCCTGGAACGCAGGAGGGAGAGATACATGATTATATACACCTGGAAAATCCTAGAGGGACTAGTACCGAACTTGCACACGAAAATCACTCACTACGAAAGCAAAAGACTTGGCAGACGATGCACCATCCCCCCAATGAAAAGCAGGGGTGTCACTAGCACGTTAAGAGACCATACAATAAGTGTCAGGGGCCCGAGACTGTTCAACTGCCTCCCAGCACACATAAGGGGGATTACCAACAGACCCCTGGCAGTCTTCAAGCTGGCACTGGACAAGCACCTAAAGTCGGTACCTGACCAGCCGGGCTGTGGCTCGTACGTTGGTTTGCGTGCAGCCAGCAGCAACAGCCTGGTTGATCAGGCTCTGATCCACCAGGAGGCCTGGTCACAGACCGGGCCGCGGGGGCGTTGACCCCCGGAACTCTCTCCAGGTAAACTCCAGGCAAGTCCAAGGCTTTATCCTTGAGCTGTGAACGTAAATATTGTAATTTGACGGCATCTGACAAATCGTCTCTGTCATCTATCTGGGCTTTAAACTGATCCCAGAAAGCAATGTACTCTGTTAAGGTTCCGTCAAACGTTGGTAAATTCAACTGGGGCAATCTGGGCAACACATTAACAGGCGTGCTGTTGTTCGTGTTCCTTGAAACATTCGCTCCCCCTGCTGTACCGGCCTTCAAAGTCTTTATTAACTGCCTGCAGAGTCTCATCTCTGCTTTACACTCTGCCCTTCGTTCGTCATAGTCTGTCCGTGCTACTTCGACTGTATATTCAGACTCACCTGTAGTATAGGCCTCTGTCTCATAAAGGATAAATGATCTCTCAAAGGCCTCCAGTCTTTGTTCCAAAGGTTTCAGGCAACTCTCTAGTTCCTCCCAGTCTATGTCCTGGTCTTGCCTGACCGTACGACACTCCTCACATGCTTTGCTCAGGCGCCCCTTATAGGCTCCCATAGACCGCTTTAATTGACTTAGAGCTGGGACAGCTGGTACTACATCTTCACCTACCATAGTTGCGGTTTAGTTAAGATCACGGTACTATGGAAAATTTTCTAAGGGTGCTTACCTGTATGTACCTCAACATTACATACATACAAGTAATCTCATTGGGAGACAACCATATTGTTTACCGTAGTCACCCCGTGTAGACATGTGAGAAAACTTAACCACCCCTGGTCACGGCAAGTGGTCCCCTTCGACCTCACAATCTTATCCATATCTATCCGAGACCAGTATGGATTGGATAGCACCCACAAGTACGGTGCTACTAATTAATTGTGGACTGTATAGATTATATTAGTTTAACTGAATGAAGGGGGGGGGGTAGGTTACACATGGATATATCCATCAAGGAAAACACTTGTACATAATCTCACCACTTACCAGATATTCTCTGGTGGTCACTTGATGTAGCTGGATCACCCATAACCTATCCAATTACAACATACCTAACTGGCCAGTATCAGTCTGCTATAACTAGAAGGGTTACTTAACTGTGGGTGATTGATACTCCTTATTTCCTCCATTCACCATCTCATTTCGATGTCCTGCTACACCGACACGGTTCTTATTCCAGCAGGACGAGGTATCCGTCGGTTTGTCCCGGTTTAGAAGTCGTGATTCCATAAAGCTTCACTATCCTCGTCTCGGTAACAGAATCACGCGTTCACTCGGAGCAGGGCGATCTATTTCACATCCCGCATTCTCTTAACTTAATGTTATTATCACTGATTACATTACCATTCACAAGACGATTTAACGTCTCATAATTATTATACACATTAGAGATCACTCCATTAAGATCTGAGACAGATGAGTGATGATTAAACCAAGGGTAATTTTCCCTGGGACACAGTCCATGGTGACGCGCCAGTCACCCCGGTCGAACCCTTATTCACTCATTTTACCACTCTATTACGGTGGTCCCATAAATCACGTTCCCTCACTCTTCACCAGGAACAGTTACGACACTTCCTATTATGAAGTGAGGCCCATATTAATCCTTAGGCCACCGTGAACGCCAATTTCCTGATCCCAGGTTTTCACAGCCTCCTCACTACATTCAAAACACTGCCGCCCCCTGTGCCCCAGTTTGACCTATACCCCCGCACATCCGTGCATGCGCAAAGGGAACTCTTGGTTCTATCCTATTGTCAAATACATTTTTGACTCATATCGACACATTAAACACCTATTAGGCGCTATAGCTTCGGAAAATCAAAAATTTTCCACACTGCGGCCGGGCGGAGGTCGTTGCTAGACGACTTACATAATGTGGAGTACAATTTTCCCATCTTCACTGGCCACCTGGCTTGGGAACTCCAACATTGGTATTTACATAATCACCCATTAATTCTTTCCACCTGTTAACTCCTCAGGTAGGGCTCCATCCAAAGCACACTCAAGCCTCCATGCTTCTGGTATTAACAATTTCCCTCTTATTGTAAGGTGTGACACTAAGTCTATGCTCTCGGGGCTAATTTATTGGGCATACTGGAATTATGAGACTTTACAATAACAAGTCTCTCTCAGTATCCCAAGTCAGCCCCAGCACATTACTGCATATAGACACCAACTCCATGGCCATCCATATTTATTGATCCCTCAAAATGGACTAATTACTGTTCCATTCTCTCAGGGGCATAAGCCTATGCTCCCTGGATTAATTTATTGGGCATACTGGAATTATGAGACTTTAACAATAACAAGTCTCTCTCAGTATCCCAAGTCAGCCCCAGCACATTACTGCATATAGGCACCAACTCCATGGCCATCCATATTTATTGATCCCTCAAAATGGACTAATTACTGTTCCATTCTCTCAGGGGCATAAGCCTATGCTCCCTGGATTAATTTATTGGGCATACTGGAATTATGAGACTTTAACAATAACAAGTCTCTCTCAGTGTCCCAAGTCAGTCCCAGCACCTTACTGCATTATTTCATTAACCCCTTCACATATCCTCATTAGTTCCTCTTCAGTTGACGTCACACCCGGAAATTGTCCACATAAGATTATTTACCCAATTACTTCGCTCAGTGGACCACCTGTGCACTTAAGGTGTGCATTTATCGTCGCCTGAAGTAAGAACAATTTATTATTTAACTATTTATTAATTATATCATTATAAGCAGTCAACAATTTTGGTGTCTTGCTCAGTTCGCAGAGCTGGGCCCTTTAACTGTCCATACGCCATCCTATAATTAGTAGATAATTCTGGACGGTCGAGCTTCCACGGAAGTCGCACCCAGTAATGTCCAGATTCACATTTAACATCCTTCAGGTATTGTTCCTGAGTAAAGGAATCATTTGGACTTTCCTCATTTATATTAATCCCTATGCTGTCCAGCTCCCACAAATTAGACTGGTTCAACATCATTCTCGATAGAAGAATACTTGTACTGGGTTGACCTTTTATGAGCAAGACACCGTGACTGTATTCACTACTTCCTCTAGTCATTATTACTAGGCGGTAGTTTGCCATATATTACATGGCCCGTACCAGTGTTGAGGAGAGTGACGCCGCATGCTTTTGGATTTATGCCCTTTATCCTGAATTATTACATCCAACGCCGGCAAGGCTACCTCAGCTAGGCCATCATTATTGCCATTAGCTGCAACCTTTACATCAGTCACTGTAGTGTCAGGGTTATTAACATTATCATTATTGTCACCATTATTATAAGAATCACATACAACCCTGCACATAACTGTATGGTGCCTTCCCTTGTTGCATTGATAGCAAATGTTCAATTTGGTATGACAATCCTTTACATTATGATTGTCTAGACATCTGATAAATCTGTCAAGTTCTTTCATCCTCTCCACTTTAATATCCCATGAATTATAGGCATTACAATTTTTAGTGAAATGAGTACCCTGGCAGAAGAGGCAGTCTCTCTTTTCCTTGCCTGACCTCTTATTAACTGGGTTACCCTTACTGAGGTACTTATTCCTCTTACCTTGATGTGAGGAACCACTATTACTGATTCCTGACTTGATATGTGCCTATTTAACTCTTAACTATGATTATTACCATTGGAAGTATTTTTCCCTTTTGAGACTTGACAGATACTTCAGAGTCATTATGTGTTATATCCTTAGAACTGTTTGGCTGACTGGTCTGCAATTGAACAATTAATTCCTGCCGACCTAGTCTGATTTCCTCCAGACCGTACTCTGGAGGTTTTGGCAAACCCACCCTTTGCATTAATAGGTTGATCAACTGCCTGGCTTACACCCTTTAATTTATTCAAAGCCTTACTTTTACAAGACAGTTTTTCTTCCAATTCGTAATGTTGATTAATTAAAACATTCATTTCCATTCCATCTGCACAATTCTCTAGCAGATCTCTTTCACAGTCTTTAAACCACAATTTGTACCAATCAAATCTACTCTCTAAAGCATCTAAATATAACTTTAATTCATTAGGGTTCACGGTTCTTTGATTCATTAAATCAAATGCCTTCGTCACATGGCTTTTAATAGCCTGTAATGATGCTTTCATTACTCTAAAATGCACGGACTTGTTAGCCACATTAACTCCATCAGATCCAGTCATGGTTAGAGAATTATTAATCACTGATTATACAACTTAAGTAGGCGCCTTATAAGAGTAATTCTTGCACTTTACTCTTGTATAAATCCTAGCCACACATGTGCTAGCAATTAATTGGGCTAATTATCATCCATCACACGATCGATTAAACTTGTGCACCCTACACCCACTTCCTTCAATCAGTCACTTAATTATTAAGTAATTAATTCAATTAATTTTTTCACTGATTGCATCCGGTTCAGGAAGGACCAGCGGGCAGATATGGAAAATTTTCAAGGGTGATTACCTGTATGTACCTCAACATTATATACATACAAGTAATCTCATTGGGAGACAACCATATTGTTTACCGTAGTCACCCCGTGTAGACATGTGAGAAAACTTAACCACCCCTGGTCACGGCAGGTGGTCCCTTCGACCTCACAATCTTATCCATATCTATCCGAGACCAGTATGGATTGGATAGCACCCACAAGTACGGTGCTACTAATTAATTGTGGACTGTATAGATTATATTAGTTTAACTGAATGAAGGGGGGGGGGGGTAGGTTACACATGGATATATCCATCAAGGAAAACACTTGTACATAATCTCACCACTTACCAGATCTTCTCTGGTGGTCACTTGATGTAGCTGGATCACCCATAACCTATCCAATTACAACATACCTAACTGGCCAGTATCAGTCTGCTATAACTAGAAGGGTTACTTAACTGTGGGTGATTGATACTCCTTATTTCCTCCATTCACCATCTCATTTCGATGTCCTGCTACACCGACACGGTTCTTATTCCAGCAGGACGAGGTATCCGTCGGTTTGTCCCGGTTTAGAAGTCGTGATTCCATAAAGCTTCACTATCCTCGGTACGAGAATCACGCGTTCACTCGGAGCAGGGCGATCTATTTCACATCCCGCATTCTCTTAACTTAATGTTATTATCACTGATTACATTACCATTCACAAGACGATTTAACGTCTCATAATTATTATACACATTAGAGTTCACTCCATTAAGATCTGAGGCCGATGAGTGAGGATTAACACACGGGTATTTCCCCTGGACACACACCATGGCCGCACACCAGTCACACCCCGTCGAACCATTATTCACTAATTTTACCACCTTTTTACGGTGGTCCCGTAAATCACGTTCCCTCACTCTTCACCAGGAACAGTTACGACACTTCCTATTATGAAGTGAGGCACATATTAATCCTTAGGCCGCCGTGAATGCCAATTTCCTGATCCCAGGTTTTCACAGCCTCCTCACTACATTCAAAACACTCCTGCCTCCCTGTGCCCCAGCTCGACCTATACCCCCGCACATCCGCGCATGCAAAAAGGGAACTCTTGGTTCTATCCTATTGTCAAATACATTTTTGACTCATATCGACACATTAAACACCTTGTTGTGATAGAAACACAGGCCTTATCTCTAGGCTTTATTGAACATAGAATCTTCATAGTACTTCTGCAACAACAAAATATAATGACTAGTACATCTAATAATGGCTTCTACAGGGATGGTGATGTCTTGCATATGTCAAGAGAAAAGTTATAACTACAGGCCACATATTTAAACTCACCATGTAATCTGCATCGCTGATAAATGGATAAAGTAGGAGAGAATCACACACCATGTGTTGGTGCCCATGACACACACCAAACTGTTGTTGTTGTTAAGGGCCCCTAGAGGTGGTGCAGTATTATCCTGCTGCTGCTCCCCACAGGACCAGTATCACTACAATCTCCCCCTTCTAAAATATCAGAGACAGTAATCTCCCAAACTGTTAGGTGGGCGACGTACACGTCCCGACCTTCGTAGCCCTTGAGCCTCTTCACCAGGTTCGATATTTTCCAGCGGGGTTTGATTAACTGCTGGAGCAGAATCCTCTATTTCCATAGGGGTAGTCTCAAGGGGCTTTCCAGGAGAAAACGAAGCATCTTTCACATCTATTGGTGTATCTTGAGATTCCACACTAATAGGGATTTCAACTGGGGCTAAATGTCTTGTAGATACTGTAGTCTCTTCACCATTTTGGTAGCGAATGTGGGCGTAATGTGGATTAGCTTGCAGGAGCTCTACCTCTTCCACTAAAGGATCCGTCTTGTTCATCCTACGGTGACTCTTCAGGAGAACGGGTCCAGGATGACATAACCAAGTGGGCACGGAGGCTCCCGTAGAGGAACGACGTGAATAGTTGAGGAGTCTTTCATGAGGGGTTGCATTAGTAGCTGTGCACAGCAGTGATCTAATAGAGTGAAGAGCATCAGGTAGGACAGTTTGCCAGTGTTGAACAGGTAGATTGCGCGACTTTAATGTCATTGTAACTGCCTTCCATATAGTACCATTGAACCGCTCCACTTGACCATTGCCTTGAGGGTTGTAGCTTGTTGTTCTGCTGCAGGCAATACCTTTGCTAGCCAAAAACTCCTGAAGTTCGTTACTCATGAACGAGGATCCCCTGTCTGAATGGATATAAGCTGGCATACCAAAAATAGAGAACAACTGTGAAAGACAACTAATAACAGTTGAAGCAGCCATATTTGCACAGGGGAATACAAAGGGAAACCTTGAATATTCATCTACTATGTTAAGGAAATACCTATTCTGATTTGTGCTTGGTAGAGGTCCTTTGAAATCTATATTCAATCTTTCGAAAGGCTGGGTGGATTTTATGAGATGAGTCTTCTCTGGCTGATGAAAGTTTGGCTTGCACTCTGCACATACTCTGCATGCTCTGATCACTTGTCGCACATCTTCCACTGAGTAGGGCATGTTCTTTGATTTGACAAAATGGTACAGGCGTGTAACTCCTGGGTGACACAAAGCCTTGTGGAGAGCTGAGAGTGATTGCAAATCATGACATGCTGCTCCACAGTGGGACCTAGAGAATGCATCAGGTGAGATGTTCTCTTGACCCGGTCGGTACAGAATATCAAAGTCATAACACGATAGTTCCATCCTCCAGCGTAATATCTTGTCATTCTTTATCCTACTTTTGTGCCTCTTGTCGAACATATACATCACGGACCGTTGGTCAGTCCTTATGGTGAAATGTCTACCAGTTAAATAATGCCTCCAGTGGCGAACTGCTTCTATGATGGCCTGGGCTTCCTTTTCTACAGCAGCATAACATTTCTCTGATCCTTGAAAAGTTCTCGAAAAGAAGGCTACTGGTCGTCCTGCCTGAGATAAGACTGCAGCAATGGCAATGTCAGATGCATCCGTTTCCACTTCGAATGGTAGGGACTCATCAATGGCTTGAACTACTGAGTTTTCAATGTCCTGTTTGAGAGTATGGAAAGCGGCTTCTGCTTCCTTTGTCACAGGAAATGTGGTAGCACTCAATGGGCGGACTTTACTTGAATAGTTGTAGATCCATTGTGAGTAATAAGCAAAGAGACCAAGAGTTCTTCGGAGTGACTTTTTGTCTTGAGGCATTGGAAGTTCCCGTAGAGGTCGTAGTCGTTCAGGGTCTGGGAATATTGAACCTCCTTCCACTACATAACCAAGGATGCTAAGCCTTTTAGTTGAAAAAGTGCACTTTTCCTCATTGTAACTGATATTTTTCTTCTTGGCGGCTTCCAAAAACTTATCAAGGTTTGCATCATGTTCCTCCTGGGTCTTGCCACAAATGGTAACATTATCTAAATACGCGTAGGTTCCCATGAGTTGCTCTTCCTGAATGAGTGAATCCATAATTCGTTGGAAGCAGGCTACCCCATTGGTGACTCCAAAAGGGACTCTGGTAAACTGATACAGGCCATCACTAGCCTGAAACGCTGTGTATGGTTTATCTTCATTCCTTATAGGGACTTGATGATAGGCACTCTGCAGATCAATTGTGCTAAACACGTAGTACTGAGCAATTTTGTTCACTGTATCGTCAATTCGAGGTAGAGGGTACCCATCAAGAAGTGTAAATTTGTTGATTGTCTCAGAGTAATCGATAGCCAGTCTCCGTTTCCTATAACCATCTTTAACAACAACAACCTGTGCACGCCAAGGGGAATCACTCGGTTCTATAATACCCTCCTTCAGCAGCCTCTGAGTTTCTTTCTCAATGAACATCCGATCCTCATAAGAATAGCGGCGTGACTTAGCTGATATAGGATGGCAATCCGCGGTAAGATTTGCAAACAGCTTTGGTGGGTCTACCCTTAAAGTGCTAAGTCCACAGACAACAAGAGGAGGCAGTTCACCTCCATATGTTAAGGTGACACTACCATGCAGCTTCTGAAAGTCCTGACCAAGGATAACATCAGAGCACAGTTGTGGCAGAATAGCTAAATGTACATCTTGATAATCCTTTCCATTAACTCTGAGATTTACCTTACAAAACCCTAAGGTCTGAATAGAGAGAGATGTTGATGCCATGGAAACGGTACCTGATGAGTGATGTAGAGTCAAGGAGAGCCGTTTAACTAAGTCAAGGTTGATGAAACTCTCTGAGCTGCCACTATCAATAAGACCATCTACTTCTGTTCCTTTGATGAATACTTTCACAACTGCCTTTGACAGTGAATTTGGAGTAGCCGCAGAAGTCACTGTTGCTAGAGTCGCATGATCACTGGAATGTGTGGAGGCACTAGCTCTTGTTGATGCATTAGCACGACATACTTTAGCAAAGTGACCTTTCTTGTGGCATTTATGGCACATTGCTTCACGAGCAGGACACTTTGGACGTGGATGTCTTGAAAAACCACAAAAGAAACACACCGTACCTGCTGCTGCTGTCACTGAGGCAGGTTCCCCAGTAACTTCATTGCAAGAGTCTTGGTCAGGAATTGCAGCACTTACCACTCGAGAAGGCTGAGTGGTACTGTATACTTCAGAATTCTTCTGGGCTGAATCTAGAGCTCTTGCCTGGTCAAAGGCAGCGGCTAAGTCGAGAGTTTTATTCTCCAATAAACGCTGCCTTATTATTGGTGATTGCAGGCCACTGATAAAAGCATCCCTGATGGACTCTTCACAATACTGAGCAGCTGTCACTGCTTGGAAGTGACAGTCCTTACCTAAAATTTTCAGTGCTTGAAAGTATTCCTCTAAGGACTCATCAATCTGCTGGCGGCGAGTTGCAAGGCGATAGCGTGCAAAGATTTCATTTGTAGGTTTAATATACTGAGACTTGAGGGTTTTGATAGCATCTTCGTAGGTATTACACTCAGAAATAGCCTCATATATCTTAGGTGACACAAAATTGATGAGCAGACTTAGTTTATCTAGATCTTCTTTAGGAAGGGCTCCCAAGAAGTTTTCGAAAGTCTTAAACCAGTGCTTCCATTCCTGAGCAGCCGTTGATAAGCTGGGGTCACAGTCTAGCCTCTCAGGTTTCAGTAAACGCTCCATGTTGTGATGTAGTCTAGCGCAGGATCACCACCAGGTAGCCCAGGATTCTATGTTCAATAAATTGTTGTGATAGAAACACAGGCCTTATCTCTAGGCTTTATTGAACATAGAATCTTCATAGTACTTCTGCAACAACAAAATATAATGACTAGTACATCTAATAATGGCTTCTACAGGGATGGTGATGTCTTGCATATGTCAAGAGAAAAGTTATAACTACAGGCCACATATTTAAACTCACCATGTAATCTGCATCGCTGATAAATGGATAAAGTAGGAGAGAATCACACACCATGTGTTGGTGCCCATGACACACACCAAACTGTTGTTGTTGTTAAGGGCCCCTAGAGGTGGTGCAGTATTATCCTGCTGCTGCTCCCCACAGGACCAGTATCACTACAGAGACACATTAAACACCTATTAGGCACTATAGTTTCGGAAAATCAAAAATTTTCCACAAGTCTCAAGGCTTCTCAACAAGCTTAACAACTCCCTTTATTATATTGACTCTACTCTGAATCAAAAATGTACACTGTTAGCTCTCAAATCCCAATCAAAATGTGTATCGATGTGAAAGCTTAACCTAGCAATTTCCTGTACAATGTAAGCAAATAATTACAGGACTTAACCTAGTCTCAGGTACAATTCACAAATCCCAATAAATCACACAATAAAAAGTGCAGTATAAAAATTAAAATCACTTGGTTAGCACAAATAAATTCAACAAATCAATTTGTGAAACAGTAAATGAATAATGTATGTAAATAGCTTGGCCTAACTGCCCAGTTTACTCTGTCTAGCGTGGATGGTTGGATAAGGTAAATCCTAACCTAACTAGTGTGCTATAACTTAAACCTGACTTTATAACTCCCTGTAAATAATAACTAGGTTAAATCTGTCCTAGCTACTATAACTGTTGTAAATATTGCACAAGCCTAGCCTAACTGTGGCTACCTTGCAAATCCACTGTAAGTAATTAACACACAAGTCTCCTACTCTGGATTACTTGTAATCATTGTAAATAATTAAATTCACAAGCTTCTCTAGCCTACCTAGCCTGCCTGTAAATTACTGCAAATAACAACTTCTGTGTATAGTCAGCTTGGCCTAGCCTCTGTGTAACTCTGGGCCTAGGTGTGCTAACTTAACCTAACTCTGTTAAACTGGTTCCTAACTGTGGCCTAGCTATGATAGCTTAACCTAGCTATTCCACATCACGGTTTTTGAAGGACCACTTTTTTGTGAAAATTTGTGTGGACTGCCTCCAAGTGAGTCGCTTACCCTGGCAAACTGTTGACACCGAGCTCTGAGGTGGGTACCTCAGCCTCATAAGTGGCTTATAGGACAGATTTTCACAAATGATTGATGTTGCAAGAAACTCGCCTGCATGCACGTATAAAGGACTAACTTACTTGGTGTTGCAGCATATATCCTGATCTTCAACTTCCCTAAGCTTAGCCTTAGCCCCTTTGGACTTCCCCTCAGAAACCACGTGCAACCGGGAGCCTTAATTCCTGCAATATTCAGTCGTTATTAGTGACCTGCCTGCACCTCAGAAATTCCTATATCCAAGAGGGTATGTATCCCCTAGTATAACTATGCAGCCATGGACACTAGCTTCCAGACTGCCTTGAGACACTGGTACTTACTGGGCATGCACTGCCTGTTGCACACCGGGCCCACAGATCAAACTCACTCACAATTCTCCCCAGACACTGGCCAGAAATCTACGAGATAAAGTGGAGGTATTGTCTTACAGTATGGGCCTGACGGAGGTCATCTACGGTACATCGAGGTGCCTCTACCAGATTTCCCCAGGTCTCAAATGTGAAGACACGTGGGGGGCGCCGTCTGCTGATCACGGCACATCTTGTCCAGTTGGTGTCTGTCTTAAGAAGAATGAGCTGGTCTCTCTTCCAGACCCTCGTCTCTTTGTTCAAACTAGGGCTGCCAGTTCTCCCTAGCTAACTTATCCTAGTGTTTGCCTACATTATCGGCCTATTACTACCTATGTTAAGGTCTTAGGTCTACATTATTATTATCTACAGTTGCCTTAGTAAACCTAATATTAATATACTAACAGTAAAACTACCTACTCCTTCCCTGAAGAATAAATCTATAAATTAAATAAATGCCTACCAACAATCCACGCCAACTAGAGAGAATGCTGTTTGTTTGGGAGGGTTTAAGGGCCACCCAGCTCAGCCGTTCCAATACGGCCATGTCGGATCGGTCCTGTGGAACTTTAGGGACCAAATAAATTTCCACAGAGAGGTTATTCGTAGCCTGGGGAGGTTATACGGGGCCTGTGGAGGTTATCCGGGGCCCCAAGAGGTTATTCGGGGCCCAGGAGGTTATCCAGGGCCTTGAGGGGTTATCTGGGGCTGGGGAAGGTTATCCAGGGCTTCTGGAGTTATCCAGGGCCCGGGGAGGTTATCTGGAGTGTATGGAGGTTATATGGGGCCTGCAGAGGTTATACGACCCCTTGGGAGGTTATCCGAGGCCTGGGAGGTTATACGGGGAGTGCAGAGGTTATACGAGGCCTTGGGAGGTTATCTGGAGCCTTGGGGGGTTATCCAGGGCCTGGGGAGAGTATCCCGGGCCTAGGGACCTTATCCGAGGCCTGGGGAGGTCATACAGAGCCTGGGGAGGTTATCAGTTGCCTGGGGAGGTTATACGGGGCCTGGGGTGGTTATACGAGGCCTTGGGAGGTTATCCCGGGCCTGCTGAGGTTATACGGGGCCTGCGGAGGTTATATGAGGCCTGAGGAGGTTATCCGGAGCCAGGGTAGGTTATCCAGAGCCCAGGAAGGTTATGCAGGGCCTGGTGAGGTAATACGGGGTCTGCGGAAGTTATACGGGGCCTGGAGAGGTTATCCGCGGCCTGGGGAGGTTATCCGGTCTCGGGGAGGTTATCCAGGGCCTGGGGAGGTTATCCGGGGCATGAGGAAGTTATCCGAGGCCTGGGGAGGTTATATGGGGCCTGTGAAGGTTATACGAGACCTGGGGAGGTTATCCGGGGCCCCAAGAGGTTTTTCGGGGCCCGGGAGGTTATACGGTGCCTGGGGAGTTTATAGTGGGCCTGAGGAGGTTATCCAGGGCCCGGGGAGGTTATCTGGGAACTGCAGAGGTCATCTGATGCCTGGGCAGGTTATACAGGGCTTAGGGCGGTTATACGGGGCCTGGGTAGGTTATCCGGGGTCTGTGGAGGTTATCCGGGTCCCCAAGAGGTTTTTCGGGGCCTGGGGAGGTTATGCGGGGCCTGGAGAGGTTATACTGGGCCTGGGGAGGTTATCCAGGGCCCAGGGAGGTTATCTGGGGACTGCGGAGGTTATCCGATGCCTGGGCAGGTTATACAGGGCCTAGGGCGGTTATCCGGGGCCTGAGGAGGTTATCCGGGGCCTGAGGAGGTTATCCGGGGCCTGCGTAGGTTATCCGGGGCCTTAGGAGGTTTTCCGGGGCCTTGGGAGGTTATCCAGGGCCTGGATAGGTTATCCGGGGCCCGGGGACGTTATCCATGGCCTGGGGAGGTTATATGGGGCCTGCGAAGGTTATACGGGAACTGGGGAGGTTATACGAGGCCTGGGGAGGCTATACGGGGCCTGGGGAGGTTATACGAGGCTGGCTTCTCTCATCTATGTGCGGGTTATTTGAGAAACAAAATAAAGCGATATAGTGTGTGGCTAGTGAAAGAAGCCACAGAAAATTGGAATAAACTATATATAGGGATGACAAAGAGGTGGAGGTGCTTTGCCGGAACATCGCAACAAGTTGGATAACTACAGGTTGCAATCATAAGTATTCACCTAGTGTGATTTTTGGGGAATCGGGGGGAAGGTTCCGGGCGCTGCGAGCTGATCTGGGAATGGTCACTTTCTCAGTGTGAAAAGGAATAGGCTGATAAGTACTCAGTAACAACCAGTATGTGGTAATCGAAAACAAAAGCCAGGGCAGGCAGAAGGTACCTATTAGATTAGGGAGACTTGGAAGAAGTATAAACACAGAAGATGCAGGCGAGACAGTGGAACATGGAGAGGCAGAGAGCACACATGCATGAAGGGTAGACAAGGCTCGCTACTATACAATCACATATGCTATTATAAAGGAAGTTGTTACTAATTGTGTTGGGCCCATGTAGAGGCAATAACTTACCATAATCTAAGAAAAAAAAACGCTTTCTTGAACAGAGCATAATGTTGGTCTAATGGACGCAAAAAGACGATGGGTACATATGCGACAACACAAACACATACATGTGCACACACACACACACACACACACACATAAGCATGTGCACACACAAGTGTGTACCTCGACTGCAACAGAACATGAGAAGACAGAATATGAAAGAGAGGGTACAAAGACGTAAGGAGGAAAAAAAGGCACAGATGGAGATGGGCAGGAGAACCCAGATTCAGGAGGAGGAACAAATACAACCTCCCTCAGAACCAACTGACAACCCTGATGCATCCATACAATCTAACCCACATGCCATACCCACCGCCTCCAACCCCTTCAACACAAACTCCACCCTCACAGCAACTTGCCATAGTTGCCTGCCAGGTCTTCTGCTTCCCCACCCCCAACATACCCCCCAGACCACAGTTCTAGAAAGGCTGAAGGTTTGGTATACAAATGCAGATGGAATAACAAATGTGAGGGGCGGCATCAAAGAATCAAAGAGATATCCCCAGACATAACATTCACAGAAACAACTCTCACTGGGATAACAGAAGAAATCTTGCCACCTGGTTATCGGTCGTTTCTTGTGAACTCCCCATCACCCTTCCTCAGTCTGATTACCTGGTCATCGACTGTTGTTTTCCTCCTGACGTGGCTGTACAACAGCTTCAGGTCAGACTTGACTTTCGATACTATGTCATTTTCATATTGTCGCTGAACCTCCCTTCTTATCTGTGCATATTCGTTTCTGGCTCTTCGGCTAATCTCTTTATTTTCCTGAGTTCTCTGTCTTCTGTACCTTTTCCATTCTCTAGTACACCTAGTTTTTGCCTCCCTACACCTTTGGGTGAACCAAGGACTCGTTTTGTTCTTCCCATTATTTCTGTTTACCTTGGGAACAAACCTCTCCTCTGCCTCCTTGCATTTTTTTGCTACATAGTCCATCATTTCTTGTACTGGTTTTCCTTTCAGTTCCCTCTCCCACTGAATGTCTTGCAAGAAGTTCCTCATGCCTGAGTAGTTCCCCCTTTTGTAGTTTGGTTTTCCCAACCTATTCCTGCTACTCTCTCCACTTGAAGCTCAACTATGTAGTCGAAGCACAGAACCACATGATCACTAGCTCCCAGGGGCCTTTCATACATGATATCCTCGATGTCCGAACTACTCAAGGTGAATACAAGGTCCAGTCTTGCTGGTTCATCCTCTCCTCCATCTCTGGTAGTGTCTCTAACATGTTGATGCATGAGGTTTTCCAGTACCACATCCATCATCTTGGCTCTCCATGTTTCGGTGAGTGAGTGAGTGTGTGTGTGTGTGTGTGTGTGTGTGTGTACTCACCTAGTTGTACTCACCTAGTTGAGGTTGCGGGGGTCGAGTCCGAGCTCCTGGCCCCGCCTCTTCACTGATCGCTACTAGGTCACTCTCCCTGAGCCGTGAGCTTTATCGTACCTCTGCTTAAAGCTATGTATGGATCCTGCCTCCACTACATCGCTTCCCAAACTATTCCACTTACTGACTACTCTGTGGCTGAAGAAATACTTCCTAACATCCCTGTGATTCATCTGTGTCTTTAGCTTCCAACTGTGTCCCCTTGTTACTGTGTCCAATCTCTGGAACATCCTGTTTTTGTCCACCTTGTCAATTCCTCTCAGTATTTTGTATGTCGTTATCATGTCCCCCCTATCTCTCCTGTCCTCCAGTGTCGTCAGGTTGATTTCCCTTAACCTCTCCTCGTAGGACATACCTCTTAGCTCTGGGACTAGTCTTGTTGCAAACCTTTGCACTTTCTCTAGTTTCTTTACGTGCTTGGCTAGGTGTGGGTTCCAAACTGGTGCCGCATACTCCAATATGGGCCTAACGTATACGGTGTACAGGGTCCTGAACGATTCCTTATTAAGATGTCGGAATGCTGTTCTGAGGTTTGCTAGTGTGTGTGTGTGTGTGTGTGTGTGTGTGTGTGTGTGTGCACATGTATGTGTTTGTGTTGTCGCATATGTACCCATCGTCTTTTTGCGTCCATTAGACCAACATTATGCTCTGTACAAGAAAGCGTTTTTTTTCCTAGATTATGGTAAGTTATTGCCTCTACATGGGCCCAACACAATTAGTAACAACTTCCTTTATAATAGCATATGTGATTGTATAGTAGCGAGCCTTGTCTACCCTTCATGCATGTGTGCTCTCTGCCTCTCCATGTTCCACTGTCTCGCCTGCATCTTCTGTGTTTATCCTTCTTCCAAGTCTCCCTAATCTAATAGGTACCTTCTGCCTGCCCTGGCTTTTGTTTTCGATTACCACATACTGGTTGTTACTGAGTACTTATCAGCCTATTCCTTTTCACACTGAGAAAGTGACCATTCCCAGATCAGCTCGCAGTGCCCGGAACCTTCCCCCCGATTCCCCAAAACCACACTAGGTGAATACTTATGATTGCAACCTGTAGTTATCCAACTTGTTGCGATGTTCCGGCAAAGCACCTCCACCTCTTTGTCATCCCTATATATAGTTTATTCCAATTTTCTGTGGCTTCTTTCACTAGCCACACACTATATCGCTTTATTTTGTTTCACAAATAACCCGCACATAGAAGAGAGGAGCTTACGACGACGTTTCGGTCCGACTTGGACCATTTACAAAGTCATACTAACGAGAAGTAGAGCAGGAAGGGTATATATAGGCAGGAAGTGGTAGTGGTAGTAGTAGTAGTAGTAGTAGTAGTAGTAGTGGTAGTAGTAGTGGAGGTGGAAGGAAGCAGTAGTGGTGAAGTAAGGAGGAGCCAGTCAAATGCTAAGGGGAGCACTGCAAAGGAGCTAGGTACCCACAGAGGGTAAGAGCAAGAACACCCTCTGTGGGCACCTAGCTCCCTTGCAGTGCTCCCCTTTCTTAGTATTTGACTGGCTCCTTCTCCTTCCACTACTGCTTCCTTCCACCTCCACTACTACTACCACTATTACTACTACCACTTCCTGCCTATATATACCCTTCCTGCTCTTTCTCGTTAGTCCCCTACTTACTCTGCAATTGCAAAGATTCAGTCAACAACCTCCAAGATTTTATAAGCCACTGAACAGTCGTCATCAACACCTCTCACTACCTCGCCTCTACCAGACGATATCTCTACTAAAATCTATTACTGCAGGATGTTTGCTCACATGCAAAGTGCAGCATAGCCTGGCTCTTTCAACACGACTATTAATGAACTTGACTCACGAAATCGCAATGACATGATTTCAAACAAACCATACCACAGGTGGGGTTTGAACCCGCGGTCAGAGAGTCTCAAAACTCCAGACCGTCGCGTTAGCCACTGGGCCAGCTAGCTTCAATAAGATTCATCCAACTAGGAGATTCGTCTGTAAAAACTTGCATTTGTGGTCACAGAGGTGCCTGTGCTAACCTTCCTATGGTGTAGAAATATACCTAGTTGGATGAATTTTATTGAAGCTAGCTGGTCCAGTGGCTAACACGACGGTCTGGAGTTTTGAGACTCTGACTGCGGGTTCAAACCCCTCCCGTGGTATGGTTTATTAATGAACTTCTTGCACTCAACAACACACCATCATTCACCTTCCCTGCCAGTCCACCCTCAGCTGATATTTTGAATTATTATTATTATAATCAAGGGGGAAGCGCTAAACCCGGAGAATTATACAGCGCCTGGGGAGGGGGGATGTGGAAGGCATTCAGGCTTAATTCGGGGAACTGGAGCACAGATCCAATTCCCTAAATCAAGAGCCCCTCACCAACATCAAGGAGCCTTCCTTGAGGGGTGATATTTTGAAAATAATCCCGAAGATCGTCAGTTTCGAAGCGCCAGATGACTTGAGGGAATTAATAATTGATAACGACGACGCCTGCTCTTCTGCATCCTCCAATCAACACTCACCTGTACCTCCAGTCACCACTACACCAGTGGACCAATCAGAAGCCTCAATTCCACTACCGTCTTCTCTACACTCCGTAGCTGAGACACCAACATTGAATGAACCTCCCCTGCTGCAACCACCAACGAAGACAACTAAAACTTCACCAGCCATCACTCGACATATAGCTACAGACGACCGCCACCAAGATCGATACCTCCACTGGAAAGATATAGCTTTTTATACAACTCCCGATCGAGAACCCACCATAAATGTCGACACCTTGTACGAGAATGTAGTTGACAGGACAGTCAAGTTTACTTATCGTAAAGGAACCCATTGCTCCTTCACATCACTCATCCAGACCTTGGACCTGATACTCGCCGACCCAACCCATCCCCTGAAATCCAACAGAAGAAGAAGAAGAATACCCAGCCCTTCAACCCAAGCTCACAACTGCACAACATTAAAATTGTGTACGAATGGTATATAATACCGACAAGATGAGAGTAAGACACATGTGCAACATCTGGGTATCTTTATTGTAGACGTTTCGCCATCCAGTGGCTTTATCAATACAAATTCTAGGACATAACTTGAAGACAGTAGAACTATGTACAGAAGATGAGGTAATCAGTCCCTTAACCTAGGAGTAGGTGCGAACAGCACCATAGTCGTGGAGATTCTGAAGCAGAAGAAAGAATCCTGGCGCTTATATAGTAACATAGTTCTACTGTCTTCAAGTTATGTCCTGGAATTTGTATTGATAAAGCCACTGGATGGCGAAACGTCTACAATAAAGATACCCAGATGTTGCACATGTGTCTTAATCTCAACATTAAAATTGCCTCGACCACTGAAGATGTGAAGTAACTCCTGACTTTCACTTCAACAATACCTGACCAATCTAGAAGATGCCTCCCTTGACCACGCATTCTAGCTTCTGCCAGCTGCCATTCAACATCAAGACCACATTATTATTATTATTATAATCAAAAAGAAGCGCTAAGCCACAAGGGCTATACAGCATCAAGACCACATTATTATTATTATAATCAAAAAGAAGCGCTAAGCCACAAGGGCTATACAGCATCAAGACCACAAGATGCAGCCACCCAGATGTTTGAGTGTTCTCCTGCCTCATGTGTTGCTTCGAAGGCTTAGCGGTTGGGTTTAATCAGATGCTCTCCATATTTCCAGAACCAAATTTATGCTGATATTATTCCTGTCAATTATGATTTGTCACGATTCAATTGACATTAAGCCATTATCACTCGGCTCCCTTGAATGTTTTTTTTTTTTTTGTGACATCAACACTACACTTTACACTATGTTATATAAAATTATTTATTATTATTATTATTATTACAGGAAATTATACACAAATAACCCGCACATAAAAGAGAGAAGCTTACGACGGTGTTGTGCATGTGTCATTTCATCCTGTCGGTATTATATACAATTCTTGTACTACTACTACTACTACTACTACTACTACTACTACTACTACTACTACCACCTCCACCTCTTCCTGCCTATATATAGCCGTCCTGCTCCACCTCTGTTATTGTGACTTTGTCAATGGTCCAAGTCGGACCGAAACGTCGTCGTAAGCTTCTGTCTTTTATGTGCGGGTTATTTGTGTATCGTTCCAGTCACGGTATTGTGCCTTTTTGTTATTTACAGGAAATTAAAAGAAAATCCACAGTGATTCACTTCATTCATCATATTAAATAATTTCCAAATCATAAAACTGATGGTAGACATATTATACTTCAGAAATACCTGCAAAAAAATTATTAACCCTCTGGATAATAATTTCAATAATCCTACACCTCTTAATCTACAAACTAAGAATTCTCTGAATAATATCCACACCAAACATTGTCTTCAGATATGACATTTGTACTGTACTCTCAGCTCCAACAATCACATTTGTGATGAATGGTTTAGAAAACCGACAAGTTGAAGAATTGAGACACTTATGCAACACATGGGAATCTTTGTTGAAGAAACGTTTCGCCACACAGTGGCTTCATCAGTCCAATACAAAGTAAAAAATGGGTAAGGAGAGTAGAAGTTTGAGGTAATCAGTCCCTCAACCTGGAATCGATGTGTTCAGTCCATCACTCTTGTAGGAAGTGCAGCATAGGGCCAGAGAGGTGGCTTATATACTGCGGTGAGATGAGTTGAAGCAGGAGGAGGCGGGATCACAGTACAAAGACTTCAACGCTTGCCCAACCTTTGGACGACGACCTACTTACACTAGTGGCAGGTCCCACTGTGATCCCGCCTCTTCCTGCATCAACTCATCTCACCGCAGTATATAAGCCACCTCTCTGGCCCTATGCTGCACTTCCTACAAGAGTGATGGACTGAACACATCGATTCCAGGTTGAGGGACTGATTACCTCAAACTTCTACTCTCCTTACCCATTTCTACTTTGTATTGGACTGATGAAGCCACTGTGTGGCGAAACATTTCTTCAATAAAGATTCCCATGTGTTGCATAAGTGTCTCAATTCTTCAACAATCACATTCTCTGATACATTCCTCTTGTCACCTCCATGGATGAAGTTCTTTGTCTCCACAGTTGCCTTCAATGCTTCACCAGCCTTTTATCCTCATCAGTTCTGTGGATCTCCTTATCTTACCTTTCATCCGCTGACAAATCCACTCCGTCTCCTATTAAACGTTACGATTATTGGTTGTCCCATTGCTAAAGAAAATGAAGGAAAATTTCTAAGTCTGTTTCTTGACTGCAACACTGACAACCACCACATTACAAATAAAAGTTTATATATCAGTTGGCATCCTCAAACAGCCTTACTATACACCTTCAGACAGCCTTACTATACACATTCAAAGAGCCTTACTATACACCTTCAAACAGACTTACTATACACCTTCAAACAGCCTTACTATACACCTTCAAACAGACTTACTATACACCTTCAAACAGACTTACTATACACCTTCAAACAGCCTTACTATACACATTCAAAGAGCCTTACTATACACCTTCAAACAGACTTACTATACACCTTCAAACAGCCTTACTATACACCTTCAAACAGACTTACTATACACCTTCAAACAGCCTTACTATACACCTTCAAACAGCCTTACTATACACCTTCAAACAGACTTACTATACACCTTCAAACAGACTTAATATACACCTTCAAACAGACTTACTATACACCTTCAAACAGCCTTACTATACACCTTCAAACAGACTTACTATACACCTTCAAACAGCCTTACTATACACCTTCAAAGAGCTTACTCACATTACACTATTCTCTAATTTACCCCAACCTTACTTATGCTTGGGGACCCACTACTCACGAAATCGTAATGACACGATTACAAACAAACCATACCACGGGTGAGGTTTGAGTCTCTCTGATTGTGGGTTCAAACCCCACCCGTGGTATGGTTTGTTTAAATCACCTTAAGCCAACAATAACTTAACCAAAACACTCCACATCTTTTCAAAAGCCTAAATCTTCTCAATATACATAACATTTACTCGTACTACTGTGCATGAAAATATTGGACAAACTGTCAAATCAGTCCTGACTTGAAACGCTGTCTGGATAGCTATCACAGAACTCACGGACGTAATACAAGGCACGAAAATCTCTATAATATTCCTCGTGTCTGGCTTAACAACTGTAGAATGTCAGTGTGTATAAACAGACCCAAATTTGGAACTCCCGACCTGATAACTCCAGAGCCACTGTCTGCCAGCTGCTACAAAACTACTGTAAAAAAAATCTCCTTTGACTCGTGTAGGTAGATATTAGGTATGTCAGGAAACAGGACAAATGTTTCTTGATGCGGGAATTAGTCATGATGATGGCCCGCAAACCATACCACGGGTGGGGATGGAACCCGCGATCAGAGTCTCAAAACTCCAGACCGTCGCGTTAGTCATGTTGATGGCTTTGAGGGGACTTGAGCTAGAGTTCGTCACGGCCACGCTAACTGGAGATTCGTCTGTAAAAGCTTGCATTTGTGGTCACAGTGGTGCCTGTGCTAACCTTCCTATGGTGTAGAAATATACCTAGTTGGATGAATCTTATTGTGGCTAGCTGGTCTAGTGGCTAACGCGACGGGCTGGAGTTTTGAGACTAACCGCGGGTTCTATTCCCGCCCGTGGTATGGTTTGTTTGCAATTGTGTCATTACGATTTCGTGGGTCATGATGACCCGCTGCTAGAGCTTTTAGTCATCTGGCCGAGGCCTTCCACTAGCTTACCACTCCACCCCTTTACAAAAATTATGGTTATAATTATAACCATTTTTTTAAGATTAAACTAGAACTAGAAGGACTCAGGTAAGGACCCACTAGTGGAACAGACGGTGCTCCCACATGAGCCCCAAGAAACAAAATAAATAACAAGGCACAATACCGTGACTGGAACGATACACAACCCGCACATAGAAGAGAGGAGCTTACGACGACGTTTCGGTCCGACTTGGACCATTTACAGTCATACTAACGAGAACAGAACTGAACAGAGGACTCTCAGGTAAGAACCCCTAGGGGCGACGGGGAAGTGGGGACAGGACGAAGAATAGACCGTTAAGAGGAATATGAATGTCTTGAGTCGAAGATAAAAAAAGAGTCGGGATTAAGGCGGATAATAAGAGAACACGAGAAGCGGGTTGACAGGATCAAGAAACATATACAGTGTGGAAATTATGTGTTTTCGCCACACATAATTAGTTGCTCACAGTTAGGGAGATGTTAGGATGTAAAGCTCAAGGAATATTTAGGGAAGTGTAGTAATTCATATGAACATTCTTGTAATAATTAAATATTAATAATAATTTTATGTAATCCACACCTAAATTGCCAGTGTTACTGGCTTATTTTTTCTAGTAATTATTCGGGAACCATATGTTCCTAATTTAAGGTCCAGGAAATGCAAGTTAGGTAGCAGAGGTGGGCATCGAAGGAGTGACAGTGATGAAATCCACCAGTCTCCACGGTACATCAATATCAGTAAGGGCAATAGGTTTTTATTGATGTGCCAGAGTTCTGCCCGATTATTTGAGTTAATTCAAGATTGTACCTGTCAGTTTCAACACACAGTTTCTCATATTATAATTATTATAATCATGGGGGAGCGCTAAACTCGTAGGATTATTATAATCAAGGGGGAAGCGCTAAACCCGGAGGATTATACAGCGCCTGGGGGGGATGTGGAAGGCATTCAGGCTTAATTCAGGGAACTGGAGCACAGATCCAATTCCCTAGATCAAGAGCCCCTCACTAGGGGACAGTTTCTCAGTTTCACCTGAGTCGACCTCAAAACAAAGGTGTAGTGATCTATGTATGATACGTGAGTTCCATGTATACAGCATGCATACCTATGTTCCTTGATGTAGTATGTCACTGATGTCAGCTAGGCCTGTATACTATGTACTTGTACTTGTATACCTTGTACATGTACTTGTATACCTTGTACATGTACTTGTATACCATGCACATGTACTTGTATACCTTGTACATGTACTTGTATACCATGCACATGTACTTGTATACCTTGTACATGTACTTGTATACCTTGTACATGTACTTGTATACCTTGTACATGTACTTGTATACCTTGTACATGTACTTGTATACCTTGTACATGTACTTGTATACCTTGTACATGTACTGGTATACCTTGTACATGTACTTGTATACCTTGTACATGTACTTGTATACCTTGTACATGTACTGGTATACCTTGTGCATGTACTTGTATACCATGCACATGTACTTGTATACCTTGTACATGTACTTGTATACCTTGTACATGTACTGGTATACCTTGTACATGTACTTGTATACCTTGTACATGTACTTGTATACCTTGTACATGTACTTGTATACCTTGTACATGTACTTGTATACCTTGTGCATGTACTTGTATACCATGCACATGTACTTGTATACCTTGTACATGTACTTGTATACCTTGTACATGTACTTGTATACCTTGTACATGTACTTGTATACCTTGTACATGTACTTGTATACCATGCACATGTACTTGTATACCTTGTACATGTACTTGTATACCTTGTACATGTACTTGTATACCTTGTACATGTACTTGTATACCTTGTACATGTACTGGTATACCTTGTACATGTACTTGTATACCTTGTACATGTACTTGTATACCTTGTACATGTACTTGTATACCTTGTACATGTACTTGTATACCTTGTACATGTACTTGCATACCTTGTACATGTACTGGTATACCTTGTGCATGTACTTGTATACCTTGTACATGTACTTGCATACCTTGTACATGTACTGGTATACCTTGTACATGTACTTGTATACCATGCACATGTACTTGTATACCTTGTACATGTACTTGTATACCTTGTACATGTACTTGTATACCTTGTACATGTACTTGTATACCTTGTACATGTACTTGTATACCTTGTACATGTACTTGTATACCTTGTACATGTACTGGTATACCTTGTACATGTACTTGTATACCATGCACATGTACTTGTATACCTTGTACATGTACTTGTATACCTTGTACATGTACTTGTATACCTTGTACATGTACTTGTATACCTTGTACATTTACTGGTATACCTTGTACATGTACTTGTATACCTTGTACATGTACTTGTATACCTTGTACATGTACTTGCATACCTTGTACATGTACTGGTATACCTTGTGCATGTACTTGTATACCTTGTACATGTACTGGTATACCTTGTACATGTACTTGTATACCTTGTACATGTACTTGTATACCTTGTACATGTACTTGCATACCTTGTACATGTACTGGTATACCTTGTGCATGTACTTGTATACCTTGTACATGTACTGGTATACCTTGTACATGTACTTGTATACCTTGTACATGTACTTGTATACCTTGTACATGTACTTGCATACCTTGTACATGTACTGGTATACCTTGTGCATGTACTTGTATACCTTGTACATGTACTTGTATACCTTGTACATGTACTTGTATACCTTGTACATGTTTACCTGGCACTAAAAAACCTCTCCTTCTTGAGTGGCTGTGGCTACCCAGGTTTTCCCATGGCCTGGATGTTTTGTATCTTTTTGTCCCCTTTAGATGGTATGCCTGGCAATTTAAGTTATAGCACAGTCTTTCCTGTACTGAAGAGATACACATTTCAGGGTGAAAAAGCTTACCTTGTATACCTTGTATACCTTGTACATGTACTTGTATACCTTGTACATGTACTTGTATACCATGTACATGTACTTGTATACCATGTACATGTACTTGTATACCTTGTACATGTACTTGTATACCATGTACATGTAACTGTATACAATGTACATGTAATTGTATACCATGTACATGTAATTGTATACCTTGTACATGTACTTGTATACCTTGTACATGTATAACATGTACATGTACTTGTATACCATGTACATGTACTTGTATACCTTGTACATGTACTTGTATACCTTGTACATGTGCTTGTATACCTTGTACATGTACTTGTATACCTTGTACATGTACTTGTATACCATGTACATGTACACATTGTACATGTAATTGTATACCATGTACATGTACTTGTATACCTTGTACATGTACTTGTATACCATGTACATGTAATTGTATACCATGTACATGTAATTGTATACCATGTACATGTACTTGTATACCATGTACATGTACTTGTATACCATGTACATGTATAACATGTACATGTACTTGTATACCTTGTACATGTACTTGTATACCTTGTACATGTACTTGTATACCATGTACATGTATACCTTTTACATGTACTTGTATACCTTGTACATGTACTTGTATACCTTGTACATGTACTTGTATACCTTGTACATGTACATGTATACCTTGTACATGTACTTGTATACCTTGCATTTGTACTTGTATACCATGTACATGTATACCTTGTACATGTACTTGTATACCTTGTACATGTACTTGTATACCATGTACATGTACTTGTATACCTTGTACATGTACTTGTATACCATGTACATGTACTTGTATACCATGTACATGTACTTGTATACCTTGTACATGTACTTGTATACCATGTACATGTACTTGTATACCTTGTACATGTACTTGTATACCATGTACATGTACTTGTATACCATGTACATGTACTTGTATACCATGTACATGTACTTGTATACCTTGTACATGTACTTGTATACCTTGTACATGTACTTGTATACCATGTACATGTACTTGTATACCTTGTACATGTACTTGTATAACATGTACATGTACTTGTATACCTTGTACATGTACTTGTATACCTTGTACATGTACTTGTATACCTTGTACATGTACTTGTATAACATGTACATGTACTTGTATACCATGTACATGTACTTGTATACCTTGTACATGTACTTGTATACCTTGTACATGTACTTGTATACCTTGTACATGTACTTGTATACCATGTACATGTACTTGTATACCATGTACATGTACTTGTATACCATGTACATGTACTTGTATACCTTGTACATGTACTTGTATACCTTGTACATGTACTTGTATACCATGTACATGTACTTGTATACCTTGTACATGTACTTGTATAACATGTACATGTACTTGTATACCATGTACATGTACTTGTATACCTTGTACATGTACTTGTATACCTTGTACATGTACTTGTATACCTTGTACATGTACTTGTATACCTTGTACATGTACTTGTATACCTTGTACATGTACTGGTATACCTTGTACATGTACTGGTACACCTTGTACATGTACTTGTATACCATGTACATGTACTTGTATACCTTGTACATGTACTGGTATACCTTGTACATGTACTTATATACATTGTACATGTTTACCTGGAGAGAGTTTACCTGGAGAGAGTTCCGGGGGTCAACGCCCCCGCGGCCCGGTCTGAGACCAGGGCTCCTGGTGGATCAGAGCCTGATCAACCAGGCTGTTGCTGCTGGCTGCACGCAAACCAACATACGAGCCACAGCCCGGCTGATCCGGAACTGACTTTAGGTGCTTGTCCAGTGCCAGCTTGAAGACTGCCAGGGGTCTGTTGGTAATCCCCCTTATGTGTGCTGGGAGGCAGTTGAACAGTCTCGGGCCCCTGACACTTATTGTATGGTCTCTTAACGTGCTAGTGACACCCCTGCTTTTCATTGGGGGGATGGTGCATCGTCTGCCAAGTCTTTTGCTTTCGTAATGAGTGATTTTCGTGTGCAAGTTCGGTA
Source organism: Cherax quadricarinatus (assembly GCF_038502225.1). Taxonomy (NCBI): domain Eukaryota; kingdom Metazoa; phylum Arthropoda; class Malacostraca; order Decapoda; family Parastacidae; genus Cherax; species Cherax quadricarinatus. Next base: position 15,425,673 of record NC_091315.1, read on the forward strand.
CTAGTCCCTCTAGGATTTTCCAGGTGTATATAATCATGTATCTCTCCCTCCTGCATTCCAGGGAATACAGGTTTAGGAACCTCAAGCGCTCCCAATAATTTAGGTGTTTTATCTCCGTTATGCGCGCCGTGAAAGTTCTCTGTACATTTTCTAGGTCGGCAATTTCACCTGCCTTGAAAAGTGCTGTTAGTGTGCAGCAATATTCCAGCCTAGATAGAACAAGTGACCTGAAGAGTGTCATCATGGGCTTGGCCTCCCTAGTTTTGAAGGTTCTCATTATCCATCCTGTCATTTTTCTAGCAGATGCAATTGATACAATGTTATGGTCCTTGAAGGTGAGATCCTCCGACATGATCACCCCCAAGTCTTTGACGTTGGTGTTTCGCTCTATTTTGTGGCCAGAATTTGTTTTGTACTCTGATGAAGATTTAATTTCCTCATGTTTACCATATCTGAGTAATTGAAATTTCTCATCGTTGAACTTCATATTGTTTTCTGCAGCCCACTGAAAGATTTGGTTGATGTCCGCCTGGAGCTTTGCAGTGTCTGCAATGGAAGACACTGTCATGCAGATTCGGGTGTCATCTGCAAAGGAAGACACGGTGCTGTGGCTGACATCCTTGTCTATGTCAGATATGAGGATGAGGAACAAGATGGGAGCGAGTACTGTGCCTTGTGGAACAGAGCTTTTCACCGTAGCTGCCTCGGACTTTACTCTGTTGACGACTACTCTCTGTGTTCTGTTAGTGAGGAAATTATAGATCCAACGACCGACTTTTTCTGTTATTCCTTTAGCACGCATTTTGTGCGCTATTACGCCATGGTCACACTTGTCGAAGGCTTTTGCAAAGTCTGTACTTGTATACCTTGTACATGTATTTGCATACCTTGTACATGTACTTGTATACCTTGTACATGTACTTGTATACCTTGTACATGTACTTGTATACCATGTACATGTACTTGTACACCTTGTACATGTACTTGTATACCTTGTACATGTACTTGTATACCTTGTACATGTACTTGTATACCTTGTACATGTACTTGTATACCTTGTACATGTACTGGTATACCTTGTACATGTACTGGTATACCTTGTACATGTACTGGTATACCTTGTACATGTACTTGTATACCATGTACATGTACTTGTATACCTTGTACATGTACTGGTATACCTTGTACATGTACTTGTATACCATGTACATGTACTTGTATACCTTGTACATGTACTTGTATACCATGTACATGTACTTGTATACCTTGTACATGTACTTGTATACCATGTACATGTACTTGTATACCTTGTACATGTACTTGTATACCTTGTACATGTACTGGTATACCTTGTACATGTACTGGTATACCTTGTACATGTACTTGTATACCATGTACATGTACTTGTATACCTTGTACATGTACTGGTATACCTTGTACATGTACTTGTATACCATGTACATGTACTTGTATACCTTGTACATGAACTTGTATACCTTGTACATGTACTTGTATACCTTGTACATGTACTTGTATACCTTGTACATGTACTTGTATACCTTGTACATGTACTTGTATACCTTGTACATGTACTGGTATACCTTGTACATGTACTTGTATACCTTGTACATGTACTTGTATACCATGTACATGTACTTGTATACCATGTACATGTACTTGTATACCTTGTACATGTACTTGTATACCTTGTACATGTACTTGTATACCTTGTACATGTACTTGTATACCTTGTACATGTACTTGTATACCTTGTACATGTACTTGTATACCTTGTACATGTACTTGTATACCTTGTACATGTACTTGTATACCTTGTGCATGTACTTGTATACCTTGTAAATGTACTTGTATACCTTGTACATGTACTTGTATACCTTGTGCATGTACTTGTATACCTTGTACATGTACTTGTATACCTTGTACATGTACTTGTATACCTTGTACATGTACTTGTATACCTTGTACATGTACTTGTATACCTTGTGCATGTACTTGTATACCTTGTGCATGTACTTGTATACCTTGTACATGTACTTGTATACCTTGTACATGTACTTGTATACCTTGTGCATGTACTTGTATACCTTGTACATGTACTTGTATACCTTGTACATGTACTTGTATACCTTGTACTTGTATACCTTGTACATGTACTTGTATACCTTGTACATGTACTTGTATACCATGTACATGTACTTGTACACCTTGTACATGTACTTGTATACCTTGTACATGTACTTGTATACCTTGTACATGTACTTGTATACCTTGTACATGTACTTGTATACCTTGTACATGTACTTGTATACCTTGTACATGTACTTGTATACCTTGTACATGTACTTGTATACCTTGTACATGTACTTGTATACCTTGTGCATGTACTTGTATACCTTGTACATGTACTTGTATACCTTGTACATGTACTTGTATACCTTGTGCATGTACTTGTATACCTTGTGCATGTACTTGTATACCTTGTACATGTACTTGTATACCTTGTACATGTACTTGTATACCTTGTACATGTACTTGTATACCTTGTACATGTACTTGTATACCTTGTACATGTACTTGTACACCTTGTACATGTACTTGTATACCTTGTACATGTACTTGTATACCTTGTACATGTACTTGTATACCTTGTACATGTACTTGTATACCTTGTACATGTACTTGTATACCTTGTACATGTACTTGTACACCTTGTACATGTACTTGTATACCTTGTACATGTACTTGTATACCATGTACATGTACTTGTACACCTTGTACATGTACTTGTATACCTTGTACATGTACTTGTATACCTTGTACATGTACTTGTACACCTTGTACATGTATTTGTATACCTTGTACATGTACTTGTATACCTTGTACATGTACTTGTACACCTTGTACATGTACTTGTACACCTTGTACATGTACATAGAAGTTTCTCTGATATTCATCTTGTCACAACAATTGTGTTGGAGGATTTAAACAGTATTATTATTATTATTAAAAAAGAAGCGCTAAACCACAAGGGGTAGTTAGTTAGTTAAAGACTAGCCGGTATTCTCCCGGCCCGGGCCTTTTCCAAGTGGTGGCCCGGCCTTGGCTCCCTCTTTAGGGAGTGTCTGAGACCTAAGTCTCCCATGGGAGTAGGCACAAGTACCTCCTCATCTTTGGGACCAACTGTCCCCAGGCCTAGCCACAAGCTAGGCCTCTCTGGTCTGCCATCCCCGCCCCAAGGGGGCAAATGGGAATGACAGTCTTATGAGCTAAAGGCTCGGGCTCAGGCACCTACCCTACCCTAGAAGGGTTAGGCATGGTGTCGATCCACAAGGGCTATACAGCATTTATACAGTATACCAGCTTTTTTTTTTTTATCGATCTAGAGTACATTGATAGTGGTAAAAACTGACACATTAATCCTGCTGTTAACTATTTATTTAGAATTAGTAAAATATATGGAAAGATTGCAAGGACAAAACTATATATATATATATATATATATATATATATATATATATATATATATATATATATATATATATATATATATATATATATATATATATGTTATTTTTTAGATCTAAGAGAATATAGGATCGTCAGTATTTTCCTGCAGATTCGAATGAAATGATCAGGAAACTGTAATTAGTATTATAATCATGGGGAAGCGTTAAACCCGTAGGACTATACAGTGCCTGTGGGGGGTATGGAAGGTGTTCAGGCTTAATTCGGGGAAGTGGAGCACAGATCCAATTCCCTAGATCAAGAGCCCCTCACCAGCATCAAGGACCTCTCTTGAGGGGGTACTTGTACAAATAACACGAACACGGGAGAATTAAACTTCTGACGATGTTTTGGTCCGACTTATACCAAGAATTAGTCAAGCCTGGTTAAATGGTCCAAGTTAGACCGAAACATCGTCATGTTTCATTCTCTGTGCAGGTTATAAGAGATAAGATTTCGTTCGAATTTTTAACCCCGGAGGGTTAGCCGCTCAGGATAACTCAAGAAAGTCAGTGCGTCATCGAGGACTAACTTATTTCCATTACTGCCCAGGATGCGACCCACACCAGTCGACTAACACCCAGGTACCTACTTGCTGCTAGGTGAACAGGACAACAGGTGTAAGGAAACACGTCGAAATGTTTCTACCCCGCCGGGAATCGAACCCGGGCCCTCCTGTGTGAAGCGGGAGCCTCGCCAGCCAGGCCAAGGTACTGCTCCATGTTATTCTTCACAGAAATTTCACTAAGAATCCATAAGAATGCAATTAAAGAAAATAAGTCAATACATATCTGTATGTTAATCAGTTTATGGATTAAATCCTTCAAAATTTTACCCATGGATAAACCAGTTTGTACTTTTGAGATAAAAACGTGACTTGTAACTTTGACCTATACTAGAGTACATACATTATTTATATTATAGTTGGAGGTCAATCCGACTGTGATGTCAGCACACTTCTGAAAACACGGTGTTTGAATAAATAATGGTGAATGTGCTTTCTTCTTCTGGTGACCGTACCTTGACATGAGGCAACCGTTGAGTTAAAAACAAAAAGCCAACTAATGTCTTTATCTTGTGTTTTATTAAACAGATCTGGCTGAGTGACCTGGTATACACTTATGAATAAAGGACTTGAGAACTCAAGGAGAAGTAAATATTTACTCTGGGAACTGCTGTAAGAGAAATCTAAATATGCTACTATGATGTTAGACTTTCCTCTCTAATAACTTGCTGGAAGCTTAAAATTGAAGTTTTGTGAAAAAAAAGTAAAAAAGGGTTATAACTGGCCAAAATTTTTAAAGGGGTGGACTGGTAAGCCAGTGGAAGGCCTCGGTCAGATGACCGAAAGCTCCAACAGAGAGTCATCGTCTAAGACAGCATCGGTAACACTTGTCCTGTTTCCTGACGAACCTTACCTGACCTGATTGTGTGAATCTCGATGCTTATATTGTATTTCTATTTTTATGATTGATAATATTTAAATTGTTGATATTTTTGTGATTATACTCCCTAAAATGTAATTTTCTTTGTAAGTAATCGTGATTAAAAGTTTTGCTTGTACTCATCTTTGTCAGTTACATTTCTTTATATAATCATCATCAACATCGGTCCCGTAGCTCAGTTGGTAGTGCACTCAGCTCACACACTGAATGTTTGTGGTTCGATCCCTGGTACGGGTGGAAACATTAGGGCATGTTTCCTTAAGACACCTGCTGAGGATCGACACCATGCCCAGCCCTTCTAGGGCAGGGTAGGTGCCTGAGCCAGAGCTTGCAGTTCACAAGACTGTCATTCCCATTAGCCCCCTTGGAGCGAGGATGGCAGATCAGAGAGGCCTAGCTTTGCCCTACGAGCCCTGTGAGGGCGGGGAATGTGGCTAGGCCTGGGGACAGTTGGTCCCAAAGATGAGGGGGTACCTGTGCCTCCTCCCATGGGAGACTTAGGTCTCAGTCACTCCCTAGACAGGGAGCCAAGGCCGGGCCACCACTTGGAAAAGGCCCGGGCCGGGAGAATACAGGCGAATCTTAAAAAAAAAACTTACTGACCCTGTTCACCTAGCATTAAGTAGGTACCTGTGTTAGCCAAATAGCGTGGGTCACATCCAAAATGCTCTGCATAACCAGAGGCTTTATGTCAGTGTCAGCTATGGTCTGTATAAGTTGTATCATGAACTTGTAGAAATAAAGATTATGGAAAATTTTATATGGGGTTACCTGTATGTACCTCAACATTACATTCATACACGTAATCTCATTGGGAGGCGACACCATATGCTGTTTGCAGTAGTTACCCCGTGTAGACATGTGAGAAAACTTAGACACCCCTGGTCACTGCAGGTGTCCCCTTCGACCTCACAATCTTACCCATATCTATCCGAGACCAGTATGACGTGGATAGCACTCACAAGTACGGCGCTACTAATTAATTGTGGACTGTATAGATTATTGGTTTGACTGAATGAAAGGTGGGAGTAGGTTACACACACATATCTATCAAGGAAAACTGCATATATAATACTGCCACTTACCAGATATTCTCTGGTCACTTGATGTAGCTGGATCACCCACAACCTCTCCAATTACAACATCCCTAACTGGTCAGTATCAGTTTGTTATAACTATAAGTGTTACTTAACTGTGGGTGATTGATGCTCCTTATTTCCTCCATTTACCATCTCATTTCAATGTCCTGCTACACCGATGTGGTTCTTATTTCAGCAGGACGAGGTATCCGTTGGTTTGTCCCTGTTTAGAAATCGTGACTCCATAAACTCCACTATCCTCTGGACAGGAATCACGAGGTTAATAGATGTTCACTCAGAGAACAGTGACTCATTTCACTTCACACATTCTCTTAGTGTTATTATCACTGATTACTTCACAGCCCACCATACGGCTTACCGTCTCATAACTATTATGCACATTAGAGGTCACCCCATTAAGGTCTGAGACTGATGAGTGATGATTAAATCACGGGCATTTTCCCCTGGATGCACTCCATGGCATCACACCAGTCACCCCCGGTCCTACCATTATTCACTAATTTTACCACTTTATTATGGTGGTCCCGTAAATCACGTTCCCTCACTCTTCACCAGGAACAGTTACGACACTTCCTATTATGAAGTGAGGCCTATATTAATCCTTAGGCCGCTGTGGATGCCAATTTCCTGGTCCCATTTTTTTCCCAGCCTCTTAACTCTATTCAAAACACTCCTGCCCCTGAGCCCCCACCGCCTGTCTGCGCAGAGGTTCTGTTGGTTCTTTTCCATTTTCAAATACATTTTTTGATCCATATCAACACATTGAACACCTATTAAGCACTACAGCTTTGGAAAATTAAAATATTTTCCACAATTATTGCAATTATTATTATCTACAATGTAAGTGCTGAACCTAAAAGAGTTATAAACAAAATTCTAGCGACTGTATTTTTAGGAATATATCGCATACTCAAAATGTACAAATAACTGGCACAAAGGAGAGAGGAGCTTACAACTACGTTTTGACTCAAGTTTTGGTCCGACTTGGACCATTTACAGTTACACTAACAGAAAAGAGTGAAGAAGCTAGTATATATAAAGGCGAGCATGAAAAGGACAGGAACAAGAGATGGAGAAGAGGAAGTAGTGGCAGGTAGTGGAAGTGGCAGGACTGGACGAGGTTCACTAGTAGTAGTAGAAAGTCATTATAGTTCACTTGAAGGGTATACCAAATTTTTTTCAACAAAACTTCAACTCTAGCTTCATATAGAAATAGTTTGCATTTGTGACTCCACAAATTCTTTCAAGATGCATTAATCATGGTTGTCAAAGCCCTAAAGAATATAAACACTGAGATGTAATCACGCATCTTAAAAGAACCTACGGAGCAACAGACAAAAATGGCATTAATACAAACTTCGCATATATTTTCTTCTTTCAACAAGCCAGCTGTATCCCACTGAGGCAGGGTGACTCGAAAAGAAAAAGTTTTTTCTTTAAACTTATTAACAAATGCAGGAGAAAGAATTACTAACGTCTTGCTCCCGGCATTTGAGTCGCCTCTTACGACACGCATGACTTACGGAGGAAGAATTCTGTTCCACTTCCCCATGGAGATAAGAGGAAATAAACAAGAACAAGAACTAGTAAGAAAATAGAAGAAAACCCAGATGGGTGTATATATATATGCTTGTACATGTATGTGTAGTGTGACCTAAGTGTAAGTAGAAGTAGCAAGACGTATCTGAAATCTTGCATGTATATTAGACAGAAAAAAGACACCAGCAATCCTACCATCATGTAAAACAATTACAGGATTCTGTTTTACACTCACTTGGCAGGACAGTAGTACCACCCTGGGTAGTTGCTGTCTACCAACCTAATACAGTGGACCCCCGCTTAACGATCACCTCCAAATGCGACCAATTATGTAAGTGTATTTATGTAAGTGCGTTTGTACGTGTATGTTTGGGGGTCTGAAATGGACTAATCTACTTCACAATATTCCTTATGGGAAAAAATTCGGTCAGTACTGGCACCTGAACATACTACTGGAATGAAAAAAGTTCGTTAACCGGGGGTCCACTGTATGTGTATATATATATATATATATATATATATATATATATATATATATATATATATATATATATATATATATATATATATATACATATATATATATATATATATATATATATATATATATATATACATATATATATATATGTATATATATATATATATATACATATATACATATATATATATATATATATATATATATATATATATATATATATATATATATATATATATATAAAGGTAGTAGGTTGGTAGACAGCAACCACCCAGGGAAGTACTACCGTCCTGCCAGATGACTGTGAAACAAAAACCTGTAACTGTTTTGCATGATGGTAGGATTGCTGGTTTCTTTTTCTGTCTCATAAACACGCTAGATAACAGGGATATCTTGCTACTCCTACTTACACTTTGGTCACACTTCACAGACACGCACATGCATATATATATATACATACATCTAGGTTTTTCTCCCTTTTTCTAAATAGCTCTTGTTCTTTTTATTTCTTCTATTGTCCATGGGGAAGTGGAAAAGAATCTTTCCTCCGTAAGCCATGCGTGTCGTATGAGGCGACTAAAATGCCGGGAGCAATGGGCTAGTAACCCCTTCTCCTGTATACATTTACTAAAAAAGAGAAGAAGAAAAACTTTATAAAACTGGGTTGCTTAAATGTGCGTGGATGTAGTGCGGATGACAAGAAACAGATGATTGCTGATGTTATGAATGAAAAGAAGTTGGATGTCCTGGCTCTAAGCGAAACAAAGCTGAAGGGGGTAGGAGAGTTTCAGTGGGGGGAAATAAATGGGATTAAATCTGGAGTATCTGAGAGAGTTAGAGCAAAGGAAGGGGTAGCAGTAATGTTAAATGATCAGTTATGGAAGGAGAAAAGAGAATATGAATGTGTAAATTCAAGAATTATGTGGATTAAAGTAAAGGTTGGATGCGAGAAGTGGGTCATAATAAGCGTGTATGCACCTGGAGAAGAGAGGAATGCAGAGGAGAGAGAGAGATTTTGGGAGATGTTAAGTGAATGTATAGGAGCCTTTGAACCAAGTGAGAGAGTAATTGTGGTAGGGGACCTGAATGCTAAAGTAGGAGAAACTTTTAGAGAGGGTGTGGTAGGTAAGTTTGGGGTGCCAGGTGTAAATGATAATGGGAGCCCTTTGATTGAACTTTGTGTAGAAAGGGGTTTAGTTATAGGTAATACATATTTTAAGAAAAAGAGGATAAATAAGTATACAAGATATGATGTAGGGCGAAATGACAGTAGTTTGTTGGATTATGTATTGGTAGATAAAAGACTGCTGAGTAGACTTCAGGATGTACATGTTTATAGAGGGGCCACAGATATATCAGATCACTTTCTAGTTGTAGCTACA
>NC_091315.1:15440144-15572644 GCF_038502225.1 Cherax quadricarinatus
AAGAAACCTACTGTGTAGGCGAAATGTTCTGGAATAAAGATACCTAACTGTTGCACATGTGTGTTAACATTAACATACCCTGTAGTTTTCTCCACCATAATATTGTTTGTTTGTTGGCTGACGATGCTGTGATAATTGTGTTATTTGAGGTCTGTGTGGCGACTTCTTTAATAACTATGATGAATAACTATATAAGTGATGAATGGTTTTGAAAACCGACAAGTTGAAGAATTGAGACACTTATGCAACACATGGGAATCCTTATTGAAGAAACGCTTCGCCACACAGTGGCTTCATCAGTCCAATACAAAGTAGAAGTGGGTAAGGAGAGTAGAAGTTTGAGGTAATCAGTCCCTCAACCTGGAATCGATGTGTTCAGACTGAACACATCGATTCCAGGTTGAGGGACTGATTACCTCATCTTTTGTATTTAGTTCTACTGTCTTCCATTCATGTCCATGAATTTATATTGATAAAGCCACTGGATGGTGAAATGTCTACAATAAAGATACCTAGGTGTTGCACATGTGTAATTCTCCAACTCTCTGGCAGACTTGGAGGAAAGAAACAAAGGGCATATTTAGAGCCCCTGGAAGACATAGACAAGATGATTACCAATTTCAGTGGCAACTGAAACTGGCAACTCAAAGAATGGGAGCCGGGTCTGGAGAGTACTTTTTACCAGACTGAACTCAAAGGAAGCCAAAGTGATGGAAGAAACATAATCCCACCAACAAGTGTATTTAGATTCATGGATAACACAGTGGGCGACTGCTTTCATCCGCTTAAGATCGAGGAGTCACTCTGTGGTCCTATTGTAACGATAACTGCCCCATGTAGCACGTTTCAAACGTACCGCACAAGTAGGAGACCACCAAAGCACACATTTCTGAGAATGTCTGCCTGAGGTTTGGGGTATAGAATGTAAAGCCGCGGTTAAAATTGAGGTTGTGAATAGGTGTAACAGCTCATCAGTAGAGGACGAAGAAGGGTCCTCACTAGAAGCAGTCTGGCTCAAATACAGGTCCCAATTCACTCAGTCAAACTGTCAACATGGGCTTCGAAGAGGTGGAGAATATGAATAGGAAGTAAGGAGGATTGGAAAATTATCACTGTCATGCAAGTCCAGGAGTACAGATCAGATAAAGTCTAGTGCAGTTGATGAAGAGCAAACTGAGAGATTGATGCAAGAGAGATTATGAGGATCAAAATGGGTGGGAACACCCATATTTAAAACATGGAGGGGGAGAGAAGTGAAAAGAGCTTCTAACTGAATGCTGCAAGTCATAACAAGACCCCCCCCCCCCCCGAGGAAATGGTGAGCATTAAAACTGCCAAATAACAGAAGTGGTGGTGGTAATGAAAGAAAACAGAAATGCAACATCTGGGATAATACCTGAAAAGAAGATACAAAGAACAGACTGTATACCACTTACTCATGTAGATGCGTGCTGCAGTGCAATGCAACAAAGTATGAATAAAGAACTGATGGTATGGTATACTAGTGCATACAAGAAGTGCACTTTCATTAAAGGTTCCATTGGGAAAAGGATCCGATGAATATAATGAAACATAGCCTGAGATGGAATGGATAACAGCGGAGCATAACTTGGGTTCTTGTAAACAAACACAAACAAGGGGAAAAACTGGGAGAGCAACACCTGAAGGTCTCCCTGGTGACCTCTGAGGCCTCGGATATTCCACTGTAAATAAGCCATCATCTGCGAAGAGGAGGATACAGGAAATATGAAGCAGTAGGTATCTATGGAATACAAGGGTTAGTAAAGTCGAGGCAGCGGGGAAATGAGTAAGCAGCAAAGGAATGGAACACTTTCTTGGTTTGCCTGCCCCCCCCTCTCATCTGCGACTGCTTGACAGAGTAGAGAACAGAGCAAGACGTCTCATCTCTCGCCTGGACCCATCCTGGATAGATCTGTCATTTCAGCAGAGCCTTCAACACAGGAGGGATGTGGGTGGCCTTACTGTTATGTACAAGGCCAATATTGTCAAAGTACCACACTTGGATCCACTTCAAGGACAGCGTGAAACAAGCTTTTATGCCACAAGACGGGCAGCCAGCAGCAACTTCACTCTGGCTGTACCCTTCTCCAGAACATCACTCCATCTGAGATCATATATACCCAGGATGACTCGAGTATGGAACACATTCGTACAGCATAATGTCAACGAGATAACGTCAGTTGATCAAATGAAAATGCTGGCCTACAGATGGCTCCAGCTTCATCCTGTTCCCTACTTGTATGTCTCATAACAATAAAAATGCTTTCAAATGAGCTGATGTAGGTAACAGCTCTTAGCTTCCCTATAAAGTTAGGAATCCTTAACCTGTAAATAGTTTGTTAATAAAACTAGCTATCCTTAACCTTGTCAAACCCTGTGTAAAAAAAAAAAAAAAAAAAAAGTGAAGAGTAGTGATGGGAGGTGGATCACTGTCCATCAATAGTTTAGTTTCCTCAATATATTTGGAGATAGCTTTTAAGTGTTTCAGAGGACAAGGATGTCTATGTGGGATGACATCAGAGATAGAAGAGGAGAGTGAGTAAAGATTGAGGTGATGATGGAAGGTCAGTAAGGCTGACTATAATGTAATAACATGACTGCAGACAAACCAAGGAATGGTTGAGGTTTAAACCCACGGCAAGAGTGTCCTAATACAGTGAACCCCCGACTTACAAAGGCCTCATCTTACAATAAAATCGACTTACGAAGTGTTTCAGAATAAAAAATTTCACCCGACATACGAACAAAAACTAGATTTACATCATTTGTCCTGAACGCATCCAGGGGGCTCTCTGGCCTGACCGCGTCCAGGGGGCTCTGTGGCCTGACCGCGTCCAGGGGGCTCTCTGGCCTGACCGCGCCTTAGCTGCCTTCAGTTAGTGTGCCAATTTGTTAACATTTTCATATGCAATAAGTGTTTGAAAATGTTATTTTTTGCTTACTCAGAGTTCACTGTATACCCAAAAATGACTAATACTCAAGTACAGCCTCTCCTCACTTAGTGACATACTCATTTACCAATGACTCGGATTTACCATGACGGGCTCTGACCAGTATTCATACCTAAATGTATACTAAAGCTGATTTCCTTTATTCTGTTAATTACAATATACAATGGACCCTCGGGTAATGGCATTAATCTGTTCCAGAGAGCTTGCCTTTAACCGATTTTGGAGTTACCTGAATTAATTTTCCATAAGAAATAATGGAAATCCAATTAATCCATTTCAGACACCCAAAAGTATTAACAAAAAAATATTTTTTTAAAGATTAAATATATAAATACATACAGAAAACAATGACAAATAAATATAAAGCACTAATAAAATGGATAAATGAACATTTAACATCACACTTACCTTTATTGACTCTTGTTGGTGTATGGAAGACAAGTAGGAGGGGAGAGGGAGGAGAGTTTATTATGCTTCAGTATGACACTAATATCATCTCTACAGCTTATTTATCGATCACAATTCATCTAATATGACATAATAAACAATATTAATAACATAGAAATATGACATATACTCTAGAATGAATAAAATATGTCATAATGTATGAGAGGAGTAAATGGTGGTGGTGTTGTTGTTGGGTTTATAAGGGCCACTGAGAGAAGCCGTACATATTAGTGGTGGTGGAGGCGGCAGCAGAACCCACCACCACTATTCACACTTAAACAATGTATGTAATTTATAAATAAGAAATATTTACATTTTAGTTTATAAGTAAGTGAGTTTATTCAGGTATACACAAATACAGTTACATACAAAGATTATCATACATAGCAGCACATGTGTAAAGTACCTAGGATAACCCAAAAGAGTCGGAGTGATTAATTTCCATTGGGGTCCTTTTATATTTACACTTATATTTACTTTTAAACTTACACTTTTATATTTACATTTACCTTGGAGGAGATGTTAGTTTACTTAGTTAATTTGATGGAGGAGATGCTGGCAGAGGTTTAGGATGGTGGAAGATAGAAGGCCGGCGTATGTTCATTGGCTCCATACACATCCAACAACATTGGAGAGTTACTTTTGTGTCATTTTTCTATCGCTTACTCACTTAATTTACTTGCTACACTGTTAAGTCTACACTTTATCCCTGGCTGGCACTATAGCCTTTATCAATACCTGCTGCTTTAGTATCGTACATATCATAGAATCACTGACTCACTGCAGAAGGCACATTCTCCCCTCTCTCTTCCTCCTCCACTTTGATACTTTGCTACAAGTTTTTTCTTGAATTCTATTGTGTTTCCTTCTTTACCACAGGGCTGGCACTAGAAGCTTTCTTTGGGCCAATGGTGGCTTATTTAGTAGTTACAAGCACTAAAAACAGTGGAATACAAAATATATCGCATGTAAGCATGGAATCATCCTCCCTGGCTTGTAAACAGTGGCACACTGGCTGTACATGGGCTCAGGCCATGCAGACATGTTTGGGGCGAATGTCCTCAGCCGAGTTCTTGGGCGTTAGCTGAGCCAATATTTCAACGCAAAAACGTGGCGCTATCGAATTTTGGCATTAGCCGATGACGCCGTTACCTGAGGGTCCACTGCACAATAAACTACTGTATAAACATTTAAAAATATACCAGAAATGTTAAATGATGCAAAGGTGACATTAAAACAATATTAAGGATGGTTCACACAAACTCACCACAATTATAGTATACTCCTCACTTAGCGACAAATTTGTTCAATGATGTGGTCTTAGGAACGAAACTTCATCGTTAAGTGAGGAGAGGCTGTACAGTGGACCCCCGGTTAACGAACTTTTTTCATTTCAGTAGTATGTTCAGGTGCCAGTACTGACCGAATTTTTTCCCATAAGGAATATTGTGAAGTAGATTAGTCCATTTCAGACCCCCAAACATACACGTACAAATGCACTTACATAAATACACTTACATAATTGGTCGCATTTGGAGGCGATCGTTAAGCGGGGGTCCACTGTATTATGTTATGTCCTCGTGTAATACAATATGCAATATTATAACTGAAACACCTTAGGTGAAAATACAAACAAATATATTATAAATACACATTTTTATACTTCAACAAATATATTTTAATATAATATCTATTACCTATCATTTGGAATCACTAAAAATTGTCAAATCATTATCAAAAAACTAAATATTTATAAATAACAGTGTAATAACAGCAACAGACATGTATAATAATCACATGGAAGTGAGAATATGTTTCAGCGAGAGTTACGACTCCAGCACAAACATCTTACTTAGTCAAAATTCATATATACCATAAGAGAATTTATGTATTATAGAAGTTTATCTGTACTTAACACACTACACTGTCTTCCTGGTACCTAACACACATCACCGTCTTCCTGGTACCTAACACACTACACTGTCTTCCTGGTACCTAACACACAACACTGTCTTCCTGGTACCTAACACACTACACTGTCTTCCTGGTACCTAACACACAACACTGTCTTCCTGGTACCTAACACACAACACTGTCTTCCTGGTACCTAACACACTACACTGTCTTCCTGGTACCTAACACACAACACTGTCTTCCTGGTACCTAACACACAACACTGTCTTCCTGGTACCTAACACACAACACTGTCTTCCTGGTACCTAACACACAACACTGTCTTCCTGGTACCTAACACACAACACTGTCTTCCTGGTACCTAACACACTACACTGTCTTCCTGGTACCTAACACACTACACTGTCTTCCTAGTACCTAACACACTACACTGTCTTCCTGGTACCTAACACACAACACTGTCTTCCTGGTACCTAACACACAACACTGTCTTCCTGGTACCTAACACACAACACTGTCTTCCTGGTACCTAACACACAACACTGTCTTCCTGGTACCTAACACACAACACTGTCTTCCTGGTACCTAACACACAACACTGTCTTCCTGGTACCTAACACACAACACTGTCTTCCTGGTACCTAACACACAACACTGTCTTCCTGGTACCTAACACACTACACTGTCTTCCTGGTACCTAACACACTACACTGTCTTCCTAGTACCTAACACACTACACTGTCTTCCTGGTACCTAACACACAACACTGTCTTCCTGGTACCTAACACACAACACTGTCTTCCTGGTACCTAACACACTACACTGTCTTCCTGGTACCTAACACACAACACTGTCTTCCTGGTACCTAACACACAACACTGTCTTCCTGGTACCTAACACACAACACTGTCTTCCTGGTACCTAACACACAACACTGTCTTCCTGGTACCTAACACACAACACTGTCTTCCTTGTACCTAACACACAACACTGTCTTCCTGGTACCTAACACACAACACTGTCTTCCTGGTACCTAACACACAACACTGTCTTCCTGGTACCTAACACACAACACTGTCTTCCTGGTACCTAACACACAACACTGTCTTCCTGGTACCTAACACACAACACTGTCTTCCTGGTACCTAACACACAACACTGTCTTCCTGGTACCTAACACACAACACTGTCTTCCTTGTACCTAACACACAACACTGTCTTCCTGGTACCTAACACACAACACTGTCTTCCTGGTACCTAACACACTACACTGTCTTCCTGGTACCTAACACACTACACTGTCTTCCTGGTACCTAACACACTACACTGTCTTCCTGGTACCTAACAAACAACACTGTCTTCCTGGTACCTAACACACTACACTGTCTTCCTGGTACCTAACACACAACACTGTCTTCCTGGTACCTAACACACAACACTGTCTTCCTGGTACCTAACACACAACACTGTCTTCTCAGTACCTAACACACTACACTGTCTTCCTGGTACCTAACACACAACACTGTCTTCCTGGTACCTAACACACAACACTGTCTTCCCAGTACCTAACACACTACATTGTCTTCCTGGTACCTAACACACAACACTGTCTTCCTGGTACCTAACACACAACACTGTCTTCCCAGTACCTAACACACAACACTGTCTTCCCAGTACCTAACACACAACACTGTCTTCCCAGTACCTAACACACTACACTGTCTTCCCAGTACCTAACACACAACACTGTCTTCCCAGTACCTAACACACAACACTGTCTTCCCAGTACCTAACACACAACACTGTCTTCCCGGTACCTAACACACAACACTGTCTTCCCAGTACCTAACACAACACTGTCTTCCCAGTACCTAACACACTACACTGTCTTCCCAATACCTAACACACAACACTGTCTTCCTGGTACCAAACACACAACACTGTCTTCCCAGTACCTAACACACAACACTGTCTTCCCAGTACCTAACACACAACACTGTCTTCCCAGTACCTAACACACTACACTGTCTTCCCAGTACCTAACACACTACACTGTCTTCCCAGTACCTAACACACAACACTGTATTCCTGGTACCTAACACACAACACTGTCTTCCCAGTACCTAACACACAACACTGTCTTCCCAGTACCT
The DNA here is from genome assembly GCF_038502225.1 of Cherax quadricarinatus. Lineage (NCBI taxonomy): Eukaryota > Metazoa > Arthropoda > Malacostraca > Decapoda > Parastacidae > Cherax > Cherax quadricarinatus. The sequence goes on from NC_091315.1 coordinate 15,447,631, forward strand.
AACACACAACACTGCCTTCCCAGTACCTAACTCACTACACTGCCTTCCCAGTACCTATCACACTACACTGCCTTCCCGGTACCTAACACAAAACACTATCTTCTCAGTACCTGACACACAACACTGTCTTCCCAGTACCTAACACAAAACACTGTCTTCCTGGTACCTAACACACAACACTATCTTCCCAGTACCTAACACACAACACTATCTTCCAAGTACCTAACACACAACACTATCTTCTCAGTACCTAACACACAACACTGTCTTCCAAGTACCAAACACACAACACAATCTTCTCAGTACCTAACACACAACACTGTCTTCCCAGTACCTAATGCACAACACTATCTTCCCAGTACCTAACACACAAAACTGTCTTCCCAGTACCTAACGCACAACACTGTCTTCACAGTACCTAACACACAACACTGTCTTCCCAGAACCTAACACACAACACTGTCTTCACAATACCTAACACACTACACTGTCTTCCGGGTACCTATTGCAAAACACTGTCTTCCCAGTACCTAACACACAACACTGTCTTCCCGGTACCTAACACACAACACTGTCTTCCCAGTACCTAACACATTACACTGCCTTCCTGGTACCTAACACACAACACTGTCTTCCCAGTACCTAACACACAACACTATCTTCCCGGTACCTAACACACAACACTGTCTTCCCGGTACCTAACACACAACACTATCTTCCCAGTACCTAACACACAACACTATCTTCCCAGAACCTAACACACAACATTGTCTTCACGGTACCTAACACACTACACTGTCTTCCCGGTACCTAACGCAAAACACTGTCTTCCCGGTACCTAACACATTACACTGCCTTCCTGGTACCTAATACACAACACTGTCTTCCCAGTACCTAACACACAACACTGTCTTCCCGGTACCTAACACACAACACAGTCTTCCCGGTACCTAACACACAACACTATCTTCCCAGAACCTAACACACAACACTGTCTTCACAGTACCTAACACACTACACTGTCTTCCCGGTACCTAACGCAAAACACTGTCTTCCCAGTACCTAACACACAACACTGTCTTCCCGGTACCTATCACACAACACTGTCTTCCCGGTACCTAACACACAACACTGTCTTCCCGGTACCTAACACATTACACTGCCTTCCTGGTACCTAACACACAACACTATCTTCCCAGTACCTAACACACAACACTATTTTCCCAGTACCTAACACACAACACTATCTTCTCAGTACCTAACACACAACACTATCTTCCCAGTACCTAACACACAACACTATCTTCCCAGTACCTAACACACAACACTGCCTTCCCGGTACCTAACACACAACACTGTCTTCCCGGTACCTAACACACAACACTATCTTCCCAGTACCTAACACACAACACTATTTTCCCAGTACCTAACACACAACACTATCTTCTCAGTACCTAACACACAACACTATCTTCCCAGTACCTAACACACAACACTATCTTCCCAGTACCTAACGCACAACACTGTCTTCCCAGTACCTAACGCACAACACTATCTTCCTGGTACCTAACACACAACACTATCTTCCCGGTACCTAACACACAACACTATCTTCCCGGTACCTAACACACAACACTATCTTCCCAGAACCTAACACACAACATTGTATTCCCAGTACCTAACACACAACACTGTCTTCCCAGTACCTAACACACAACACTATCTTCCCAGTACCTAACACACAACACTGTCTTCCCAGTACCTAACACACAACACTGTCTTCCCAGTACTTAACACACAACACTATCTTCCCAGTACCTAACACAACACTATCTTCCCAGTACCTAAAACACAACACTATCTTCCCAGTACCTAACACACAACAGTATCTTCCGAGTACCTAACACACAACACTATCTTCCCAGTACCTAACACACAACACAATCTTCCAAGTACCTAACACACAACACTATCTTCTCAGTACCTAACACACAACACTGTCTTCCAAGTACCTAACACAAAACACTATCTTCTCAGTACCTAACACACAACACTGTCTTCCCAGTACCTAATGCACAACACTATCTTCCCAGTACCTAACACACAACACTGTCTTCCCAGAACCTAACACACAACACTGTCTTCACAGTACCTAACACACTACACTGTCTTCCCGGTACCTAACGCAAAACACTGTCTTCCCAGTACCTAACACACAACACTGTCTTCCCTGTACCTAACACACAACACTGTCTTCCCAGTACCTAACACATTACACTGCCTTCCTGGTACCTAACACACAACACTGTCTTCCCAGAACCTAACACACAACACTATCTTCCCGGTACCTAAAACACAACACTGTCTTCCCGGTACCTAACACACAACACTATCTTCCCAGTACCTAACACGCAACACTATCTTCCCAGAACCTAACACACAACATTGTCTTCACGGTACCTAACACACTACACTGCCTTCCTGGTACCTAACGCACAACACTGTCTTCCCAGTACCTAACGCACAACACTATCTTCCTGGTACCTAACACACAACACTATCTTCCTGGTACCTAACACACAACACTATCTTACCAGTACCTGACACACAACACTATCTTCCTGGTACCTAACACACAACACTATCTTCCCAGTACCTAACACACAACACTATCTTCCCAGTACCTAACACACAACACTATCTTCCCAGTACCTAACACACAACACTATCTTCCCAGTACCTAACACACAACACTCTCTTCCCAGTACCTAACACACAACACTATCTTCCCAGTACCTAACACACAACACTATCTTCCCAGTACCTAACACACAACACTATCTTCCCAGTACCTAACACACAACACTATCTTCCCAGTACCTAACACACAACACTATCTTCCCAGTACCTAACACACAACACTATCTTCCCAGTACCTAGCACACAACACTATCTTCTCAGTACCTAACACACAACACTATCTTCCCTGTACCTAATCACAACACTATCTTCCTGGTACCTAACACACAACACTGTCTTCCCAGTACCTAACACACAACACTGTCTTCCTGGTACCTAACACACAACACTACCTTCCTGGTACCTAACACAACACTATCTTACCAGTACCTAACGCACAACACTATCTTCCCGGTACCTAACACAAAACACTATCTTCCCGGTACCTAACACACAACACTATCTTCCCAGTACCTAACACACAACACTATCTTCCGAGTTCCTAACACACAACACTTTCTTCCCAGTACCTAACACACAACACTATCTTCCCAGTACCTAACATACAACACTATCTTCCCAGTACCTAACACACAACACTATCTTCCCAGTACCTAACACAAAACACTATCTTCCCAGTACCTAACACACAACACTGTCTTCCAGGTACCTATCAGACAACACTATCTTCCCAGTACCTAACACACAACACTATCTTCCCAGTATCTAACACACAAAACTATCTTCCCGGTACCTAACACACAACACTATCTTCCCTGTACCTAATCACAACACTATCTTCCCGGTACCTAACACACAACACTATCTTCCCAGTACCTAACACACCACTATCTTCCCAGTACCTAACACACAACACTGCCTTCCTGGTACCTAACACACAACACTGCCTTCCCAGTACCTAACTCACTACACTGCCTTCCCAGTACCTAACTCACTACACTGCCTTAACAGTACCTATCACACAACACTGTCTTCCCAGAACCTAACACACAACACTGTCTTCCCGGTACCTAACACACAACACTGTCTTCTCGGTACCTATCACACAACACTGTCTTCCCGGTACCTAACACAAAACACTGTCTTCCCGGTACCTAACACATTACACTGCCTTCCTGGTACCTAACACACAACACTGTCTTCCAGGTACCTAACACACAACACTGTCTTCCCGGTACCTAACACACAACACTGTCTTCTCGGTACCTAACACACAACACTATCTTCCCGGTACCTAACACACAACACTACCTTCCCGGTACCTAACACACAACACTATCTTCCCAGAACCTAACACACAACACTGTCTTCCCAGTACCTAACACACAACACTGTCTTTCCAGTACCTAACACACAACAGTCTTCCCAGTACCTAACACACAACACTGTCTTCCTGGTACCTAACACACAACACTATCTTCCCGGTACCTAACACATTACACTGCCTTCCTGGTACCTAACACACAACACTGTCTTCTCAGTACCTAACACACAACACTGTCTTCCCGGTACCTAACACACAACACTATCTTCCCAGTACCTAACACACAACACTATCTTCCCAGTACCTAACACACAACACCATCTTTTCAGTACTTAACACACAACACTATCTTCCCAGTACCTAACACACAACACTATCTTCCCAGTACCTAACACACAACACTGTCTTCCCAGTACCTAACACACAACACTGTCTTCCCGGTACCTAACACACAACACTATCTTCCTGGTACCTAACACACAACACTATCTTCCCGGTACCTAACACACAACACTATCTTCCCGGTACCTAACACACAACACTATCTTCCCAGAACCTAACACACAACACTGTCTTCCCAGTACCTAACACACAACAATTTCTTCCCAGTACCTAACACACAACACTGTCTTCCCAGTACCTAACACACAACACTATCTTCCCAGTACCTAACACAACACTATCTTCCCAGTACCTAAAACACAACACTATCTTCCCAGTACCTAACACACAACACTATCTTCCCTGTACCAAACACACAACACTATCTTCCCAGTACCTAACACACAACACTATCTTCCGAGTACCTAACACACAACACTATCTTCCCAGTACCTAACACACAACACTATCTTCCAAGTACCTAACACAACACTATCTTCTCAGTACCTAACACAGAACACTGTCTTCCAAGTACCTAACACACAACACTATCTTCTCAGTACCTAACACACAACACTGTCTTCCCAGTACCTAATGCACAACACTGTCTTCCCAGTACCTAACGCACAACACTGTCTTCCCAGAACCTAACACACAACACTGTCTTCACAGTACCTAACACACTACACTGTCTTCCCGGTACCTAACGCAAAACACTGTCTTCCCAGTACCTAACACACAACACTGTCTTCCCTGTACCTAACACACAACACTGTCTTCCCAGTACCTAACACATTACACTGCCTTCCTGGTACCTAACACACAACACTGTCTTCCCAGTACCTAACACACAACACTATCTTCCCGGTACCTAACACACAACACTGTCTTCCCGGTACCTAACACACAACACTATCTTCCCAGTACCTAACACACAACACTATCTTCCCAGAACCTAACACACAACATTGTCTTCACGGTACCTAACACACTACACTGTCTTCCCGGTACCTAACGCAAAACACTGTCTTCCCGGTACCTAACACATTACACTGCCTTCCTGGTACCTACCACACAACACTGTCTTCCCAGTACCTAACACACAACACTATCTTCCGAGTACCTAACACACAACACTATCTTCCGAGTACCTAACACACAACACTATCTTCCCGGTACCTAACACACAACACTGTCTTCCCAGTACCTAACGCACAACACTGTCTTCCCAGTACCTAACGCACAACACTATCTTCCTGGTACCTAACACACAACACTATCTTCCTGGTACCTAACACAAAACACTATCTTCCCAGTACCTAACACACAACACTATCTTCCTGGTACCTAACACACAACACTATCTTACCAGTACCTGACACACAACACTATCTTACTGGTACCTAACACACAACACTATCTTCCCAGTACCTAACACACAACACTATCTTCCTGGTACCTAACACACAACACTATCTTACCAGTACCTGACACACAACACTATCTTACCAGTACGTAACACACAACACTATCTTCCCAGTACCTAACACACAACACTATCTTCCCAGTACCTATCACACAACACTATCTACCCAGTACCTAACACACAACACTATCTTCCCAGTACCTAACACACAACACTATCTTCCCAGTACCTAACACACAACACTATCTTCCCAGTACCTAACACACAACACTATCTTCCCAGTACCTAACACACAACACTATCTTCCCAGTACCTAACACACAACACTATCTTCCCAGTACCTAACACACAACACTATCTTCCCAGTACCTAACACACAACACTATCTTCCCAGTACCTAACACACAACACTATCTTCCCAGTACCTAACACACAACACTATCTTCCCAGTACCTAAAACACAACACTATCTTCCCAGTACCTAACACACAACACTATCTTCCCAGTACCTAACACACAACACTATCTTCCCTGTACCAAACACACAACACTATCTTCCCAGTACCTAACACACAACACTATCTTCCCAGTACCTAACACACATCACTATCTTCCCAGTACCTAACACACAACACTATCTTCCCAGTACCTAACACACAACACTATCTTCCCAGTACCTAACACACAACACTATGTTCCCAGTACCTAACACACAACACTATCTTCCCAGTACCTAACACAAAACACTATCTTCCCAGTACCTAACACAAAACACTATCTTCCCAGTACCTAACACACAACACTATCTTCCCAGTACCTAACACACAACACTATCTTCCCAGTACCTAACACACAACACTATCTTCCCAGTACCTAACACACAACACTATCTTCCCAGTACCTAACACACAACACTATCTTCCCAGTACCTAACACACAACACTATCTTCCCAGTACCTAACACACAACACTATCTTCCCAGTACCTAACACACAACATTATCTTCCCAGTACATAACACACAACACTATCTTCCCTGTACCTAATCACAACACTATCTTCCTGGTACCTAACACACAACACTACCTTCCTGGTACCTAACACACAACACTGTCTTCCCAGTACCTAACACACAACACTGTCTTCCCGGTACCTAACGCACAACACTGTCTTCCTGGTACCTAACACACAACACTATCTTCCTGGTAGCTAACACACAACACTATCTTCCTGGTACCTAACACACAACACTATCTTACCAGTACCTAACGCACAACACTATCTTCCCAGTACCTAACACAAAACACTATCTTCCCGGTACCTAACACACAACACTATCTTCCCAGTACCTAACACACAACACTATCTTCCCAGTACCTAACACACAACACTATCTTCCCAGTACCTAACACACAACACTATCTTACCAGTACCTATCACAGAACACTATCTTCCCAGTACCTAACACACAACACTATCTTCCCAGTACCTAACACACAACACTATCTTCCCAGTACCTAACACACAACACTATCTTCCCAGTACCTAACACACAACACTATCTTCCCAGTACCTAACACAAAACACTATCTTCCCAGTACCTAACACACAACACTGTCTTCCAGGTACCTAACAGACAACACTATCTTCCCAGTACCTAACACACAACACTACCTTCCCAGTATCTAACACACAAAACTATCTTCCCGGTACCTAACACACAACACTATCTTCATTGTACCTAATCACAACACTATCTTCCCGGTACCTAACACACAACACTATCTTCCTGGTACCTAACACACAACACTGTCTTCCCAGTACCTAACTCACTACACTGCCTTCCCAGTACCTAACTCACTACACTGCCTTCCCAGTACCTATCACACTACACTGCCTTCCCGGTACCTAACACACAACACTATCTTCCCAGTACCTAACACAAAACACTATCTTCCCAGTACCTAACACACAACACTATCTTCCCAGTACCTAACACACAACACTATCTTCCAAGTACCTAACACACAACACTATCTTCTCAGTACCTAACACACAACACTGTCTTCCCAGTACCTAATGCACAACAATATCTTCCCAGTACCTAACACACAACACTGTCTTCCCAGTACCTAACGCACAACACTGTCTTCACAGTACCTAACACACAACACTGTCTTCCCAGTACCTAACACACAACACTATCTTCCCAGTACCTAACACACAACACTATCTTCCCAGTACCTAACACACAACATTATCTTCCCAGTACATAACACACAACACTATCTTCCCTGTACCTAATCACAACACTATCTTCCTGGTACCTAACACACAACACTACCTTCCTGGTACCTAACACACAACACTGTCTTCCCAGTACCTAACACACAACACTGTCTTCCCGGTACCTAACGCACAACACTGTCTTCCTGGTACCTAACACACAACACTATCTTCCTGGTACCTAACACACAACACTATCTTCCTGGTACCTAACACACAACACTATCTTACCAGTACCTAACGCACAACACTATCTTCCCAGTACCTAACACAAAACACTATCTTCCCGGTACCTAACACACAACACTATCTTCCCAGTACCTAACACACAACACTATCTTCCCAGTACCTAACACACAACACTATCTTCCCAGTACCTAACACACAACACTATCTTACCAGTACCTATCACAGAACACTATCTTCCCAGTACCTAACACACAACACTATCTTCCCAGTACCTAACACACAACACTATCTTCCCAGTACCTAACACACAACACTATCTTCCCAGTACCTAACACACAACACTATCTTCCCAGTACCTAACACAAAACACTATCTTCCCAGTACCTAACACACAACACTGTCTTCCAGGTACCTAACAGACAACACTATCTTCCCAGTACCTAACACACAACACTACCTTCCCAGTATCTAACACACAAAACTATCTTCCCGGTACCTAACACACAACACTATCTTCATTGTACCTAATCACAACACTATCTTCCCGGTACCTAACACACAACACTATCTTCCTGGTACCTAACACACAACACTGTCTTCCCAGTACCTAACTCACTACACTGCCTTCCCAGTACCTAACTCACTACACTGCCTTCCCAGTACCTATCACACTACACTGCCTTCCCGGTACCTAACACACAACACTATCTTCCCAGTACCTAACACAAAACACTATCTTCCCAGTACCTAACACACAACACTATCTTCCCAGTACCTAACACACAACACTATCTTCCAAGTACCTAACACACAACACTATCTTCTCAGTACCTAACACACAACACTGTCTTCCCAGTACCTAATGCACAACAATATCTTCCCAGTACCTAACACACAACACTGTCTTCCCAGTACCTAACGCACAACACTGTCTTCACAGTACCTAACACACAACACTGTCTTCCCAGTACCTAACACACAACACTGTCTTCACAGTACCTAACACACAACACTGTCTTCCCAGTACCTAACACACAACACTGTCTTCCCGGTACCTAACACACAACACTATCTTCCCAGTACCTAATCACAACACTATCTTCCCGGTACCTAACACACAACACTGTCTTCCCAGTACCTAACACACAACACTGTCTTCCCAGTACCTAACACACGACACTATCTACCCAGTACCTAACACACAACACTATCTTCCCAGTACCTAACACACAACATTGTCTTCCCAGTACCTAACACACAACACTATCTTCCTGTTACCTAACACACAACACTATCTTCCCGGTACCTAACACACAACACTATCTTCCCAGTACCTTACACACAACACTGCCATCCCAGTACCTAACACACAACACTGTCTTCCCAGTACCTAACACACAACACTATCTTCCCAGTACCTAACACACAACACTGTCTTCCCAGTACCTAACACACAACACTATCTTCCCAGTACCTAACACACAACACTGTCTCCCCAGTACCTAACACACAACACTATCTTCCTGTTACCTAACACACAACACTATCTTCCCGGTACCTAACACACAACACTATCTTCCCAGTAACTTACACACAACACTGTCATCCCAGTACCTAACACACAACACTGTCTTCCCAGTACCTAACACACAACACTATCTTCCCAGTACCTAACACACAACACTGTCTTCCCAGTACCTAACACACAACACTATCTTCCTGTTACCTAACACACAACACTATCTTCCCGGTACCTAACACACAACACTATCTTCCCGGTACCTAACACACAACACTATCTTCCCGGTACCTAACACACAACACTATCTTCCTGTTACCTAACACACAACACTATCTTCCCGGTACCTAACACACAACACTATCTTCCCGGTACCTAACACACAACACTATCTTCCCGGTACCTAACACACAACACTATCTTCCCGGTACCTAACACACAACACTATCTTCCCAGTACCTAACACACAACACTGTCTTCCCAGTACCTAACACACAACACTATCTTCCCGGTACCTAACACACAACACTATCTTCCCGGTACCTAACACACAACACTATCTTCCTGTTACCTAACACACAACACTATCTTCACGGTACCTAACACACAACACTATCTTCCCGGTACCTAACACACAACACCAACTTCCCGGTACCTAACACACAACACCATCTTCCCAGTACCTAACATACAACACTATCTTCCCAGTACCTAACACACAACACTATCTTCCCAGTACCTAACACACAACACTGTCTTCCCAGTACCTAACACACAACACTGTCTTCCCGGTACCTAACACACAACACTATCTTCCTGGTACCTAACACACAACACTATCTTCCCGGTACCTAACACACAACACTATCTTCCCGGTACCTAACACACAACACTATCTTCTCAGTACCTAACACACAACACTATCTTCCCGGTACCTAACACACAACACTATCTTCCCGTTACCTAACACACAACACTATCTTCCCGTTACCTAACACACAACACTATCTTCCCGGTACCTAACACACAACACTATCTTCCCGGTACCTAACACACAACACTATCTTCCCGGTACCTAACACACAACACTATCTTCCCGGTACCTAACACACAACACTATCTTCCCGGTACCTAACACACAACACTATCTTCCCAGTACCTAACACAACACTGTCTTCCCAGTACCTAACACACAACACTATCTTCCTGTTACCTAACACACAACACTATCTTCCCGGTACCTAACACACAACACTATCTTCCCAGTACCTAACACAGAACACTGTCTTCCCAGTACCTAACACACAACACTATCTTCCTGTTACCTAACCCACAACACTATCTTCCCGGTACCTAACACACAACACTATCTTCCCAGTACCTAACACACAACACCATCTTCCCGGTACCTAACACACAACACTATCTTCCCAGTACCTAACACAGAACACTATCTTCCCAGTACCTAACATACAACACTATCTTCCCAGTACCTAACACACAACACTATCTTTACGGTACCTAACACACAACACTATCTTCCCGGTACCTAACACACAACACTATCTTCCCAGTACCTAACACACAACACTATCTTCCCGGTACCTAACAGACAACACTATCTTCCCAGTACCTAAGACACAACACTATCTTCCCGGTACCTAACACACAACACTATCTTCCAGGTACCTAACACACAACACTATCTTCCAGGTACCTAACACACAACACTATCTTCCCGGTACCTAACACACAACACTATCTTCCAGGTACCTAACACACAACACTATCTTCCAGGTACCTAACACACAACACTATCTTCCCAGTACCTAACACACAACACTATCTTCCAGGTACCTAACACACAACACTATCTTCCCGGTACCTAACACACAACACTATCTTCCAGGTACCTAACACACAACACTATCTTCCAGGTACCTAACACACAACACTATCTTCCCGGTACCTAACACACAATATCTTCCCGGTACCCAACACACAACACTATCTTCCCAGTACCTAACACACAACACTATCTTCCCGGTACCTAACACACAACACTATCTTCCCAGTACCTAATGCACAACACTATCTTCCCAGTACCTAACACTCAACACTATCTTCCCAGTACCTAACACACAACACTACCTTCCCAGTACCTAACACACAACACTATCTTCCCAGTACCTAACACACAACACTGTCTTCCCAGTACCTAACACACAACACTATCTTCCCAGTACCTAACACACAACACTGTCTTCCCAGTACCTAACACACAACACTATCTTCCCAGTACCTAACACACAACACTATCTTCCCAGTACCTATCACACAACACTGTCTTCCCAGTACCTAACACACAACACTATCTTCCCGGTACCTAACACACAACACTATCTTCCCAGTACCTAACACACAACACTATCTTCCCAGTACCTAACACACAACACTATCTTCCTGGTACCTAACACACAACACTATCTTCCCAGTACCTAACACACAACACTATCTTCCCGGTACCTAACACACAACACTATCTTCCCGGTACCTAACACACAACATTATCTTCCCAGTACCTAACACACAACACTATCTTCCTGGTACCTAACACACAACACTATCTTCCCAGTACCTAACACACAACACTATCTTCCCAGTACCTAACACACAACACTATCTTCCCAGTACCTAACACACAACACTATCTTCCCAGTACCTAACACACAACACTATCTTCCCAGTACCTAACACACAACACTATCTTCCCGGTACCTAAAACAACACTATCTTCCCAGTACCTAACACACAACACTATCTTCCCAGTACCTAACACACAACACTATCTTCCCTGTACCTAACACACAACACTGTCTTCCCAGTACCTAACACACAACACTATCTTCCCAGTACCTAACACACAACACTATCTTCCCAGTACCTAACACACAACACTATCTTCCCGGTACCTAACACAACACTATCTTCCCAGTACCTAACACACAACACTATCTTCCCAGTACCTAACACACAACACTATCTTCCCAGTACCTAACACACAACACTATCTTCCCAGTACCTAACACACAACACCTAACATTATCTTACATGTACAGACTCGACACATAAGAATCATGTTATGTATTTTGATTGTACTATATAATGCACTATACTTAACCCTTAAATGGTCCAAACGTAGATCTACGTTTTTTGAACATTTGAAAGTATGTAAAAAAACGTAGATCTTCTTTTTCTTTTTTTTACATTTGAAAATGTGTAAAAAAAACTTTGATCTACATTTTTTTTTGTTATATTTGAATTATTATTATTATTATAATCAAAAAGAAGCGCTAAGCCACAAGGACTATACAGCGCTGCAGGGCAGGAAGGAAGCGAGGGCATCAGGTGGCAAAAGGGAGATGGATGAGCAACAGGTTACGGATAACAGCGGGGCAGTGGATGGTGAAAGGGTAAAGGGCAGCAAGAGACTGAACCAGAAAGGGCTGAGGGGAGTGCGAAAAGTATCATCAGAGTTTGTGGAGTAAATCAGTCGTTGTCAAGAAGTCAATGAGAGAGTCAGGATTAAAGGAGGGTCCATCAGCAAGAAGGGAAGGTAAAGAGAGAGTAGGAGAACGAAGACGACGTTGGAGGTAAATTCTGCGTGCTCGTTGATAGAGAGGGCAGTCTAACAGAATGTGGCTAATCGATACTGGAACTTGACACTGCTCAAAGAGAGGAACAGGGTGCCTCTCCATGAGATACCCATGAGTAAGACGAGTGTGGCCAATGCGAAGGCGGGAGAGAGTGGTCTCCCAACCTCGGCACTGATGACAAGAAGACGGCCAGTAACCTATGCTCGGTTTAATAGAATGAAGTTTGTTACCGAGCAGAGTTGACCAACGTTGTTGCCAACGGGTGCGAAGGTGGGTAGCTATTGCAGCAAAATAGTCCAGAAATGGAACACCTCGATAGGAAATTGGTAGGTCATATACTGCTGACCGCGCAGCAGTGTCTGCCTGTTCATTGCCCTGTACGTCGACATGACCAGGGACCCAACAAAAAACAATATCTTTATGTTTGGTAGAGATACGGCGTAGCCAAAGTTGGATACGGAGAACTAGGGGATGAGATGTATCAAATTTTCGTATAGCCTGTAGAGCACTAAGGGAGTCTGAGACTACTACAAATGATGACACAGGCATAGATGCGATACGAATAAGTGCTGCAAGAATGGCATACAGTTCAGCAGTAAAAATGCTAGCTGAAGATAGTAAATGCCCTCGTACGACGCTGTCCGGAAACACTGCTGCGAATCCGACGCCGTCTGAAGACTTAGAGCCATCTGTGTACACAGCGGTGGCATGAGAATGAGAGTGGAAGTGATCAAGAAAAAGAGAGCGGGAAGCCACCGTAGGCAGTTGAGCTTTCGAGCAAGGGAGTGAGAAAGAACAGACCCGAACAGCTGGAACTTCCCAGGGGGGTAGGGAAAAGTGAGACGCTACATGAACATATAAAGGTGGTAACTGAAGGGAAGACAAGAGTGAAAGTAGGCGAAGAGAAAAGGGACGGAGCAAACAGGGGCGGCGAACGAATAAAGAATGTCTACTAATATCGGTGACCATTCTATAAATGGAAGGATTGTGTAGATCGTGAGAGCGTACATAGTAACGAAGGCAATGGGCATCACGGCGATCAGACAAGGATGGAACATTTGCTTCTGTATAGAGGCTCTCAACAGGGGAAGAGCGAAAAGCACCAAGGCACAAACGTAAGCCTTGGTGATGGATAGAGTTAAGGCTAGAGAGAGTAGCAGGAGAGGCCGCGGAATAAATCTGGTCACCATAATCGAGTTTCGATAAAACGAGGGCTGAATGTAGGCGAAGCAGAGTTCGACGATCAGCTCCCCAGGAAAGATGAGCAAGGGTTTTAAGAAGGTTTAGCCGGCTGTGACAAGTTGCCTTCAGAGAGGTAATGTGAGGTTTCCAGGTTAACCGACGGTCAAAGAGAAGGCCTAGAAACCTGACTGTATCACGTTCGGGGATACGGGAGCCATAGAGATACAAAGGATGATCGGAGATAACAGAGCGTCTAGTGAAAGTAATTTGGTGAGTTTTGGTACTTGAAAATTTAAACCCATGTGTGGTGGCCCAAGTGGAAACACGGTCGACCGCATGCTGGAGAGAAACTGCAATAAGGTGACAGTCAGCGCCTGCACAAGCAATAGCGAAGTCATCAACATAGAGTGATGACCAAATATTGGGTGGAAGAACAGAGGCCAAATCATTTATAGCAAGGAGAAAAAGTGTTGTGCTTAGAACACATCCCTGAGGGACACCTTCAGCTTGGACGAAGTCCGGGGAAAGAACATTATTGACTCGAACACGGAAATGTCTGTCAGTTAAAAAGTTCTTAAGGAAGGATGGTAGATTGCCTCGGAGGCCTAAGGAATGGGCCTGGGCCAAAATATTATACCTCCAAGTTGTGTCATATGCCTTCTCAAGGTCAAAAAATATGGCAATAACTGAGTGATTATTCGCAAAGGCATTACGAACATACGTATCCAAGCGTAGTAAGGGGTCTATGGTAGAACGACCCTTACGAAAGCCATATTGACTAGCGGAGAGACTGTTGTGAGTCTCTAAATACCACATTAAACGTCGATTTACGAGGCGTTCCATCACTTTGCAAACTGCACTTGTAATAACGATGGGGCGATAGTGGGAGGCATCATGTCCTGTAGTACCCGGTTTGCGGAAAGGGAGAACAATGGCAGATTTCCACAGCTGGGGAAGAACTCCTTGTGCCCAAATAAGATTGAAGAGGTGTAAGAGGACTACAAGGGCTGACCGATGTAAATGTTGTAACATACGAATATGAATGTCATCAGGCCCAGCTGCCGATGATCGGCAGGCTGAGAGCGTTGCCTCCAGTTCTTGAAGTGTAAAAGGCACATTATACTGTTCTTCTCCGAGAGAAGAAAAGTCCAAGGGTACTAACTCTCTGGCAGACTTTGAGGAAAGAAACGAGGGGCATAGATGGAGCCCTCGGGAAATACGGACCAGATGTGTGCGAAGTTCAATGGCAACGTCGAGAGGGTTTGCTATATCAACACCAGTGACCCGTAGAACAGGAGCCGGGTCAGGAGAGTATTTACCACTCAATTTCCTCACTTTTTTCCAGACTGCACTCATAGAAGAAGCAGAGGTGATGGTGGAAACATAGTCTCGCCAACAAGTGCGTTTAGCTTCATGGATGACACGGCGAGCGATCGCACGCTTCTGCTTAAAATCAACAAGTCTCTCAGCGGTTCTATTGTACCGGTACCTGCCCCATGCAGCACGTTTCAAACGTACTGCACGAGCACAAGCAGGAGACCACCAAGGCACGCACTTCTGAGAATGCCTGCCTGAGGTTTGGGGTATAGAATGAGAAGCTGCGGTATAAACTGATGTCGAGAAGATGTGTAGGAGCTCATCAATGGAGGATGAAGAAGGAACCTCACTAAAAGCAGTGAGGTGTGAGTAAAGATCCCAATTTGCCCGATCAAATTGCCAGCGAGGGCTACGGGAAGGTGGTGAATAGGAAGGAGAAGTAAGAATGATCGGAAAATGATCGCTGTCATGTAAGTCTGGTAGAACAGACCAGGTGAAGTCTAGTGCAGTGGAGGAAGAGCAGACTGATAGATCGATGCAAGAGAGAGTATGAGTACGAGGATCAAAATGGGTGGGAGTACCCGTATTTAAAACATGGAGGGGGTGAGAGGCAAGAAAAGCCTCCAACTGAATGCCACGTGAGTCACAATGAGACCCCCCCCAGAGGAAATGGTGGGCATTAAAATCACCAAGTAACAGAAGTGGTGGTGGTAAGGATGAAACAAGAAAGGCAAAGTCTGGGATAGAAAATGCTCGAGAAGGAGAGAGATATAAAGAACATATTGTAAACCACTTATTCAAGTGGATACGGGCTGCAGTGTAATGCAGCGAGGTATGGACAAATAGTTGACAGTACGGAATATCATTGCGTAGAAGAAGGGCACTTTCATTAAAGGTCCCATCTGAGAAAGGATCCGAAGAATACAATAAATTATAGCCTGAGATAGGTTGGAAAACAGCCGAGTGTACTTTTGGTTCTTGTAAGCAAGCACCAACAGGGGAAAACCTGGAAAGCAACATCTGAAGCTCACCCCGATTACCCGAGGCCGCGGATATTCCACTGTAAATAGGCCATGATTGGCGATGAAGAAAATATCAGGAATCTGTAGGTAAAGGCACCTACGGACTAGAGGGGTTAGAAAAGTCAATGTGTGGTGGCATTGGAAGATGTTCAAGTAGCGAAGGAACGGAGCGTTGCGAAGAATGGGGTTGTGAAGATGGAGGAGAGGGAAGAGAAGGAACAGGAAGTGAATCAGTGTCCATTGAAGGTTTAGTCTCTGCAATATATTCTGAAATGGCTTCAAGTGTTTCTGAATTCAAAGATGTATGGGAAACCATATTGGAGATAGGAGGAGGAGGGTGAGTAAAGATTGGGACAGTAATGGACTGTACCAAAGTAGAGGGGGAGGGAAAAGTGTAAGGGACTGGAGATGAAGTGTGGGGGGGGACAGAAGAGGTAGAAACCTGGGAGGTGACAGAAGAGGGAGAAACTTGGGAGGGGACGGGGGTGGAAGGCATAGTACGAGGAGGAGGGTGAATCTCCACACTTGTAATAGAGCCAGAGAGAGGGGAAGAACTAGGTACAGAGACTGGAAAGGTAACGTGTGGAGGTGGAAGAAGGGAAGGAAGGGGCAAAGAAGATTTGAGCAATGTGGATTTTTTGGACTTCTGAGTAGAGGGGCGATTGGTATTAGGTGTCGTACGAGGTCTTGTCGATACTGGGGCTTGTGAGGAAGGACGCGAAGATGTGAGAACAGACTGAGTTGTAGTCGGGACGTCAGAGCCAAGGACAGCAAAAGGATTAGATGCCGTAATGGCTATGGGAGGGGTAACAACAGAGGAGGCTGCAGAAGATGGGACCCCAGAAGTGGGGGGATGTTTGGAAACACGAGAATAAGAAACACGGGGTAGTCTCCCTTGGAGGCGGAGATGAGTAACTGCCATAGCATAAGGGAGACCTTCTGCCTCTTTGAGGCAACGGATTTCACGTTCATTTAAGTAGACCTGGCAACGGTGGGAGTACGAAGGGTGAGCTTCATTACAATTAAGGCAAGATGGAGGTTGACTGCAAGATGTATTAGAATGGTTGTCGGCACCACAGACTGGGCATTCGGCCATAGATCTGCAATATTTCGCTGGGTGACCAAAACGCCAGCAATTTCTACATTGTTGCGGTGTAGGTATCACCTTTCGAACTTGTAACCGATGTCCCGCGACATATACAGAGGACGGGAGTTCTCGGCTGTCAAAAGTTAAACGAGCCACATTGCAAGGGTAACGTCTCCGCCCCCGGGCAGGAAGGACATAAGTGTCTACTTTGAGGATTGGGAGATCCTGGAGTTCCAGCTGTTCAAAAATGTCATTGCCACATGACTGGAAATTCTGTTGGACTATGGTATGGGGCAGAATGACAGTACCACTACAAGAATTGAGAGAAAGATGTTTTTCAATAGTGATAGGAGTAGTATCGATATTCGAAAGGAGAGAAAGATCATGAGCTTGGGTAGCATTCTGGACAGTGACGATGCGCGTACCGCTCTTGAGAGCGTGAAATGAAATATCTCTGCCAACATGACGCAAGAGCGCTTTGGCAATACTATGGTCAGAAAGGTAGGCAGAAGAAGAAGTTGGTCTTAAAGTAAAGAATTTAGTCCATTGTGTGGTCCGAAACTGAGCGTGGAGAGGGAGTGCTTGACGTGTCGGTCGTTTCCGAGTAGAATGGGAAGGTAACGACGGAGCATCATCAGGAGATTGACGTTGGCGTTTAGGAGTAGGACCGGAGTTGGTCCGGCATGAAATGGGTGGGCGATTCGAAAATTGCCGTACCGTAGAGGGAGAAGCCGGAAGCATAGTCAAAGGAGAGCGGAGTTCAGACAAATCGAAGGAGTCAGTCGAAGCCCCGGTACCTGAAGCGGGTGAGGAAACAGCACCAGCAAGAGGTACAGGGGCATCAGGAGTGTCCGAAGAGTGGTCTAAACACAAGGCAGGGTCAGAATGGGGTGCGGTATCAAGAAGGGGCCCGGGGGTAGTGGTTTCATGGACTAGGGCTGCCATGGTTAGGTTACTCCTTTGCTTTTTGTTTTTAAGAAAAAAAAAAGAAAGAAGAAAAGAAAATAAAAACAAAAAAAAGAATAAAAAAAGGGGGGAGCGGGGAGGAATAGTTCCCAGGAGGAATGAAAGGGCCGGAAATCTCCCTCCGCGCCCAAGAGGACTCGACACCGCTAGTAGCGCAGATGCAGCATGGAACCCGTGCCATACCCTACCCTTCATGCCAGTAAACCAGCAATCCGGGATAGCAACCTCACATCTGCCGAGCTACCTCGGTGGACAAAAGAGAGGGCGGCCGGATATCCGCCACAAAGCATACCTCCTTCAGCCACCACCCCCGGAATCTGAAAGGTGGCTTCCAGAGATACACCCGTCGCCCAAAAGACACCCAAAGCTACTCCGGGATACCGGAGAGGGATCGGGACATCCCTAGGCAATCCAGATTCCACGGCAAACTACGCCACCGCCAAGAAACCTCAACGGAATGGGATCGACCCCGGTGTCCTTTCCCCTACCTAGGAACTAGCGCGCCTGTGGGAGAAATCACGAAGGCTAAAAAGAGGAAGGGCAAAAGGGAGGGGTGAGGAGGAGGAGGAGGAATGGAAAAAGGGGAGGATGGGGAGGATGGGATAGGGGAGGGGAGAATGGGGGGTAATTAGGTTCGGTCTGAGGAAGAAGACCGACAGGGCTAATTCCTCAGACCAAGAGCCTCTTCACCACGCCAAGGAGCCCCCCTTGAAGAGGTGTTATATTTGAAAATATGTAAAAAAACGTGGATCTACTTTTGTAGCAATACGAATTTGAACGTCGATCTGTTTGGACAGTTTATGGGTTAAGATATAAAAAAAGTATAGAAACTTAAACATAAATATAAAGCATTTTGTTTTCTCAAAAAAAACTGCTTTTGGTAAATTTCATAATTTATTTTATATCATATGTGTATTAGCTTTCGCAAAATTAACTCTATTTCAGATTGTTATTATTGTTTGCAGGCATTTATATGCTGCATACATTTATACACTGCATTTATTTTACATTTTAGACTGCTATTATCATTTTGCAGGTTAAATATCATTTATATACTGTTCCATACAATGAAGAATTAGGTAGGTTTGATTACTGTTAGAATCATAACTCAGTGCTAACTCCACTACATTCTGATATTTTTAATATGTCAAAAGGCATACATATCATTAATTCTATTTTTAAAGGCTCAATCTTGTTTCAAGAAAGAGTATACTTTATTATACAGAGGTCTCTGCCTATCTTAAGTACGCTCAACGAGACAAAATCCTATTTTGAGATCAGCTCTTTAACCCTTAAACTGTCCAAATGAAGATCTATGTTTGTACGCGTAGCACTCCAAATGTAGATCTATGTTCGATTTTACATTGTTTCTTATATAAAAAAACAGTAGATCTACGTTCGGAGCGCTACGCGTACAAACGTAAATCTATGTTTGGACAGTTTAAGGGTTAATCACTGGTTGCAAGGTTGCTAAGAAATAAAATTATGATAATCACTGCTAATGTTAGCTTGTATAAGTTAGCTTGTATGAGTTGAACCCATGGTGACCCAGTTCTAAAACTGGCAAGCCTGAGTGCTGTCTGCTGTGCCATGCTGGTTGAAGATTCTTCTACTAAGCATATTAAAGCCTGCATAGTACAGGTGTCAGTGCACCGGCCAGCATAGTACAGGTGTCAGTGCACCAGCCAGCATAGCAGAGGTGTCAGTGCACCAGCCAGCATAGTACAGGTGCCAGTGCACCAGCCAGCATAGTACAGGTGTCAGTGCACCAGCCAGCATAGTACAGGTGTCAGTGTACCTGCCAGTCAGTTTCACAACTGATTCACCTTGGATTCAAATGTCACCTGTTCCGTGAGTTGTCTGATATCATGTTAACACTTTTGCTGACTGTCCTGTAGAACTACGACTTTGAGGTCACTGTTGGTGCTGTAGTACTACACCATGAGCCAAGCTCACTCACATAAGCTTTAAGCAATAAATCTGGGTCTAGATCTGAGAGAATGGGTCTATGTGATAAGTGTCAACCATGTAAAACAAATCCTTCAGTACGCAGTGCATAATGAGAAAAAAAACTGCGACCGTGTTTTTGGATTAAAACAGCAACTTTGCGGTACATTTTTGTATATTTTTTTATTGTTGTATTCCCCTTTTCTTAGTCTCATTTGATAGAATGGAAGATATATTACAGAAATAGAGATGATTTTGACTGGTTTTAAGCTGAAAAATAGCTTGAAATTAAGTTCAAATTAGTGGAAATGTTCAATTTTTGCTGATGTTTAAGAGTAAACAAATCACGTCACCCATCTAACACATGTCAACTGGTGGGTCTAATATGTGTTCACAAATGTGCTGATATTATAATACAATTATTCCAATATTACATTACAGTAAATTTCTATTTTTTTTGTGTGAATAAAAAATCAAAATGGAATTCATGTGTAAAGCTGGAAACTAATGAACAGCGGAAATGTTATTTAAGTGCCAGGAATGCCTGCATTGTTTATTTTAAACTTTATTTTGAAACTGGAATATTTTGAAATACAGTGGACCCCCGGTTTACGATCAGCTCCCAATGCGACCAATTATGTAAGTGCGTTTGTACGTGTATGTTTGGGGGTCTGAAATGGACTAATCTAATTTACAATATTCCTTATGGGAACAAATTCGTTCAGTAATGGCACCTGAACATAGTTCTGGAATGAAATAATATCGTAAACTGGGGGTCCACTGTACATGTGAAATTTGCCAAATTACCATTTTCTGATCACTTTATTGGGTAAATGAAATATATAGTTGATTGGGCAATTTCTTGTGCTCAATCGGTAGAAGGAAAGCACCGAATAAGTAAACAAATAATTATCGTAACTAAATCCTGGTACTGAAAATTATAAAAAGTTACAAGTTACGGACTTGCTGTCTTCATGCTCGGTGTGATCTTAAGTTACATCAAAATTTAAATTTTTTTTATTTCTTTGCAAGGTTAACAATGTGTGGTTTACATATTACAAAATATGAAGTACAAAGAAAGCCCTTAGCATGCTTAGGCATTTTGAGCAGACTACTCAAAGTACAGTGGACCCCCGGTTAACGAACTTTTTTCATTCCAGTAGTATGTTCAGGTGCCAGTACTGACCGAATTTTTTCCCATAAGAAATATTGTGAAGTAGATTAGTCCATTTCAGACCCCCAAACATGCACGTACAAACGCACTTACATAAATACACTTACATAATTGGTCGCATTTGGAGGTGATCGTTAAGCGGGGGTCCACTGTATAATTGATTTTTGCAACTTCGGAAAGTCAAAATATCGTACCCTGAACCATTTTAAGTCAAGGAGTACCTGTACCAATATTATCATTAATCTTTCTTTCTTTCAACACACTGGCCATATCCCACCAAGGCGGGGCGGCCCAAAAAGAAAAAAAAAGTTTCTCTTTTAAATTTAGTAATTTATATGGGAGAAGGGGTTATTATCATAAGTTTTTTTTTTTTTTTATCACACTGGCCGATTCCCACCAAGGCAGGGTGGCCCGAAAAAGAAAAACTTTCACCATCATTCACTCCATCACTGTCTTGCCAGAAGGGTGCTTTACACTACAGTTTTTAAACTGCAACATTAACACCCCTCCTTCAGAGTGCAGGCACTGTACTTCCCATCTCCAGGACTCAAGTCCGGCCTGCCGGTTTCCCTGAATCCCTTCATAAATGTTACTTTGCTCACACTCCAACAGCACGTCAAGTATTAAAAACCATTTGTCTCCATTCACTCCTATCAAACACGCTCACGCATGCCTGCTGGAAGTCCAAGCCCCTCGCACACAAAACCTCCTTTACCCCCTCCCTCCAACCCTTCCTAGGCCGACCCCTACCCCGCCTTCCTTCCACTACAGACTGATACACTCTTGAAGTTATTCTGTTTCGCTCCATTCTCTCTACATGTCCGAACCACCTCAACAACCCTTCCTCAGCCCTCTGGACAACAGTTTTGGTAATCCCGCACCTCCTCCTAACTTCCAAACTACGAATTCTCTGCATTATATTCACACCACACATTGCCCTCAGACATGACATCTCCACTGCCTCCAGCCTTCTCCTCGCTGCAACATTCATCACCCATGCTTCACACCCATATAAGAGCGTTGGTAAAACTATACTCTCATACATTCCCCTCTTTGCCTCCAAGGACAAAGTTCTCTGTCTCCACAGACTCCTAAGTGCACCACTCACTCTTTTTCCCTCATCAATTCTATGATTCACCTCATCTTTCATAGACCCATCCGCTGACACGTCCACTCCCAAATATCTGAATACGTTCACCTCCTCCATACTCTCTCCCTCCAATCTGATATTCAATCTTTCATCACCTAATCTTTTTGTTATCCTCATAACCTTACTCTTTCCTGTATTCACCTTTAATTTTCTTCTTTTGCACACCCTACCAAATTCATCCACCAATCTCTGCAGCTTCTCTTCAGAATCTCCCAAGAGCACAGTGTCATCAGCAAAGAGCAGCTGTGACAACTCCCACCCTGTGTGTGATTCTTTATCTTTTAACTCCACGCCTCTTGCCAAGACCCTCGCATTTACTTCTCTTACAACCCCATCTATAAATATATTAAACAACCACGGTGACATCACACATCCTTGTCTAAGGCCTACTTTTACTGGGAAAAAATTTCCCTCTTTTCTACATACTCTAACTTGAGCCTCACTATCCTCGTAAAAACTCTTCACTGCTTTCAGTAACCTACCTCCTACACCATACACTTGCAACATCTGCCACATTGCCCCCCTATCCACCCTGTCATACGCCTTTTCCAAATCCATAAATGCCACAAAGACCTCTTTAGCCTTATCTAAATACTGTTCACTTATATGTTTCACTGTAAACACCTGGTCCACACACCCCCTACCTTTCCTAAAGCCTCCTTGTTCATCTGCTATCCTATTCTCCGTCTTACTCTTAATTCTTTCAATTATAACTCTACCATACACTTTACCAGGTACACTCAACAGACTTATCCCCCTATAATTTTTGCACTCTCTTTTATCCCCTTTGCCTTTATACAAAGGAACTATGCATGCTCTCTGCCAATCCCTAGGTACCTTACCCTCTTCCATACATTTATTAAATAATTGCATCAACCACTCCAAAACTATATCCCCACCTGCTTTTAACATTTCTATCTTTATCCCATCAATCCCGGCTGCCTTACCCCCTTTCATTTTACCTACTGCCTCACGAACTTCCCCCACACTCACAACTGGCTCTTCCTCACTCCTACAAGATGTTATTCCTCCTTGCCCTATACACGAAATCACAGCTTCCCTATCTTCATCAACATTTAACAATTCCTCAAAATATTCCCTCCATCTTCCCAATACCTCTAACTCTCCATTTAATAACTCTCCTCTCCTATTTTTAACTGACAAATCCATTTGTTCTCTAGGCTTCCTTAACTTGTTAATCTCACTCCAAGTATTATCATAATTTAATATAAGGAAGATTTCACACTTCAAAATATATAGTACCTTTGATACCTCTGATGAATTGTGGTGCTTGCCTGGTCAGCCAGGCTGTTACTACTATTAGCCTGTTGACCCACATATCCATCACAGCCTGGTTGATCTTTCACTTGGTGAAGATACTTGTCCAGTTTCCCCTAAAAAAAACTTCTACACTTATTCCAGCAGTGTTTCTGAAATCTTCTGGTAAGATGTTGAATAATCTGGGACTATGAATGTTGATATAGTGTTCTCTATTTTGCCCACCACACCCCTGCTTTTCACTGGGTTTATTTTACACTTCCTCCCATATCTCTCACTCCCATACGTTGTTATGGCAGAGTTAAGATATAACTAATATGTACTGCTGGAATTTTTAACTGCATGATAAAATCCTGTATTCCACTAAATTCTGAATATGTATCCATCATGGAGCTGACAACTTATATTATAGATAATACAGAACAGTTAAAACAATCATACAATTTGTATTGTTAATACAGTGGACCCCCGGTTAACGATTTTAATCCGTGCAAGAGGGCTCATCGTTATGCGAAATAATCGTTATGCGAATTAATTTTCCCCATAAGAAATAATGGAAATAAAATTAATCCGTGCAAGACGCCCAAAAGTATGAAAAAAAATTTTTTTTACCACATGAAATGTTAATTTTAATACACACAAACTGAAAAAGGCATGCACAATTACATGACACTTACTTTTATTGAAGATCTGGTGATGATTGATGGGATGGGAGGAGGGGAGAGCATTATCTTCTTACTGTTTAGAAGGGGAATCCCCTTCCATTAGGACTTGAGGTAGCAAGTCCTTTTCTGGGGTTACTTCCCTTCTTCTTTTAATGCCACTAGGACCAGCTTCAGAGTCACTGGACCTCTGTCGCACAACAAATCTGTCCATAGAGCTCTGTACCTCCCGTTTCTTCAAGACTTTCCTAAAATGGGCCATAACATTGTCATTGAAATAGTCACAAGCACGGCTTGCAACAGCTGTGTCAGGGTGATTTTCATCTATAAAGGTTTGCAGTTCAAACCACTCTGCACACATTTCCTTAATCTTTGAAGTAGGCACAATGGATTCCACAACTGGCATAGGCTTCTCAGGGTTAGCCCCAAACCCTTCAAAATCTTTCTTAATTTCCATACTAATTCTCACCCTTTTTACCACAGGGTTGGCACTAGAAGCTTTCTTGGGGCCCATGGTCACTTATTTTCCAGAAACACCACCGAAAACACTGTAATAATACGAAATATTCCGAGTGTATGCTTGGATGTTACCGCGGAGGCTGGCTGGTAAACAATGGGACGGCCGGCACATGTGAGGGCACATTGGACGCGTCTCGGACGAAAATCGGTATGCGGGTTTTTAATCGGTATGCGGGGCAAAAATTTTGCGATAAAAGTAATCGTTATGCGGAAAAATCGCTATGCGATGCCATCGTTATGCGGGGGTCCACTGTACAAGGAAAATAATACATTACCATATAAAGAATTTAGATCTTTTTAAATTTTTTAAAGAGCAAAATGAAAAAAAATTGTAAACAAACACTATATTTGCTATGTTGTATTTTCTCGATTTTCTTCGTAATGAAGAAATTCACGTACAATACATGAATTTTTAAAATTTATTTAAATTAGTAATTAATATATGAGAGCATAGTAACCTTAGTTACTAATAACAGTAGTAATAGTAGTAGTAGCGATAGTAATAGTGGTAGCAATAATAGTAGTAGCAGTAATAGTAATAATAGCAGTAAAGCAGTAATAATAGTAGTAGCAGTAATAGTAGTAATAGTAGTAGTAGCAGTAATAGTATTAGTAGCAGTAATAGTAGTAGTAATAGCAGTAGTAATAGCAGTAGTAGATATTTTTTTTACTATATCATACAGTTGTCAACAAGGTGCACCAAGGAAACACATTAACCATCATTCAGTGAACAACTATCTTGTCAGAAGTGTATGAGTATCACAATTCTAATAACCCTCCAAACTGCAACATTTCCTCACCATCCTTCTTACCAATTCTTTGTACAGGAAGACACTGTGTATACAGCACCTCTTTTTGTGTTCAATGTTTTCATTGACTTTCAAATAAGTCATTGTTCATTATGTGGAAAAAGACACTTACATACAGTTCAGGACATTTATTAAAGGAAACGTTTCGCCACGAGTGGCTTCTTCAGTCCTAATACAGAGAAAACTAAGAAAACATGCATATATAGTGGCAGGAGTCAGGTAGTCGTGTGGGTAGAGGTGGTAGTGGCAGCGACGGCGGCAGCAGCAGCAGCAGAACTAATGGTGAGACGGATGGCTACAGAGAGACCTGCTGACATCATGTAACAGCAGTTTCCAGAATGGGTAATATTCAGTTGATTCTGGAAACTGCTGTTACATGATGTCAGCAAGTCCCTCTGTAGCCATCCGTCTCACCACCTTAGTTCCACTATTACTACTACCACCTCTACCCACGCGACTCCTGCCACTACATACACACGTTTACTTAAGTTTTCTCTTTATTAGGACTAGAGAAGTTACTCGTGGTGAAACATTTCCTTTAATAAATGTCCTGAACTGTACATAAGTGTCTTTTTCCACATCTTGTCGGTATCACCATACCATTTCCTCATTGTTGATCATGTTCAGTATTTTTAACGCTTTTCCGCCCTTTCCACACAGTGGTTGCAAAATGGAAGGGTGACCGGCGCCATATTTTAGGGTAAATATTGTATGTACTGTGCATTTATTTCACTTTATCTATTTTTTCTTATACCTAGCTGTACTGAGCGCACTTAATATATGACAGTGTAAATACATTATCAGGTGTTTTAGACAGTATAGTATATCTTTATTTCGGCAAGTACATGTACAAGGTACACAGGCCTAACCTGTTATGCTGAGCATGTCCCACAAATTAGGTAAATTTTGTCCTAAGATGCAACCCACACAAGTCCACTTACACCCAGGATGCAACCCACACCAGTCCACTAACACCCAGGATGTGACCCACACCAGTCCACTTACACCCAGGATGCAACCCACACCAGTCCACTAACACCCAGGATGCAACCCACACCAGTCCACTAACACCCAGGTACCAAATTTACTGATGGGTGAACATAAACAGCAGGTGTCTTATGGAAACCACATCCAGCACCATCAAAGATGTGACCAGGCAAAAAGATAATTTAAAACACCATGACAATACTGAAGTCAAAATCTATGTAGCAGTTGTGACCAGAAATATGATGAGACTTCCTGTAGATTGTAGATAGGACTGAAAGTACACCAGTGTGGCTGCAGGACTCAACATGGATAACACCTGTGATTCATAGGGGCCAGATTGTACACCTGATGAGTGGAAAACTGTAGATGAGTGGAAACTGTACAAATCCAAACACAAGGTCAAACAGAATCAAGGAGCTTTTAATTTAGCCAGACTTATAGCACAACTCATCTTACATAAACAGGTCACTGGAAGGATGGGTAGGCCTGTGCAGTGCTCGTATCTCAAACTTAACCCCACACAGTGATCTTACTGACCCAGTCTCTCACCTGACTGCAATTCTGCAGTTGTGTCTTTCAACACTTGTTAGCTTTGCACCATTTTTCTATTACTATAGTACTTTTCTTACTGTCAACACAACAGCCGTCTCCCACCTTCAAAGATTTCCTTTTTATATTTAGAAATTTGTACAAGAGAAGGGATTACTAGCCCTTTGCTCCTGGCAATTATTATTATTATTATTATTCTCATAGCAGATCATTTTATAAAGCAACTTAGCATAGTCAGTTTTATATAAGTATGAATAAAATGAAACCAAAATTTTGGAGCTCTGAAAGAAAATTAATACTAAGCATCATAAAACAGGAAAGCATAAAGTTATGTGGGAAATCAGGTTCTGTGCCGCAAAATATTTTCCCTCTGACCTGCATCAAGAGGAGAGGCAGAGCGCCTCCCTCCCGCACTGTCATTCTTGCCCCAGTCACTTTCTGGGAGCATCATATACCTCACTCACTCTATGTTCATCAAATACAATTTGGATAGTTTCATCGCTCCATCTCATCTCTGGATATTAACTCGTAAACGGTCCAAACGTATATACAGTGGACCCCCGGTTAACGATATTTTTTCACTCCAGAAGTATGTTCAGGTGCCAGTACTGACCGAATTTGTTCCCATAAGGAATATTGTGAAGTAGATTAGTCCATTTCAGACCCCCAAACATACACGTACAAACGCACTTACATAAATACACTTACATAATTGGTCACATTCGGAGGTAATCGTTATGCGGGGGTCCACTGTATACGTTTTTTCAACATTTGAAAGTATGTAAAAAAAGTAGATCTTCTTTTTGTTTTTTTACAATTGAAAATGTGTAAAAAACTTTGATCTAATTTTTTTTTTATATATATTTGAAAATATTTAAAAAAAACGTAGATCTACTTTTGTAGCACTACACACGTGAACATAGATCTGCTTGGACCGTTTACGGGTTAACCGTGGCACCCAAAGTAACACTGTAAGCTTCTGATTTAATGTACTTATAGGGAAGGGGCAGGTGACTGGTAGTGGCAATTATGGTGGATAGACAAGATTGTTGTGGTAGTAGGTTGGTAGACAGCAACCACCCAGGGAGGTACTACTGTCCTGTGGTAGTAGGTTGGTAGACAACAACCACCCAGGGAGGTACTACCGTCCTGCCAAGTGAGTGTAAAACGAAAGCCTGTAATTGTTTTACATGAAGGTAGGATTGCTGGTGTCTTTTGTCTGTCTCATAAATATGCAAGATTACAGGTAAGTCTTGCTACTTCTACTTACACTTAGGTCACACTAAACATACATGTACAAGCATATATATACACACCCCTCTGGGTTTTCTTCTATTTTCTTTCTAATTCTTGTTCTTGTTTATTTCCTCTTATCTCCATGGGGAAGTGGAACAGAATTCTTCCTCTGTAAGCCATGCGTGTTGTAAGAGGCGACTAAAATGCCGGGAGCAAGGGGCTAGTAACCCCTTCTCCTGTATATATTACTAAATTTAAAAGGAGAAACTTCAGTTTTTTCTTTTGGGCCTCCCCACCTCAGTGGGATACGGCTGGTACGTTGAAAGAAGAAGAAGACAAGATTGTTTTGCCACAGTTGTGACAATAACGGGTAATTCTGAAACCAACAGACTGTCTTCTGTTTCTGAATAAAATGACCCTGCAGACTTTGTTTTATACTTTCAAAATCTGTTAGATTGATGATTTCTTTGGAAAGTGATGCTGGACATACCATGAAAAAGGATTATGAATCTGACAGTATCCATGGAAGTGGAAATTTTTGTGTTATGGTGTGGTGCATATATGATGCAGAATGCCTTAACTTTTAGTCTGAGAGAATCTGCCATCTGTAAAATTCAAGACGTAAAGTAAAAGGACACAAGTGCAACTAATGTGACATTTTATTGTGTCACAATAAAATGTCACATTAGTTGCACTTGTGTCCTTTTACTTTACTTATTGTCGGTAATTCTACCAACATTATTACAAAATTCAAGACAATGAGAAAAACTAAGAGCTTCTGCAATTATTAGTGAAGATTATGACCTAGTGAAAAGAATGTCAGAAGCCAAGATGACTGAATAAGACTGTTGACTGTGTGGACTGAAGAGAATATAAGTAAGCCTCCATTCAGTGTTTAAATAATACAACATATAATCTGATCTTGAGTCCTGGAGATGGGAAGTACAGTGCCTGCACTCTGAAGGAGGGGTGTTAATGTTGCAGTTTTATAACTGTAGTGTAAAGCACCCTTCTGGCAAGACAGTGATGGAGTGAATGATGGTGAAAGTTTTTCTTTTATGGGCCACCCTGCCTTGGTGGGAAACGGCCAATTTGTTTGTAAAAAAAAATCTGATCCTACTATTACAACTGTGAGAAGGAAAGGAAGCCTTGTCAACAGTGTCATGTTTAGTGCTGGGTGCTTTGCAGGCTTTAAAAAGCAAACTGACATCATGACAAATTTTAGTGACAAGACATATAGGAGCGAGTGGAGGTAAATGATTTTTGACTTGATGTGCTCTTGAAGTATGAGCGAAGTAACATTTATGAAGGGATTCAGGGAAACTGGTTGGCTGGACTAGAGTCTTGGAGGCGGGAAGTACAGTGCCAACACTCTGAAGGAGGAGTGGAGATATGTTGCAGTTTTTGAACTGTAGTACTGGCATGCCTCTGGCAAGACAGTGATAGAGTGAGTGATAATGAAAGTGTTTCTTCTTTACAGGTCACCCTGCCTTGGGGAAAATATTCTGCTGAATTTGCACAAATTATTTCTGAGAATATCTTGACCAGGACTCAAGAAATCGTAATGACACGATTGCAAATAACGCGACGGGCTGGAGTTTTGAGACTCTATGACCGCGGGTTCAATCCCGGCCGGGGGTATGGTTTTTTCTTGACCAGGAGTTTAACATCGATGAGACAAGTGGCGACACAATTACAGAGAAACTTGATCAAAACGTTTTCCATGTGGACAGTTTTCCCCAGTCGTGAAGCTTGTACACAGGCAAAAACACCTCAATATAAGTTATTTTACAGCTTGTTGACTTGTGCCATTTATCTTGTGACAAGACAGAACTACCTTGACAGTGTATACTGTCAAGAACTAACATTAACAATAAAACAAACATTAAAAATCTGCAACTGGTTTTAAGAAAGGTCAGGATTGCTTTGCCTTGTTTCTAGGGGCACATACAACAGGTGATTTAAACCACAAATGTATACTATTATCTTGATTTATTATTCAAAGAATTCCCAGTGCTTTACAAGGTCAAGACAAAACTTGTTTTTGTTATTTAAAGATCTAACAAGAAAGCAATGCAAATAAAAGACAAAGAGGAAGGAGAACCATGACGTAAAGAGTAAACAAGGTAACAGATCAATAATCAATTCCATGATATTGGTCAGGTTGGTGACTTCTTTACTTACAAAGATTGACAAACTTAGGAGCACTGTTCTGCAGCAGAGTCTGTGGTACTAGGGTAAAACAGACCAGAGCTTCAGTACGAAATACTTGAGCACTCCAGTAAAACTATGACCTGTACATCCACACTAACACAAGAACACAGTCATCTACCTCAGCCCACCATTCATCAACGTACCAGACTGGGGAAGCCACCTGTTTGCAAAATATTTCTTCAATAAAAATTCCCAAATGCTGCAAAAGTGTTTAATTCTTCAACTAAAATATGAGGTAGAATAAACTCTAATAATTTTTTACCTAATAAAAAACTACAGCACTGTGTCTGACAAGTCTGGTGGTGTCTGGAAAATTATCCTATTTTCCACCACATTCTTCACTCCACATAACGGTAATTTTGATAAAATGCTAATTTTCAGAAACGCATCTTACATGTTATGAGAGAGGTTACTGTATATTCCAGAACAAGCTCTAAACCCAGGCAGGGGCTTAAACTTCTAGCAAGCATGTGTAAGCGTTAGATTGGAGTGACCGAGGACTAAGTGATTTGATGTGCTGTTGGAGTGTAGGCAAGATGACAATTTTGGAGGTGAAAAGTACAGTACCTGCACTCTGTAGGAGTGGGTCTTTGGGTTATTTAAACTGTGATGTCTGTACTACTGGCAAGATAGCTATTGAATGAATGATGGTGAATGCATTTCCTTTTTGGTTCTCCTGACGTTGGTGAGAGAAAGTTGACGTGTTAAAAAAGTAATCACCTATATACAGATACTTATAATTTTTTCCTCAACAATACTCAGGTCTCACTAAAAAAACACTTTACTAATCTTTTTTGGAAATCCCCCAATGCTTTATTTAGATTTAATATTCGAGTCAATTGGTAAATAATACTCTACTATGATACATTTATACAAATATACATATTTGTACTCTCAATGATATGCATTTAGGCACATTATAAAATAAAACAAATATGAATAGATTCCAAAGTTATAACAATCTATCCAAAGTTATAACAATCTATCCAAAGTTATAACAATCTATCCAAAGTTATAACAATCTATCCAAAGTTATAACAATCTATCCAAAGTTATAACAATCTATCCAAAGCAAAGAATAAATGTAGCTACAGTTTGTTTTCTATGTTATATTTCTATAAACAAAAAGTAGACAGTCAACTCAGGCAAGATAGACAACAAGTAATTACCTACAATGTTTTGTAAACAATAATAAAAGGTAGACTTAAGAGTCAGGCAGCATAGAAGAGCAAGATGGCAGACACTGGAAGTGTCGGCCATCTGTACTAACAACAAGAGAGCCTTTATCTCGCCAGGTTTTCTCATTAGCTCCCTGAAGAAGAGAATCTCATGTCAGTTAATGCTTATTTATTATCAACATCAAAAATCACATTAAATATCTTCAATAATTTAT
The DNA here is from genome assembly GCF_038502225.1 of Cherax quadricarinatus. NCBI lineage: Eukaryota > Metazoa > Arthropoda > Malacostraca > Decapoda > Parastacidae > Cherax > Cherax quadricarinatus. The sequence continues at coordinate 15,480,603 of NC_091315.1, forward strand.
GTCAAACAAGCAAAAAAAAAAAGATATATATAAAATAAGACAAAACTGCCAATAGGCGTAGTATTTGGAGGGCATTTATAAGAGATACCGCTAACTTTACTCACCTTTAAATATTTAAGTACTGCTGGAATATCTTCACACTATTATGAAACAAAATAATTTTTATACATTTAACCAATGTAATATGTCAACAGATTACTAACTGAGGAACAAACAGGCACAATACTGTGACTGGAACAATACACAAATAATCTGCACATACGAGAAACTTATGAAAACATTTCGGTTAACTTGTACCATTTACAAAGTCAAACAGTGTGACTTTGTAAATGGTACAAGTGGGACCAAAACATTGTCATTAGCTTCTCTCTCCTATGTGTGGGTCATATTTGTATTACTTACTAAAATTTTATCAGAAGATACAGTATTTTTTATTTTACAATTATTTGACAATAATTCCTCTTACACTCAGAAGCACACATGCAAGGCAGGAATGCAGTCATGTGTAATAATAATGGTACAATTACCGACAAACAGAATTCTTAGTTCACAAGCCATGCGTGTCACAAGAGGCGACTAACATGCCGGAAGCAAGGGCCTAGTAACCCCTTCTCTTGTACACATTACTAAAGTTAAAAAGAGAAACTTTTGTTTTTCTTTTTGGGTCACCCCGCCTCTGTGGGATACGGCAGGTTTGTTGAAAGATGATGATGATGTTAGGTAAGAGGATACGTGCAATAAATGTGATGCATTTTTGTGGCAACGTTTTGCTCTCCAGGAGCTTTGTCAAGCCAGAAACGGCTTAACAAAGCTCCTGGAGAGTGAAACGTTGCCACAATAAACAGTCACATTAGCTGCACTTGTGTCCTTTTACCTAACATAAATACAGTCACCTCCCTTATAAAATGAAATTTTTGTTAATGTGATTGAAAAAGTACATCTGAAATGGAACAGTGCATAGAGAGGCCATCACAATGCTTTCTATTCAATTTTTGATGCATTTTTCAATTACATTTATGAAAGATTTGCACTATATAGAGGAGCTAAATGAGATGTCTGTACCCCAAACTAATGTTCTAATGACCTAACTGCAGCACTGTCATTCTGAAATTATCTACTGAACTTCTCTAATAGACTTATTAAAGCAATATAGCATTACCTAATAGAATACTCAATTCTATTATATTCAATGTAACTCATCTAATGACCATATGAACTGTTATTGCCTCATTAATCTAAAGTTAATTTTAACTTGACTCACGAAATCGTAATGACACGATTGCAAACAAACCATACCCCGGCCGGGATTGAACCCGCGGTCAAGAGTCTCAAAACTCCAGCCCGTCTCGTTAGCTAACGCGATGGGCTGGAGTTTTGAGACGCTTGACCGCGGGTTCAATCCCGGCCGGGGTATGGTTAATTTTAAGTTTGCCCGAAATGCTCTGCATACAAAGGGGCTTTTGGCATGTACACCCAATTATTATATTCCTTTGTATAATCATATATCATGTCAAAATAAGCAATTATTATTAGTATTATAGCCAAATGGTAGATGATGCCAACTGTTGCTGACAAATAATCTATACTGGTATTTTGTGGGTGTTTAAAACAGGAGTAAAGTAGGAATTTTGTTTAAGTATGAGCTTTATAATGTTTTACAGATGATCACACATGACAGTATATTGTATACCCCTACCAGAGCAGCACAATACAAATAAAAATAATTTTTTTTCTGCAGTATACATGTAGTTTACATGTATACTGCAGCGCTCCAAACGTAGATCTACGTTTTATTTTACATGCTTTCAAATGTAAAAAAAAACGTAGATCTACGTTCGGAGCAGTACGCATGTGAACGTAGATCTGCATTTGGGCAGTTTAAGGGTTAATAACTCATGTCTAGTTTTTAAGTATTGTAAGGTATTGTTGTGGTAACATAGGAGATGTACACTTTACTATATTCACAGAATAGAACTAACTTGTAAATGTTATTCAGTGCTGACTGGCAAAAGAATGGGCAGGTGATGTCAGGAAAGAGCTATATGGAGGGCAGTGGTAGATCTAAATTTTTGGGGCCCCTGAAGCTTGTTATGGAGGCCCTTTGGCAACCAGCAAAGGCTAGGCTTATACCATACTTTAATAACCTTTTAATTTTTATTTTAACTATTATTTTGTATTGAACTACATTTTTTTTTATTTTTATTATCACACTGGCCGATTCCCACCAAGACAGGGTGGCCCGAAAAAGAAAAACTTTCACCATCATTCACTCCATCACTGTCTTGCCAGAAGGGTGCTTTACACTACAGTTTTTAAACTGCAACATTAACACCCCTCCTTCAGAGTGCAGGAACTACATTATTATTTAAAAAAAAACCTTCTTATGCAGCAAACCCAAAATTTTTAAGCAATGTGGACTAAAGTGGCTTCTGGGCCCCTCCAGGATTAGGGGCCCTGAAGCTTAAGCTTCATTAGTTTCATAGTAGATCTGTCCCTGATGGAGGGTAAGCTCATGTATGAAAGGAAGTCAGAGTTAGTGCAATAACTCAGCTTCAGTTAAAAAGTCATAGAATCTGAAGTAAAGGTGAGAGTTTCTGAGAGGCAGTTAGGGCACCGAAGGAGTGCTTACAGATGAGATTATCACTGTAAAGATGTATGCAACGATTATGTATCACCAGGCTGGTTCTCAACTTGTGTCATTCACTGCACCATACATCACCTGGTTGGTTCTCAACTTGTGTCATTCACTGCACCATACATCACCTGGTTGGTTCTCAACTTGTGTCATTCACTGCATCATACATCACCTGGTTGGTTCTCAACTTGTGTCATTCACTGCATTATACATCACCTGGTTGGTTCTCAACTTGTGTCATTCACTGCATCATACATCACCAGGTTGGTTCTCAACTTGTGTCATTCACTGCACCATACATCACCAGGTTGGTTCTCAAACTTGTGTCATTCACTGCACCATACATGACCATGCTGGTTCTCAAACTTGTGTCATTCACTGCACCATACATCACCTGGTTGGTTCTCAACTTGTGTCATTCACTGCATTATACATGACCATGCTGGTTCTCAACTTGTGTCATTCACTGCATCATACATCACCAGGCTGGTTCTCAACTTGTGTCATTCACTGCATCATACATCACCAGGCTGGTTCTCAACTTGTGTCATTCACTGCATCATACATCACCTGATTGTTATGGCTGCCACAGCTACCAGAAGCACCAACTTCCTCTCACTTCCTCTCTCATAACTAGCCTGCACAATGACTGTCAAAAACACATGAAGACAGTAAGCATTTTATATAAAATTGTTTTGTTCTTGGTGAAGCTTTCTCAAACACTGAAACCAACTCAAGAATGCTACCATTTAAAGTGTACAGAATCAAAGTCAGGTCAGTTGAAGAGAGTTAGTCATATAAGGAGAGGAAGAACGTGAGACCAGTGTATTAGTGTTTGCATGTGCCAAGTTTTTGATGGTCCAGATTAATAGGGGCAATTGGTTTAAATACAGCTGTGAGCAAACACTAGGGCATATTTATTAAAAAATGTTTTAGTCCCAGGACCACTTGATCACTTCTAGCACATACACAATTTAAAAATAACTTTTTTAACCTCTTTCGGGTTGGGTCCCGGCCTTGCACTATGACTTTGAAGTGCAGGTCGGTCCCAGTGTTCTCCGTGATGAGCTCAGCTCTCTCAGATAAACTGTGAGCAATAAATCTGAGCCTAGAAATGAGAGAATGAGTCTATGTGGTAAGTCTGCACCATGTAAAAAAAATCCTGCAGCACGCAGTGAATAATGGGAAAAAAACTCTGAATGTGTTTTTAGTTTAAAACAGCAACTTTGCTGTATACTTTTGTATAGTTTTTATGGTTGTAGTCTTAGTTTCTTGATCTCATGATAGAATGAAAGTGTCTACCAACATCTTCTCTAACACCTATTACAGTCAGCTGGCCCACCGGCTCATATTCACCCACTACACAACAAGCACCGCTAACGCCAACCCTTCCACCACCATCTCCACCCACACTAACTACTGGCCTTCCTCAGCATACCCGTACATGATATATTACAGAAACAGAGATGTTTCCGATTGGTTTCTGGTCTGAAAGTGTCTTGAAATTGAGCTGAAAGTAGCAGAAATGCTCAATTTTTGCCAATATTCCAGTGTACACAAATTACATCACTTATCCATATGCATCCAACTGGTCAGTCTAATATGTGTCCACAAATGCTCTGACATTATTTATAGAATTATTACAATAATGCAGTAGTCTTCATTACAGCAAATCTTCTATTCTTGTGTGAATAAAAATTCAATGTAGAAAGCAAGCGTAATAGAGAAGAGGCCTGGGGATCTACCATACAAGTAACGCACCATGCACCGTACCTTACAAGTAACACACCATGCACCCTACCATACAAGTAACACACCATGCACCCTACCATACAAGTAACGCACCATGCACTCTACCTTGCAAGTAACACACCATGCACCGTACCTTACAAGTAACACACCATGCACCGTACCTTACAAGTAACACACCATGCACCCTACCATACAAGTAACACACCATGCACCGTACCTTACAAGTAACACACCATGCACCGTACCTTACAAGTAAAACACCATGCACTAATAAATAGAGATGTTTTAGTGCAAGAAAAGTCTACATTGTTTATTCTGGACCCTGTTTTTAAATTGCAGTTTATTTAATTGTGTGTGAAATTGGCCAAATTAACAATTTCTGATCACTTTACTAGGTAGTCGATATAGGTAAATGGTTGGTTTCTTGTACTAAATCTTTAGAATAGAAAGAATACTATCATCTACCACACAAGTTAAGGGGTGAGTGTATTATCATCTACCATACAAGTTAAGGGGTGAGTGTATTATCATCTACCACACAAGTTAAGGGGTGAGTGTATTATCATCTACCATACAAGTTAAGGGGTGAGGGTATTATCTACCATACAAGTTAAGGGGTGAGTGTATTATCATCTACCATACAAGTTAAGGGGTGAGGGTATTATCTACCATACAAGTTAAGGGGTGAGTGTATTATCATCTACCATACAAGTTAAGGGGTGAGGGTATTATCTACCATACAAGTTAAGGGGTGAGTGTATTATCATCTACCATACAAGTTAAGGGGTCAGTGTATTATCATCTACCACACAAGTTAAGGGGTGAGGGTATTATCATCTACCACACAAGTTAAGGGGTGAGGGTATTATCATCTACCATACAAGTTAAGGGGTGAGGGTATTATCATCTACCATACAAGTTAAGGGGTGAGTGTATTATCATCTACCAAGTTAAGGGGTGAGTGTATTATCATCTACCAAGTTAAGGGGTGAGTGTATTATCATCTACCAAGTTAATCTACCACACAAGTTAAGGGGTGAGTGTATTATCATCTACCACATAAGTATGTATTATCATCTACCACACAAGTTAAGGGGTGAGGGTATTATCATCTACCAAGTTAAGGGGTGAGTGTATTATCATCTACCAAGTTAAGGGGTGAGTGTATTATCATCTACCAAGTTAAGGGGTGAGTGTATTATCATCTACCACACAAGTTAAGGGGTGAGTGTATTATCATCTACCACACAAGTTAAGGGGTGAGTGTATTATCATCTACCAAGTTAAGGGGTGAGTGTATTATCATCTACCACATAAGTTAAGGGGTGAGTGTATTATCATCTACCACACAAGTTAAGGGGTGAGGGTATTATCTACCATACAAGTTAAGGGGTGAGGGTATTATCATCTACCACACAAGTTAAGGGGTGAGGGTATTATCATCTACCACACAAGTTAAGGGGTGAGGGTATTATCTACCACACAAGTTAAGGGGTGAGGGTATTATCATCTACCATACAAGTTAAGGGGTGAGGGTATTATCTACCACACAGGTTAAGGGGTGAGTGTATTATCTACCACACAGGTTAAGGGGTGAGTGTATTACTAATAATAACAGGGTTAAAATTCTTTACTTGAAGTACTTTTTTTAATTAATTTTAAAGAACTGAATATAAAAAAAATATAAATATTGAAATTTAGAGATTACGCATATAAAGTTTATTGCTGAAAATTAATTAAATTTTTATCACTTACAGATATTAGCGTTTGTTTATGGCCAGTCTGGAGAATCCACTTTCTTAAAGACAGTTTTGCCCCACTACGCCTACGGCTCAGTTCTCCATCTACTCTCACCTCTGTTTACCCGGAATGTTTCTTGACTGCCTCATTTGTAGTTTTCTTTGTTACCTGCTGCATGGGGCTGGAGACGTTGTGCCTTTTGGTAACGTTGTAGAGCGTAGCTACAGGAATGTTGAAAGCTCGGGCAGCTGGTTTTATCCCGAGGTGCCCATCACGAACCAAGTTCAGTGCAGTCTATAATGAAGGTAAAATACAAAATTAAGATACTAAAAATTACATAAGTACAGCAGAGCCCCATATCTGCAAATTCAGTTTCCACAGTTTCAGTTGTCCATGGTTTACTGGCATTTGAAAATAACCATTAATTTTGCTTAATAATGGCTGCATAGCACAAAAGTAGAGAAGCTGGCAGTTCTTCAAGGCTTAAGGGAAGCTGTGAAATGCTTCTCATCAGTGAAAAATGTGTTAATTCTCAATTTATTCTGCATAATTTATCAATTAAACTATCATAGGTATGTTTTTTTTTATTTTATTATCACACTGGCCGATTCCCACCAAGGCAGGGTGGGCCGAAAAAGAAAAACTTTCACCATCGTTCACTCCATCACTGTCTTGCCAGAAGGGTGCTTTACACTACAGTTTTTAAACTGCAACATTAACACCCCTCCTTCAGAGTGCAGGCACTGTACTTCCCATCTCCAGGACTCAAGTCCGGCCTGCCGGTTTCCCTGAACCCCTTCATAAATGTTACTCTGCTCACACTCCAACAGCACGTCAAGTATTAAAAACCATTTGTCTCCATTCACTCCTATCAAACACGCTCACGCATGCCTGCTGGAAGTCCAAGCCCCTCGCACACAAAACCTCCTTTACCCCCTCTCTCCAACCTTTCCTAGGCCGACCCCTACCCCGCCTGCCTTCCATTACAGACTGATACACTCTTGAAGTCACTCTGTTTCGCTCCATTCTCTCTACATGTCCGAACCACCTCAACAACCCTTCCTCAGCCCTCTGGACAACAGTTTTGGTAATCCCGCACCTCCTCCTAACTTCCAAACTACGAATTCTCTGCATTATATTCACACCACACATTGCTCTCAGACATGACATCTCCACTGCCTCCAGCCTTCTCCTCGCTGCAACATTCATCACCCATGCTTCACACCCATATAAGAGCGTTGATAAAACTATACTCTCATACATTCCCCTCTTTGCCTCCAAGGACAAAGTTCTTTGTCTCCACAGACTCCTAAGTGCACCATTCACCCTTTTCCCCTCATCAATTCTAAGATTCACCTCATCTTTCATAGACCCATCCGCTGACACGTCCACTCCCAAATATCTGAATACATTCACCTCCTCCATACTCTTTCCCTCCAATCTGATATCCAATCTTTCATCACCTAATCTTTTTGTTATCCTCATAACCTTACTCTTTCCTGTATTCACTTTTAATTTTCTTCTTTTGCACACCCAACCAAATTCATCCACCAATCTCTGCAACTTCTCTTCAGAATCTCCCAAGAGCACAGTGCCATCAGCAAAGAGCAACTGTGACAACTCCCACTTTATGTGTGATTCTTAATCTTTTAACTTCACGCCTCCTGCCAAGACCCTCGCATTTACTTCTCTTACAACCCCATCTATAAATATATTAAACAACCGTGGTGACATCACACATCCTTGTCTAAGGCCTACTTTTACTGGGAAATAATTTCCCTCTTTCCTACATACTCTAACTTGAGCCTCACTATCCTCGTAAAAATTCTTCACTGCTTTCAGTAACCTACCTCCTACACCATACACCTGCAACATCTGCCACATTGCCCCCCTATCCACCCTGTCATATGCCTTTTCCAAATCCATAAATGCCACAAAGACCTCTTTAGCCTTATCTAAATACTGTTTCACTGTAAACACCTGGTCCACACACCCCCTACCTTTCCTAAAGCCTCCTTGTTCATCTGCTATCCTCTTCTCTGTCTTACTCTTATATCTTTCAGTAATAACTCTACCATACACTTTATCAGGTATACTCAACAGACTTATCCCCCTATAATTTTTGCACTCACTTTTGTCCCCTTTGCCTTTATACAAAGGAACTATGCATGCTCTCTGCCAATCCCTCTTCCATACATTTATTAAATAATTGCACCAACCACTCCAAAACTATATCCCCACCTGCTTTTAACATTTCTATCTTTATCCCATCAATCCCGGCTGCCTTACCCCCTTTCATTTTACCTACTGCCTCACGAACTTCCCCCACACTCACAACTGGCTCTTCCTCACTCCTACAAGATGTTATTCCTCCTTGCACTATACACGAAATCACAGCTTCCCTATCTTCATCAACATTTAACAATTCCTCAAAATATTCCCTCCATCTTCCCAATACCTCTAACTCTCCATTTAATAACTCTCCTCTCCTATTTTTAACTGACAAATCCATTTGTTCTCTAGGCTTCCTTCACTTGTTAATCTCACTCCAAAACTTTTTCTTATTTTCAACAAAATTTGTTGGTAACATCTCACCCACTCTCTCATTTGCTCTCTTTTTACATTGCTTCACCACTCTCTTAACCTCTCTCTTTTTCTCCATATACTCTTCCCTCCTTGCATCACTTCTACTTTGTAAAAACTTCTCATATGCTAACTTTTTCTCCCTTACTACTCTCTTTACATCATCATTCCACCAATCGCTCCTCTTCCCTCCTGCACCCACTTTCCTGTAACCACAAACTTCTGCTGAACACTCTAACACTACATTTTTAAACCTACCCCATACCTCTTCGACCCCATTGCCTATGCTCTCATTAGCCCATCTATCCTCCAATAGCTGTTTATATCTTACCCTAACTGCCTCCTCTTTTAGTTTATAAACCTTCACCTCTCTATCACTATCACTATCTCTATCACTACTATCCACAGGTTCAGGTATCCATGGTGGGTGTTGGAGTATATCCATGGTGGGTGTTGGAGTATATCCATGGTGGGTGTTGGAGTATATCCATGGTGGGTGTTGGAGTATATCTCCTACAGATACAGATGGGGGAGGGTTCTACTGTACAATGCAAGTCCTCATCAGCGAACATTCCTTTAAATTCAAATTTTTATTTCTTTAATATAGTACACGGGTAATGTAATTTATATGTAAAGGAGGTTTTGTGTGAAAGGGGCTTGGACTTCCAGCAAGTTTGTGTGTGTGTTAGATAGGAGCAAGTGGAGATGAAAGGGTTTTATGACTTGATGTGCTGTTGGAGTGTGAGCAAAGTAACATTTATGAAGGGTTTCAAGGAAACCGGTTAGCCAGACTTGAGTCCTGAAAGTGGGAAGTTCAGTGCCTTTACTCTGAAGGAGGGGTAATGATGTTCAAGTTTTTTTAACTGTAGTGTCAACATTTCTCTGGCAAGACAGTGATGGAGTGAATGATGGTGAAGGCTTTCTTCTTTTACAAGCCACAATGCCTCAATGGCAAATGACCACGTGTTAATAAAAAAAATAAATAAATAAATGTAATAAAACAATGTTAGCCAAAAAAACAAAGCCACTAGCATGCTGTGTATTTCAGCCAATCTAATCCTAATACTAAAGACTACTAAAGAACTAAACATAGATTATTAAGTAGGATTTCTTATGCAGTTAACCACAATTAAATATATAAGGAAGTTGGCTAAATGAAAAAGGTACATTTTTAAAAGTATGTTAACGCCATCCTTGCTCCCGGACCAGCCAGTAAACACCTTGATCTTTGAAGCACAAACAAACTCTTAAGAAATTAGCCAAAGTCGTACAAAGACGTACAGTGGTAACTCGGGATACAAACACCTCAAAACTCAAACAATTATGTAAGTGTAATTATGTAAGTGCTTTTGTAAGTGTATTTTTGGGGGTCTGAAACGGATTAATCTAATTTACATTATTCCTTATGGGAACAAATTTGTTCAGTATCAGCACTCGAACAGCCTTCTGGAGCCAATTAAGTTTGTATCCCGAGGTACCACCGTACTTGAGACAGCCTCCCAGGAGGGCAGGGAAAACACTTAGACTGTGACCACAGACACAGACAAGCTACACTCTAGAAAGAAAGTTTGCATCTGAACATGTAACAGCATAGGAAATCTCATATTATTGTAAAATAGGTACCTCTCTTGTCATGAAGACTGCAGCATATGGTGGACTGCCAGCTGTACACCATACCAGAAACAGGCAGCATAGGCCTAATTCTTCATGACAGAAATCCATGGAAAGCTCACTAGACTTAACATTTAGGCTGTGAGCAGGCAAGGTACAAAATGCCCCAGTGCAAAGTTACCTGCTAAGTATCTACACAGAAGTGAGGTATGTCCCCATGCCATGAAAGAATGAACGGTGGATAGTGTGATTTATGCAGGCTCTAGCTGACAGCTGTGTATCAACATTCAGTTAATGACTACTAAAGTAGTGGAAAGGTAAATTTAACCGAGGTTCACAGACCTTACTGGGACTACCAGGTGCTCCTTGACTTACGATGGAGTTACAGTTCGACAAACCCACCATAAGTCAAAAATATTAAAAGATAAATATGGTATGCTAAGTAAACAAACAACCACTGTCATTGAGTAAGTAAATAAAAAATAATTACTGTAACTAAATAAATAGCAGTATTATAAAGTAAATAAATGAATACAAGTCAGCCATCACTAAGCTGGCAATCAGTTATTCAGTTCCATCAGTAATCTGGCACTAATTCTGGCTAGCATAATTTCAAATTTCATCATTACAATGACTCAAATCATTATACCGACTCAAATTTCATCATTATACTGACTCAGAAATCATGCAGATGGTTGTAAATCCACAGCAGCAAGCTAGTGGAGGAGAAAACAGTGATGAAAATGAGGAAGATATAGCACAAAGAGTCTCTACTGATAGGTTAATTAAGTGTATTCTAACCTAACCACTCTGTAATCCAGCAAACTCACTGATCCGGCACACTACAGATTCCAATGATGCTGGATTAGTGATGGCCGACCTGTACAAGTTATGGACTTGCAGCCTATATGCTGGGTAATTATTTTAAGCTTCATCTCCAAAGTAATTACTTTTGTGCCATAATGCAGTCAAAATATCATAAAGTGAACTATCATAAGTCAAGGAGCACTTGTATAATCACATTAAGAACTAACCCACAAGAGTCACACAGTGTTGAGGTGAGCAACAGGTAGTGATGGGTAATGAAATGACATTCCAATGTATGGGGGGTCCCTATGGCCTTGTAAACAGAAAACAAATTTATTAAATTGACTAGTTAATGGTCCAGTCAGACCAAAACAGCGTCGTAAGCTTCTTTTTCCTGTGCGGGTTATTTGTTCCCGTTACAGTATTGTGCCTTTTATTCTTTATTAAATTGAAAGTTTATCATGGTCATCTGATTTGGGGCAAATAATCAAGTGTAAATATAGTGAGCTTCTTAACAACAAACCATTACAGTGGACCCTCACATAATGATATTAATTGGTACCCGAAAACGAATATCGTTAAGCGAGTTTTTTAACGTTATCCGAAGGAAAATGTTAGCATTAAAAGTATCGTTATGCGAATTTAACGTTATGTGATGCCAACATTATGCGAGGGTCCACTGTAGTAAGAAAAAATTAAACAATTAAAAATACATATATTGTAATGATTAAGAGTCATCTAAAATTAGTCATACGTGCTCTTTCGTCAACTTACAATGAGGTCTTGTTTTGAATACTTTCGAAAGCGACGTGGATGTGTTGGTCGTAAAGACTGTGTGGTTATTGGTGTTGATGTATGAGAGGAGCCACCAGCGTAAACACGACCCTGAGGCTCTCCGTCAGACAAACCCAGCAGGATCACACCAGACTCCTCTTGAACATCCTAAAACACATGTTACATGTTACATAGGACATCTCAAAAAAAAAAAAAAAGAGGAAACATTCACCATTGCTTATTCAGTAACTGTCTTTCCAGAAGGATCAAAATATCACAATCTGAATGACCCACCAAACTACAATATTCCCACCCAGGTATAAGCACTGTACCTCCCACCTTCAAGACTCTGGGTAACCAATTTCTCCAAATCCCTTCACAAATATGTACTACTCTGGGTTTTGTATTTTGCAAGTCATGTGCTGCCATCTGCTGGGGCTTAGGCCTACTTAGACTTCACTGCATGACACTGTATACTTCTTACTACTGCACCAGACAAGCCACAAGCAAGACCTCCCTCCCTCGCTTCTCGTCAGGCCAGTAGGCCTGGCAAGAGCAGCCTAGACACACTGCCTGTACCAGAACCCAAATAAAACTAAGGTATGCCCTAAAAACCATTCATCTCCACTCACTCCACAAACATGCTCATATGGCAGTATTTAGTTTAATAGTTTAATATCTTAGTTTAATATCTTTATTATGCACCCCAAACCATCCTGTGGGCGGTAGTCAAAAGATTACAAAGGTACATAATGGGTCTAGGGACTGGATCCCAAAGTTATGATAGGTGAACTAGTTACAAAGGTAATGAACTCCAGGTAGATCTGGTCACAATCATGGCAAGTTACAGAGGTAATAAATCAGCCTCACTCCTATACATGGTTACAGTCATGAACAAATTACAAAGTAATGAACCACTGATACGTCCACACCTGGTCACAATTGTAATGAGTTATAAATACAAATATTAAGTGGGTGCTCAAATCCTTGCCCCTCTCCTCCCACAAGTGTGGTTTTTCCCCATGAATAAAATCATAATAGTCAACTAGTCAAACTACCGGGTTACTAAAATGGTCACCTGTCAGAGGTCAAAAATGAAAATTAAAAAAATGCTTGTCTTCTACATCACTGAAGACTCTTGATTCACATAATAACTTATAATATCCTCATTGGAGAAGCCAGATATAGATACTCAAAAATCTGGAAAAAAAAAGGAATTAATGTACAATTGCTATGGATGCCATCACACATTGGATTACTCCTTCATGATAAAGTTGATATGTTAGCCAGAAAAGTATCTTGAAGGAAAATGTAGACTATAACTCTGGTGTGTCTGTGTCTAGCATAAGTAATAATATTAGGAGAGAAGTAAATAATGAAACTAAATGTTATAGGAATGCCGTTAGAAGCCTGAGTATATCTATGTTAGAAGCCTGAGTACATCTATGTTAGAAGCCTGAGTATATCTATGTTAGAAGCCTGAGTATATCTATGTTAGAAGCCTGAGTATATCTATGTTAGAAGCCTGAGTACATCTATGTTAGAAGCCTGAGTATATCTATGTTAGAAGCCTGAGTATATCTATGTTAGAAGCCTGAGTATATCTATGTTAGAAGCCTGAGTATATCTATGTTAGAAGCCTGAGTACATCTATGTTAGAAGCCTGAGTATATCTATGTTAGAAGCCTGAGTACATCTATGTTAGAAGCCTGAGTATATCTATGTTAGAAGCCTGAGTATATCTATGTTAGAAGCCTGAGTATATCTATAACCAACTATGATAACATGAACATAGATAAGAATGTTTATGGAGCAATATGTAATGTGAACACTGACTGATGTTGTAGTAGCCAGGCTTAGGCTTGGTTACAAGTACTTCTGGCAGTGTGATGTTGTAGTGGCCAGGTTTATGCTCGGTTACAAGTACTGCTGGCAGTGTGATGTTGTGGTAGCCAGGCTTATGCTCGGTTACAAGTACTGCTGGCAGTGTGATGTTGTAGTGGCCAGGCTTAGGCTTGGTTACAAGTACTTCTGGCAGTGTGATGTTGTAGTGGCCAGGTTTATGCTCGGTTACAAGTACTTCTGGCAGTGTGATGTTGTAGTGGCCAGGTTTATGCTCGGTTACAAGTACTGCTGGCAGTGTGATGTTGTAGTAGCCAGGCTTATGCTCGGTTACAAGTACTGCTGGCAGTGTGATGTTGTAGTGGCCAGGTTTATGCTCGGTTACAAGTACTTCTGGCAGTGTGATGTTGTAGTAGCCAGGCTTAGGCTTGGTTACAAGTACTTCTGGCAGTGTGATGTTGTAGTGGCCAGGTTTATGCTCGGTTACAAGTACTTCTGGCAGTGTGATGTTGTAGTGGCCAGGTTTATGCTCGGTTACAAGTACTGCTGGCAGTGTGATGTTGTAGTAGCCAGGCTTATGCTCGGTTACAAGTACTGCTGGCAGTGTGATGTTGTAGTGGCCAGGTTTATGCTCGGTTACAAGTACTGCTGGCAGTGTGATGTTGTAGTAGCCAGGCTTAGGCTCGGTTACAAGTACTTCTGGCAGTGTGATGTTGTAGTGGCCAGGTTTATGCTCGGTTACAAGTACTTCTGGCAGTGTGATGTTGTAGTGGCCAGGTTTATGCTCGGTTACAAGTACTGCTGGCAGTGTGATGTTGTAGTAGCCAGGCTTAGGCTTGGTTACAAGTACTGCTGGCAGTGTGATGTTGTAGTAGCCAGGCTTAGGCTTGGTTACAAGTACTTCTGGCAGTGTGATGTTGTAGTAGCCAGGCTTAGGCTTGGTTACAAGTACTTCTGGCAGTGTGATGTTGTAGTAGCCAGGCTTAGGCTTGGTTACAAGTACTTCTGGCAGTGTGATGTTGTAGTGGCCAGGTTTATGCTCGGTTACAAGTACTTCTGGCAGTGTGATGTTGTAGTGGCCAGGTTTATGCTCGGTTACTAGTACTTCTGGCAGTGTGATGTTGTAGTAGCCAGACTTAGGCTTGGTTACAAGTACTTCTGGCAGTGTGATGTTGTAGTGGCCAGGTTTATGCTCGGTTACTAGTACTTCTGGCAGTGTGATGTTGCAGTAGCCAGGCTTAGGCTTGGTTACAAGTACTTCTGGCAGTGTGATGTTGTAGTAGCCAGACTTAGGCTTGGTTACAAGTACTTCTGGCAGTGTGATGTTGTAGTGGCCAGGTTTATGCTCGGTTACTAGTACTTCTGGCAGTGTGATGTTGCAGTAGCCAGGCTTAGGCTTGGTTACAAGTACTTCTGGCAGTGTGATGTTGTAGTAGCCAGGCTTAGGCTTGGTTACAAGTACTTCTGGCAGTGTGATGATGTGGTTACAAATACTTCTGGCAGTTTAGCAGACATACAGATGATGATCAAACTAAATGCAAAGTATATGGCCAGCCCTATGGCCACTATCTTAAACACTATGTACATAACTGTCCACTTATATAGGAATATAAAGACAGATAGTATAATAACCTATATGATATGTCCTATATTTGCTTTGCAACATATAAGTGAACTGTATATATAAATCCCGATGTACTCCTGTAAACCCTTTTGGAGCCTAGTTCCCATGCCCTTTTATGTATCCATATGCTCTTGTGTTACACTCCACAGGATGGATATAGGATGCACGATAAACCAGCTCCTTTGATGGCAAAATCTAAGCACTGGCTCTCACCTGCTAGGTTGGTGTGTGTTGTTGCTACCTAGCTTTAATGTTATCCCAGGACCACACCACACCTTAAGTTATCTTAGAACCACACCAGAGCTTATGTTATCTTAGAACCACACCACAGCTTATGTTATCTTAGAACCACGCCACAGCTTATGTTATCTTAGACCCACACCAGAGCTTATGTTATCTTAGACCCACACCAGAGCTTATGTTATCTTAGAACCACACCACAGCTTATGTTATCTTAGAACCACACCACAGCTTATGTTATCTTAGAACCACACCACAGCTTATGTTATCTTAGAACCATGCCACAGCTTATGTTATCTTAGAACCACACCACAGCTTATGTTATCTTAGAACCATGACACAGCTTATGTTATCTTAGAACCACACCACAGCTTATGTTATCTTAGACCCACACCACAGCTTATGTTATCTTAGACCCACACCACAGCTTATGTTATCTTAGAACCACACCACAGCTTATGTTATCTTAGACCCACACCACAGCTTATGTTATCTTAGAACCACACCATAGCTTATGTTATCTTAGAACCACACCACAGCTTATGTTATCTTAGAACCACACCACAGCTTATGTTATCTTAGAACCACACCATAGCTTATGTTATCTTAGAACCACACCACAGCTTATGTTATCTTAGAACCACACCATAGCTTATGTTATCTTAGAACCACACCAGAGCTTATGTTATCTTAGAACCACACCACAGCTTATGTTATCTTAGAACCACACCATAGCTTATGTTATCTTAGAACCACACCACAGCTTATGTTATCTTAGAACCACACCACAGCTTATGTTATCTTAGAACCACACCACAGCTTATGTTATCTTAGAACCACACCACAGCTTATGTTATCTTAGAACCACACCAGAGCTTATGTTATCTTAGAACCACACCACAGCTTATGTTATCTTAGAACCACACCACAGCTTATGTTATCTTAGAACCACACTACAGCTTATGTTATCTTAGAACCACAACACAGCTTATGTTATCTTAGAACCACACCACAGCTATGTTATCTTAGAACCACACCACAGCTTATGTTATCTTAGAACCACACCACAGCTATGTTATCTTAGAACCACACCACAGCTTATGTTATCTTAGAACCACACCACAGCTTATGTTATCTTAGACCCACAGCACAGCTTATGTTATCTTAGAACCACACCACAGCTTATGTTATCTTAGACCCACACCACAGCTTATGTTATCTTAGAACCACACCACAGCTTATGTTATCTTAGACCCACACCACAGCTTATGTTATCTTAGACCCACACCACAGCTTATGTTATCTTAGAACCACACCACAGCTTATGTTATCTTAGAACCACACCACAGCTTATGTTATCTTAGACCCACACCACAGCTTATGTTATCTTAGAACCACACCACAGCTTATGTTATCTTAGAACCACACCACAGCTTATGTTATCTTAGACCCACACCACAGCTTATGTTATCTTAGAACCACACCACAGCTTATGTTATCTTAGAACCACACCACAGCTTATGTTATCTTAGACCCACACCACAGCTTATGTTATCTTAGAACCACACCACAGCTTATGTTATCTTAGAACCACACCACAGCTTATGTTATCTTAGAACCACACCACAGCTTATGTTATCTTAGAACCACACCACAGCTTAGTTATCTTAGACCCACACTACAGCTTATTCATTAAATCATCATAAGTGTCTCCAAGACACTGCAATAGCTGTAGAAATTTTGGATCATGTCAAATTATGGATCATGTCAAATCATTTTGACAAAATTTGAATATGACATGAGTGGCTGACAAAATATGTGCCCCACTAGCTGACTCAAGACCTGAAAGACCATCATTTTCTGGACAAAAACAACATGGCAATCATCCCTCACCCTTCCTTGTATCCAGACTCACGAAATCGTAATGACACAATTGCAAACAAACCATACCATGGAAGGAGATAGAACTCGCTAATGTGTCGGTCTGGAGTTTTATGGCACTCTGATCACAGGTTCTATCCCTGCCCGTGGTACGGTTGTTTTCCCAACTATCCAGGTCTGGCACCTGGGATGTCCTCTTTTTTTTTTTTTTTAAATATAAATGGCACTCAAGCAAACCTGCAGATCGTGCTAGATACCATTAGAAAAGAAGTTCCAGAAACATTTTGAGAAGTGACAGGAGCATTGGGACCAATGTATAGCCTCCCAAGGAGAGTACTTCGAAGGAGATGACTTCAACCAGGCGATTAGGTAAGCATGCAGGTGCTCTTTGACATACGATATTTCAACTTTACGATGGTGCAAAAGCAATTACAGTGGACCCCCGGTTTGCGATATTATTTCACTCCAGAAGTATGTTCAGGTGCCAGTACTGATCGAATTTGTTCCCATAAGGAATATTGTGAATTAGATTAGTCCATTTCAGACACCCAAACATACACATACAAATGCACTTACATAAATACACTTACATAATTGGTCACATTGGGAGCTGATCGTAAACCGGGGGTCCACTGTACTGTACTACTTTAGAGATCAAACTTAAGATAATTATCCAGCATGAAGACAGCATGTCTGTAAGTTGTATTCATTTATTTACTTTTTAATATTGATATTTAGTTAGTTACAGTAATTATTTATTTATTCATTCAGTGAGAGTAGTTATTTATTTATTTAGCATATCATATTCACATTTGAGGTTACATTAGGCTAGGTAAGGTTTGTCAGGAAACAGGAAAAGTGTTTCCTGACGCGGGTCTTAGTCAGATGATGACCCGCTGTTGGAGCTTCTGGTCATCTGACCAACACCTTCTGCTGGCTTGCCAGTCCACTCCTTTAAAAATTAGGGTTATACACAATAATATTCGACTTATGATATTTGCAACTTACGATGGGTTCATCAGAATGTAACCCCATTGTAGGTCGAAGAGCAAATGTATATTTTTTTGG
This sequence comes from Cherax quadricarinatus, assembly GCF_038502225.1. NCBI lineage: Eukaryota > Metazoa > Arthropoda > Malacostraca > Decapoda > Parastacidae > Cherax > Cherax quadricarinatus. The sequence continues at coordinate 15,499,160 of NC_091315.1, forward strand.
TGCAGTCTGGGCACTTTTTGACAGCATATTTTCTATGAATATACATACATATTTTATGAATATACATGTATATTAAGGGTGAAGTCAATACAAAGAAGCATAGTAAAATATCATGAAGTGAAGCATTGTGTAGTGAGGAGAGGGATACAATAAACGTAGTGAGGAGAGGGATACAATAAACGTAGTGAGGAGAGGGATACAATAAACTTGTGAGGAGAGGGATACAATAAACATAGTGAGGAGAGGGATACAATAAACTTGTGAGGAGAGGGATACAATAAACGTAGTGAGGAGAGGGATACAATAAACTTGTGAGGAGAGGGATACAATAAACTTGTGAGGAGAGGGATACAATAAACTTTTGAGGAGAGGGATACAATAAACTTTTGAGGAGAGGGATACAATAAACTTGTGAGGAGAGGGATACAATAAACTTGTGAGGAGAGGGATATAATAAACGTAGTGAGGAGAGGGATACAATAAACTTGTGAGGAGAGGGATACAATAAACTTGTGAGGAGAGGGATACAATAAACTTGTGAGGAGAGGGATACAATAAACTTGTGAGGAGAGGGATACAATAAACTTGTGAGGAGAGGGATACAATAAACGTAGTGAGGAGAGGGATACAATAAACTTGTGAGGAGAGGGATACAATAAACTTGTGAGGAGAGGGATACAATAAACATAGTGAGGACAGGGATACAATAAACTTGTGAGGAGAGGGATACAATAAACGTAGTGAGGAGAGGGATACAATAAACTATGGGGTATCCCTAATAGGGATTACAAATTATAATAATAATCAAAATAGTGCTTATCAATAAGTATATAAATACTAGTGTGGTAGCTTACTATTGTGTCCTGAATTGATGTGGATGTATGTGGAGGGTCCCCCATTCTTATCATAGTTCCTGAGCTGGTCAGGATGTTTGGCACGTTTGGTTCTGTCATATCTTCACTTGTCTGTGTAACTTTTACTGCCTGGGCTAGTGGGTCTTCGCCGTGGCTTATACGGATCGTTGCTCTTGTTTCGGCACCTTGGTGATCCTCCCGCATCTCAATGGACTCTTTGTGAATGTCTATGTCTTGAGTGGTCAAAAATGGAGCACTGGACTGGTGAGCCTGTTGTGGATGAAGATGAGTAGACATAACAGGAGGATTTTCAACTGAAGTCTGGACATGAGTCTCTCCAATACCTGTTCCATGTTCAAGTTTGATCTGCACTCTCTTCAAGCCCCTACTGTTGTCCTCTGAGTTCGCAAGTACGCCAGAGTGCGCCTCATCCACTTCAACCTCCTCGTACATTGCCATCAGATCTAAAGCAGGGTCAGACTTCTTTCTTTGGCCTTAAAAAAATAATCTAGCATTAATTATATGCTTACTATTTTATTTGAAGGATAGAAAAAACCACTTGAGTGCTTTCAAGTGCTTACACACACATCTTCAGAGGAATAGAAAGAAGAGGTGTATGTAAACACATGAAAGTGCTAAGGTGTTTTTCCCTGTTTTCATTGAGGTGTTTTTACATATTTGCAATCACGATTAATTTAATTTCTTCCATTGTTTATATGATACATGTATATAGGAGATACAGGTTCCACCAAAAAAATTATTAACAGCTATTGTTTAGTTTGTAAATAGAATAAACTAGAATAACATTCTTCAATGCAAAATTTTCTATTCCTAGTATAAACTACAACTTTCAAATTGAATGTTGTAACATAGTCTCACAATTCACAAATATCTTACAGAAACATATCTTCCCAGGATGACTGAAACAACAAACATTACTGCTGCCAAGTTTGTGATTACTTCCACTATTTAGGGAATATTATAAAATTAATGCCCCAACCAAATATAAAAAAAATAAAATTTCTCATAACCATACAGGAGCAGCAACAGCCTGGTTGACCAGGCAAACACAAGACAAGCCTGGCCCATGGCCAGGCTCATTGAGTAGATAAACTCTCGAAACTCTTCAAAGGTATATCAAAGGTATAAGGAGTTACAGTAGAAATATGCAGTTCAATATATAGTCTGATATAAGAGCAAGAACAGAAGAAAGATACTAATTATCCAGTGCTTTCGAGCAAATTAATCTTAAGTCTTACACACAACTTATACCTCTAGACTGAGCCTAGTGTCAAGACCCTGCGCACCATTACAACTAATGTGGGTACTACTTATACCTCTAGACTGAGCCTAGTGTTAAGACACTGCGCACCATTACAACTAATGTGGGTACTACTTATACCTCTAGACTGAGCCTAGTGTTAAGACCCTGCGCACCATTACAACTAATGTGGGTACTACTTATACCTCTAGACTGAGCCTAGTGTTAAGACCCTGCACACCATTACAACTAATGTGGGTACTACTTATACCTCTAGACCGAGCCTAGTGTTAAGACACTGCGCACCATTACAACTAATGTGGGCACTACTTATACCTCTAGACCGAGCCTAGTGTTAAGACCCTGCGCACCATTACAACTAATGTGGGTACTACTTATACCTCTAGACCGAGCCTAGTGTTAAGACACTGCGCACCATTACAACTAATGTGGGCACTACTTATACCTCTAGACCGAGCCTAGTGTTAAGACACTGCGCACCATTACAACTAATGTGGGCACTACTTATACCTCTAGACTGAGCCTAGTGTTAAGACACTGCGCACCATTACAACTAATGTGGGCACTACTTATACCTCTAGACCGAGCCTAGTGTTAAGACCCTGCGCACCATTACAACTAATGTGGGCACTACTTGTACCTCTAGACCGAGCCTAGTGTTAAGACACTGCGCACCATTACAACTAATGTGGGCACTACTTATACCTCTAGACCGAGCCTAGTGTTAAGACCCTGCGCACCATTACAACTAATGTGGGCACTACTTATGCCTCTAGACGGAGCCTAGTGTTAAGACACTGCGCACCATTACAACTAATGTGGGCACTACTTATACCTCTAGACCGAGCCTAGTGTTAAGACCCTGCGCACCATTACAACTAATGTGGGCACTACTTATACCTCTAGACCGAGCCTAATGTTAAGACACTGCGCACCATTACAACTAATGTGGGCACTACTTATACCTCTAGACCGAGCCTAGTGTTAAGACCCTGCGCACCATTACAACTAATGTGGGCACTACTTATGCCTCTAGACCGAGCCTAGTGTTAAGACCCTGCGCACCATTACAACTAATGTGGGCACTACTTATGCCTCTAGACCGAGCCTAGTGTTAAGACCCTGCACACCATTACAACTAATGTGGGCACTACTTATACCTCTAGACTGAGCCTAGTGTTAAGACCCTGCGCACCATTACAACTAATGTGGGCACTACTTATGCCTCTAGACCGAGCCTAGTGTTAAGACCCTGCACACCATTACAACTAATGTGGGTCACCTCAAACAGCTACAGTCAGACAGGTTGTCAGTGACAAATTGGTCAGTTACAAGTAAATTAAATAGAATTTACATCAATTAAACAATCTGCATTTTATGAAATTTTTGAACTGAGATGATGAAATCAAAGTATTAGAATTTACAGACATTTAATAGAGTGTATAAATCTGTAGTGGAGGGAAGGCGGGTAGGAGGTTTTGTGTGCGAGGGGCTTGGACTTCCGGCAAGCATACATGAGCATGTTAACCCTTTCAGGGTCCGTCCCGTAGATCTACGGCTTTACGTTCAGGGTCCAAACCGTAGATCTACGTCATGAGCTCAGCTCACTCTGATAAACTGTGAGTGGTAAATTTGGGCCTAGATATGAGAGAATACATCTATGTGGTATGTGTGCACCACATAAAACAAATCCTGCAGCACACTGTGTATGAGAGAAAAAAAACTGAGACCATGATTTTCGATTAAAACAGCGAGTTTGCAGTGTTTTTTCGTATGTTTTTTATAGTTGTATTTGTGATTTCTTGGTCTCATTTGATAGAATGGAAGACATATTACAGAAATAGTGATAATTTTGATTGGTGTTAGCACTGGAAATGGCTTGAAACTGAGCTCAAAGTAGCGGAAATGTTAAATTTTTGCCGATATTCAAGAGTAAACAAACGACCTCACACGTCTAATACACGCCAGCTGGTGGGTCTAATATACATTCACAAATATAGTGATGATATTTATACAATTATTACAATATTGCATAACAGTAAATCTTCTATTTTTTGGTGTGAATAAAAATTCATTATGTGAATAAAAAATCAAAATGGAATTTATTTGTAAAGCCTCAAAACATAACTAATGAACAGAGGAAATGTTAGTTTAGTGCCAGGAATGCCTACATTGTTTATTCTGGACCCTATTTTGAAATTGGAATATTTTGAACTTTGGGTTAAATTGGCCAAATTATCAATTTCCGGTCACTTTATTTTGTAGTTGAAACAGTTGACTTGGCGATTTCTTGTGCTCAATCGATAGAATAGAAGTAATACTAGTGAAATAGCTAAGAATTTGGTCGACTGGAATAATGTAATTGGCCTAAAATGGGAGTCAAAGTCGGCAAAATCGCCGATTCGTAAATATCGCTGACACATCAAAATTCACGAGAGCATAATTTCGTCAATTTTCCATCAAATTTCGTACTTTTTGTTTTATTACATTCACAAAAAGATTCTCTACCATTTCATAAGAAAATTTTTTTTTTTTTTTTTTTTTTTTTAAATTCTTGGACACTGGGGCACCACTTCAGATTTTGGCCTTGGACCCTGAAAGGGTTAATTAGGAGAGAATGGAGACAAATGGTTTTTAGGACTTGACGTGCTGTTGGAGTGTGAGCAAAGTAACATTTATGAAGTGATTCAGGGAAACCGGCAGGCCGGACTTGAGTCCTGGAAATGGGAAGTACAGTGCCTGCACTCTGAAGGAGGGGTGTTAATGTTGCAGTTTTATAGCTGTAGTGTAGGCATGCCTAAGGCAAGACAGTGATTGACTGAATAACGATGAAAATTTTTCTTTTTCGGGCCACCCTGCCTTAGTGGGAAACAACCAAATGCGTTAATATAATAATATATATACATGTACAAGGTATACAGGCCGAGCTGAAATCAATAATAATAACAACGCATATCTTTATTTCTACAAGTAAATGAACAAGGTATATAGGCCTAAGTGACATCAATGACATACTACTATATAGAAAGCCGCTCGTTACGCTGAGCATTTGCCGCAAATTAAGTCAATTAATAAACACCCAGGTATCATTTTACTGATGGGTGAACATGGACAACAGGAGTAAGGAAACACACCAAATGTTTCTACCCTCACCGGGAATTGAACCCAGACGCTTGCCAAGTAAAATCAGAACTTTGTAAGTGCTTTTGTAAGTGTATTTTTGGGGGGTTTGAAACAGACTAATCTAATTTACATTATTCCTTATGGGAACAAATTCGTTCAGTATCGGCACTCGAAAAGTCTTCTGGAATAAATTAAGTTCGTAACTCCAGGTACCACTGTATTTGATAGTGAAAAAAAGGGATGTGATTCACTTTATATCAATTTACAGTTTTACAACTGTAACCCAGAACCTGTTGTATAAGCTGGGATATACTGTACTTAGTGAATTATCTCTCACCTGACAACCTTCCCAGAAATATGACACCCCTCTCCACACCCCTGGCACCCTCTAAACACCCCTGGCACCCTATCCACACCCCTGGCACCCTCTACACACCCCTGGCACCCTCTCAACACCCCTGGCACCCTCTCCACACCTCTGGCACCCTCTCCACACCCCTGGCACCCTCTCCACACCCCTGGCACCCTCTCAACACCCCTGGCACCCTCTCCACACCCCTGGCACCCTCTCAACACCCCTGGCACCCTCTCCACACCCCTGGCACCCTCTCAACACCCCTGGCACCCTCTCCACACCCCTGGCACCCTCTCCACACCCCTGGCACCCTCTCAACACCTCTGGCACCCTCTCCACATCCCTGGCACCCTCTCAACACAACTGGCACCCTCTTCACACCCCTGACACCCTCTCCACACCCCTGGCACCCTCTCAAAACCCCTGGCACCCTCTCAATACCCCTGGCATCCTCTCCACATCCCTGACACCCTCTCAACACCCCTGACACCCTCTCAACACCCCTGGCACCCTCTCCACACCACTGGCACCCTCTCCACACCCCTGGCACCCTCTCAACACCCTTGGCACCGTCTCCACTCCCCTGGCACCCTCTTCACACCCCTGGCACCCTCTACACACCCATGGCACCCTCTACACACCCAAGGCACCCTCTACACACCCCTGGCACCCTCTCCACAACCCTGGCACCCTCTCCACACCCCTGGCACCCTCCACATCCCCCTGGCACCATCCCCACACCCCTGGTACCCTCTCCACACCCCTGGCACCCTCCCCACACCTCTGGCACCCTCCCCACACCCCTGGCACCCTCTCAACACCACTGGCACCCTCTCCACACCCCTGGCACCCTCTCAACACCCCTGGCACCCTCTCCACACCCCTGGCACCCTCTCCAGAAGCCTGGCAACCTCTCCACACCCCTGGCACCCTCTCCACACCCCTGGCACCCTCCCCTCACCCCTGGCACACTCTCAACACCACTGGCACCCTCTTCACACCCCTGGCACCCTCTCCACTCGCCTGGCACCCTCTCCACACCCCTGGCACCCAAACCACACCACTGGCACCCTCTTCACACCCCTGGCACCCTCTCCACTCGCCTGGCACCCTCTCCACGCCCCTGGCACCCTCTCCACACCCCAGTCACCCTCTCCACACCCCTGCCACCCACTCAACACCCCTGACAACCTCTCAACACCCCTGACAACCTCCCAACACCCCTGACAACCTCTCCACACCCCTGACACACTCTCCACACCCCTGACAAACACTCAACACCCCTGACAACCTCCCAACACCCCTGACCACCTCTCAACACCCCTGACCACCTCTCAACACCCCTGACACCCTCTCAACACCCCTGACAACCTCCCAATACCCCTGGCACCCTCTCCACACCCCTGGCACCCTCTACACACCCCTGACACCGACTCAACACCCCTGACAACCTCCCAACACCCTTGACCCCCTCTCAACACCCCGGACAACCTCCCAACACCCCTGACACCCTCTCAACACCCATGACAACCTCCAAACACCCCTGACACCCTTTCAGCACCCCTGACAACCTCCTAACACCCCTGGCACCCTCCCAACACCCCTGACACACTCGCAACACCCCTGACACCCTCCCAACACTCCTGACAACCTCACCACACCCCTGGCACCCTCTCAACACGCCTGACACCCTTTCAGCACCCCTGACAACCTCCCAACACCCCTGGCACCCTCTCAACACCCCTGACACCCTCCCAACAACACTGACAACATCGCAACACCCCTGACAACCTCCCAACACCCCTGACACCCTCCCAACACTCCTGACAACCTCTCATCACCCATGACAACCTCCCAACACCCCTGACACCCTCTCAACACCCCTGAAACCCTCCCAACACCCCTGACACCCTCTCAACACCCCTGACACCCTCCCAACACCCTTGACACCCTCTCAACACCCCTGACAACCTCCCAACACCCCTGACACCCTCCCAACACCCCTGACACCCTCCCAACACCCCTGACAATCTCCCAACATCCCTGACAACCTCCCAACACCCCTGACACCCTCCCAACACCCTTGACACCCTCTCAACACCCCTGACAACCTCCCAACACCTCTGACAACCTCCCAACACCCCTGACACCCTCCCAACACCCCTGACACCCTCCCAAAACCCCTGACACCCTCCCAACACCCCTGACAACCTCCCAACACCCCTGACACCCTCTCAACACCCCTGACAACCTCTCAACACCCCTGTCACCCTGTCAACACCCCTGACAACCTCCGAACACCCCTGACAACCTCCGAACACCCCTGACACCCTCTCAAAACCCCTGACAACCTCCCAACACCCCTGACACCTCCCAACGCCCCTGACACCCTCCCAACATCCCTGACAAGCTTCCAACACCCGTGACAACCTCCCAACATCCCTGACAACCTCCCAACACCCCTGACACCCTCCCAACACCACTGACAACCTCCCAACACCCCTCACATCTTACCAACACCCCTGACATCCTACCAACACCCCTGACACCCTCACAACACCGCTGACACCCTCCCAACACCCCTGACACCCTGCCGACACCCCTGACACCCTCCCAACACCTTCCCAACATCCCTGACACCCTCCCAACATCCCTGACACCCTCCCAACACCCCTGACACCCTGCCAACACCCCTGACAACCTCCCAACACCACTGGCACCCTCTCAACACCCCTGACACCCTACCAATACCCCTGACAACCTCCCAACACCCCTGACACCCTCCCAACACCCCTGACACCCTCTCAACACCCATGACAACCTCCCAACACCCCTGACACCCTCTCAACACCACTGAAACCCTCCCAACACCCCTGACAATCTCCCAACATCCCTGACAACCTCCCAACACCCCTGACACCCTCCCAACACCCCCTTGACATCCTCCCAACACCCCAGACAACCTCCCAACACCCCTGACACCCTCCCAACATCCCTGACACCCTTCCAACACCCGTGACAACCTCCCAACACCCCTGACACCCTCCCAACACCCCTGACAACCTCCCAACACCCCTGACACCTCCCAACGCCCCTGACACCCTCCCAACATCCCTGACAAGCTTCCAACACCCGTGACAACCTCCCAACATCCCTGACACCCTCCCAACACCACTGACAACCTCCCAACACCCCTCACATCTTACCAACACCCCTGACATCCTACCAACACCCCTGACACCCTCACAACACCGCTGACACCCTCCCAACACCCCTGACACCCTGCCGACACCCCTGACACCCTCCCAACACCCTCCCAACACCCCTGACACCCTACCAACAACACTGACAACATCGCAACACCCCTGACAACCTCCCAACACCCATGACAACCTCCCAACACCCCTGAAACCCTCCCAACACCCCTGTCACCCTCTCAACACCCCTGACACCCTCCCAACACCCCTAAGACCCTCCTAACACCCCTGAAACCCTCTTACACCCCTGACACCCTCTCAACACCCCTGACACCCTCTCAACACCCCTGACAACCTCCCAACACCCCTGACACCCTCCCAACACCCCTGACACCCTCCCAAAACCCCTGACACCCTCCCAACACCCCTGACACCCTCCCAACACCCCTAAGACCCTCCTAACACCCCTGACACCCTCTTACACCCCTGACACCCTCTCAACACCCCTGACACCCTTTCAACACCCCTGACAACCTCCGAACACCCCTGACACCCTCTCAAAACTCCTGACAACCTCCCAACACCCCTGGCACCCTCTCAACACCCCTGACAACCTCCCAACATAACTGACACCCTCCCAGCACCCCAGGCAACCTCCCAACACCCCTGACACCCTCCCAAAACCCCTGACACCCTCCCAACACCCCTGACACCCTCCCAACACCCCTGACAACCTCCCAACACCCCTGACACTCTCTCAACACCCCTGACACCCTTTCAACACCCCTGACAACCTCCGAACACCCCTGACACCCTCTCAAAACCCCTGACAACCTCCCAACACCCCTGACAACCTCCCAACATAACTGACACCATCCCAGCACCCCAGGCAAATTCCCAACATCCCTGACAATCTCCCAACATCCCTGACAACCTCCCAACACCCCTGACACCCTCCCAACACCCCTGACAACTTCCCAACACCACTGGCACCCTCTCAACACCCCTGACACCCTACCAATACCCCTGACAACCTCCCAACACCCCTGACACCCTCCCAACACCCCTGACACCCTCCCAACAACACTGACAACATCGCAACACCCCTGACAACCTCCCAACACCCCTGACACCCTCCCAACACCCCTGACAACCTCCCAACACCCCTGACACCTTACCAACACCCCTGACACCCTACCAACACCCTACCAACACCCTCCGAACACCCCTGACACCCTCCCAGCACCCCTGACACCCTCTCAACACCCCTGACAGCCTCCCAACACCCCTGACACCCTCCCAACACCCCTGACAACTTCCCAACACCACTGGCACCCTCTCAACACCCCTGACACCCTACCAATATCCCTGACAACCTCCTGACACCCTCCCAACACCCCTGACAACATTGCAACACCCCTGACAACCTCCCAACACCCCTGACACCCTCCCAACACCCCTGACAACCTCACAACACCCCTGACACCTTACCAACACCCCTGACACCCTACCAACACCCTCCGAACACCCCTGACACCCTCCCAGCACCCCTGACACCCTCTCAACACCCCTGACACCCTCTCAACACCCCTGACAGCCTCCCAACACCCCTGACACCCTCCCAACACACCTGACACCCTCCCAACACCCGACACCCTCCAAACACCCTCCCAAAACCCCTGACACCCTCCCAGCACCCCTGACACCCTCTCAACACCCCTGACACCCTCTCAACACCCCTGACACCCTCCCAACACTCCTGACACCCTCCCAACACCCCTGACAACCTCCCAACACCCCTGACAACCTCCCAACACCCCTGACACCCTCCCAACCCCCTGACACCCTACCTCCCAACACCCCTGACACCCTCCCAACACCCCTGACAACCTCCCAACACCCCTGACACCCCAACCCCCTGACAACACCCCTGACAACCTCCGACCCTCCGAACACCCCTGACACCCTCTCAAAACACCCTCCCAACACCCCTGACACCCTCCCAACACCCCTGACAACCTCCCAACACCCTGACACCTTACCAACCCCCTGACACCCTACCAACACCCTCCCTACATCCCTGACACCCTCCCAACACCCCCAACATGACACCCTCCCAGCACCCCTGACACCCTCTCAACAACACCCTCTCAACACCCATGACAACCTCCCAACATCCCTGAAACCCTCCCAACACCCCTGACACCCTCCCAACACCCCTAACAACCTCCCAACACCCCTGACACCCTCCCAACACCCCTGACACCCTCTCAACACCCCTGACAACCTCCCAACATCCCTGACACCCTCCCAACATCCCTGACACCCTCCCAACACCCCTGACACCCTCCCAGCACCCCTGACACCCTCTCAACACCCCTGACACCCTCTCAACACCCCTGGCACCCTCCAAACACCCCTGACACCCTCTCAACACCCCTGACACCCTCCCAACACCCCTGACACCCTCTCAACACCCTTGACACCCTCTCAACACCCCTGACAACCTCCCAACACCCCTGACACCCTCCCCACACCCTCAACCTCCGAACACCCCTGACACCCTCTCCACACACAACCTCCCATGCACACAAATTCCCAACATCTCAATCTCCCAACATCCCTGACAACTTCCCAACACCACTGACCCTCTCAACACCCCTGACACCAAACACCCCTGACAACCTCCCAACACCCCTGACACCCTCCCAACACCCCTGACACACAACTCCCAACACCCCTGACACCCTCCCAACACCCCTGACAACCTCACCAACACCCCTGACACCCTCTACGAACACCCACCCCTGACACCCTCCCAGCACCCCTGACACCCTCTCAACACCCCTGACAGCCTCCCAACACCCCTGACACCCTCCCAACACCCCTTCCCAACACCACTGGCACCCTCTCAACACCCCTGACACCCTACCAATATCCCTGACAACCTCCTGACACCCTCCCAACACCCCTGACAACATTGCAACACCCCTGACAACCTCCCAACACCCCTGACACCCTCCCAACACCCCTGACAACCTCACAACACCCCTGACACCTTACCAACACCCCTGACACCCTACCAACACCCTCCGAACACCCCTGACACCCTCCCAGCACCCCTGACACCCTCTCAACACCCTTGACACCCTCTCAACACCCCTGACAGCCTCCCAACACCCCTGACACCCTCCCAACACACCTGACACCCTCCCAACACCCGTCACCCTCCAAACACCCTCCCAACATCCCTGACACCCTCCCAACATCCCTGACACCCTCTCAACACCCCTGACACCCTCTCAACACCCCTGACACCCTCCCAAGACTCCTGACACCCTCCCAACACCCCTGACAACCTCCCAACACCCCTGACAACCTCCCAACACCCCTGACACCTTACCAACCCCCTGACACCCTACCAACACCCTCCCAACACCCCTGACACCCTCCCAACACCCCTGACAACCTCCCAACACCCCTGACACCTTACCAACCCCCTGACACCCTACCAACACCCTCCCAACACCCCTGACACCCTCCCAACACCCCTGACAACCTCCCAACACCCCTGACACCTTACCAACCCCCTGACACCCTACCAACACCCTCCCTACATCCCTGACACCCTCCCAACACCCCTGACACCCTCCCAGCACCCCTGACACCCTCTCAACACCCCTGACACCCTCTCAACACCCATGACAACCTCCCAACATCCCTGAAACCCTTCCAACACCCCTGACACCCTCTCAACACCCCTGACACCCTCCCAACACCCCTGACACCCTCCCAACACCCTTGACACCCTCTCAACACCCCTGACAACCTCCCAACACCCCTGACACCCTCCCCACACCCTCCCAACACCCCTGACACCCTCCCAACACCCATGACACCCTCTCAAAACCCCTGACACCCTCCCAACACCCCTGACACCCTCCAAACACCCCTGACACCCTCTCAACACCCCTGACACCCTCCCAACACCCCTGACAACCTTCCAACACCCTTGACACCCTCCCAACACCCCTGACACCCTCCCAACACACCTGACAACTTTCCAACACCCCTGACAACCTTCCAACACCCATGACACCCTCTCAACACCCCTGACACCCACTTAATACCCCTGACACCCTCTCAACTCCTATGACAACCTTCCAACGCCCCTGACACGCTCCCAACACCCCTGCCACGCTCCCAACACCCCTGACACCATCTCAACACCCCTGACAACCTCCCAACACCCCTGACACCCTCCCAACACCCCTGATACCCTCCCAACACCCCTGAGACCCTCCCAACACCTCCAATACCCTCCCAACACCCCTGACACCCTCCCAACACCCCTAACACCCCTGACACCCTACCAACACCCCTGACACCCTCCGAACACCCTCCCAACACCCCTGACAACCTCCCAACACCCTTGACACCCTCCCAACACCCCTGACAACCTCCCAACACCCCTGACACCCTCCGAACACCCCTGACACCTTAGCAACACCCCTGACACTCTACCAACACCCTCCCAACACCCCTGACACCCTCTCAACACCCTCCCAACATCCCTGACAACCTCCAAACACCCCTGACACCCTCCCAACACCCCTGACACCCTCCCAACACCCCTGACACCCTCCCAACACCCCTGACACCCTCCCAACACCCCTGACACCCTCCCAACACCCCTGACACCCTCCCAACACGCCTGACACCCTACCAACACCCCCGACAACCTCCCAACACCCCTGACAACCTCCCCACACCCCTGGCACCTTCTCAACACCCCTGACACCCTCCCAACACCCCTGACACCCTCCAAACACTCCTGACAACTTCCCCACACCCCTGACAACCATCCAACACCCCTGACAACCTCCCCATATCCCTGACAACCATCCAACACCCCTGACAACCTCCCCACACCCTTGACAACCATCCAATACCGCTGACAACCTCCCCACACCCCTGACAACCATCCAACTCCCCTGACAACCTCCCCACACCCCTGACAACCATCCAACACCCCTGACAACCTCCCCACACCCCTGACAACCATCTAACACCCCTGACAAGCATCCAACACCCCTGACAACCTCCCCACACCCCTGACAACCATCCAACACCCCTGACAACCTCCCCACACCCCTGACAACCATCCAACTCCCCTGGCAACCTCCCCACACCCCTGTCAACCTCCCCACACCCCTGACAACCATCCAACACCCCTGACAACCTCCCCACACCCCTGACAACCATCCAACTCCTCTGACAACCTCCCCACACCCCTGACAACCATCCAACACCCCTGACAACCACCCCTGACAACCTCCCCACACCCCTGATAACCATCCAACACCCCTGACAACCTCCCCACACCCCTGACAACCATCCAACTCCCCTGACAACCTCCCCACACCCCTGGCAACCATCCAACACCCCTGAGAACCTCCCCACACCCCTGACAACCATCCAACTTCCCTGACAACCTCCCCACACCCCTGACAACTATCCAACACCCCTGACAACTATCCAACACCCCTGACAACCTCTCCACACCCCTGACAACCTCCCCACACCCCTGACAACCATCCAACACCCTGGAACTTTTGAACCTGTGCTTCTCACTGGAGTATCTTGCACTGTCTAGCATGCTCTCACTCCAACCTTATTCCCTCACTCTCATAAAGGCAAATTTCACGGAACAAATATGGAACTGGTATCTCCAACATTTTTCAGTGTCAATTATTATACAGGTCAGTTTTCACTGATCCGGCAATCACTAATCTGGTTCCATCACTAATCCGGCAATCACTAATCTGGTTCCATCACTAATCCGGTACTAATTTTGGCTAGCATAGTTTCAAATTTCCTGGGTCGCCGCACAAACGTGCCACAACTATTTGGTGGCACTACTTGATGTATGAACACTGTTGGCATCACTTGCAAATACAGGCAAGCCATTCAAATTTGTTTTTCTTCATTTATAGTTACAACGTGCTCACTTAGTCCCAGTCACGGTTCCAATGAATAAAGGAAATGCATCTCGTTGTGTCAAGCAGAAACACCGTACATTGTCCATAAAAGATGAGGTTGAACTTCTGTAAAAACTCGACAGTGGTGTGTCTGTGAGAAGCTGTGTGAATTATACAGCAACGGCTCCTACACAGTTTATGACAGAGAAAGATTCCTCAGTTTCTTTGTTAAAGGTGATTCATAGAAACAGATATGTAAAAGGAAAACAAAGAAGGAAGAAAAAGTTCAGAACTAGATCAAGTTCTGATGAAGTGGATGAGGTGGTTAGCTGTTGGGTTAAGAGTATTCTAACCTAACCACTCTGTGATCCGGCAAAAATCACTAATCCAGCATCCTACAGGTCCCAATCATGGCAGATTAGTGATGGCTGGGCTATACATCCCTGGCACTTGTATTCCAGGGACTACAGTTTAACTGACCTAAGACATATTATCATATAATACTGATCATAAGACATGGGTGCATATACAGTGGAACCCCGGATTTCGACCAGCTCCCTACTCGAACAAAGCTCAGCACTCGACCAAAAAAATACAACCTGCCAGAACTTCACTATAAACTATTTCAGGGTTTTTGCACTTTTTGGTGGACCATGGAGACACCTTGACTACGTAGGTCACTCAGCAATCACAACTATTAAACTAAAATCTACACAACACAAAAACAAGGACAAAATTAACACACAATAATACATGTAGTAATGACCATAATCACTCAAACATAAATAAGTACTATTATACCAACTTAAAATAACCAGCATCACTTACAAACCCTATTAAGTTATTTATATCGACTCTCCTAAAAGTTCCTTGAGGTCCTTACAGGCATCTCAGTAATAATACTTCATTTCAGCATGATTAAATGTTCATACAGAAGTGAATGACATTTAGGTGTGCCTGCAGAAAGCCCTTTAATATACAGAGCATTTCAGGCAAACTTAGGATTAAGAAAGCAATAACAATTTGAGTACAGTGGACCCCCACCATACGAACGCATTACATTACGTTAAATCTGCCATACGAACCATTTGAATGCAAAAATTTTGCCTCGCCTCACGATAAAAAACTCGCCTTATGTGATTCGTCCGGGACGCGTCCCACGTGTGGCCTCAGCTGCCCCGCGGGCGCCAGTGTTTACAAGCCAGCCAGTGAGGTCGCATCCACACATACATTTGGTACATTTCACCTTATCCCAGTGTTTTTTGTGCTTGTAACTGCAAAATAAGTCACCATGGGCCCCAAGAAAGCTTCTAGTGCCATCCCTGTGGTAAAAAGGGTGAGAATTAGTATGGAAATTAAGAAAGATTTTGAAGGTTTGGGGTTAACCCTGAGAAGCCTATGCCAGTTGTGGAATCCATTGTGTCTACTTCAAAGATTAAGGAAATGTGTGCAAAGTGGGTTGAAGTGCAAACCTTTATGGATGAAAATCACCCAAACACAGCTATTGCAAGCCATGCTGGTGACTATTACAATGACAATGTTGTGGCCCATTTTAGGCAAATCTTAACGGAACGGGAGGTACAGACCTCCATGGACAGATCTGTTGTGCAACAGAGGTCCTAGTGACATTAAAAGAAGAAGGGAAGTAACCCCGGAAAAGGACTTGCTACCTCAAGTCCTAATGGAAGGGGATTCCCCTTCTAAACAGTAACAACCTTGACACTCTCCCCTCCTCCCATCCCATCAATCATCACCAGATCTTCAATAAAGGTAAGTGTCATGCATTCTATTCTTAGTAGAGTAGTAATTGTGCATGTCTTCTTCAGATTGTGTGTATTAAAATTAATATTTCATGAGGTAAATTTTTTTTTTTATACTTTGAGGTGTCTTGCACAGATTAATTTGATTTCCATTATTTCTTATGGGGAAAATTAATTCGCCTTACGATGATTTCGGCTTACGATGAGCTCTCAGGAACGGATTAATATCGTAAGGCGGGGGTCCACTCTAATTTTATACATACAGTCACTTAGACGAGTGTAAGTATAAATTTAAGAGTTATTATTTTTATTTACTATATGTACAGGGTATGTAAGTCCCTTGTTACGCACAGCATTTCTGGCAAATTAAGTCAATTTTGTCCCAGGATGCGACCCACACCAATCGACTAACACCTAGGTAGCCATTTTACTGATGGGTGAACATAGACAACCGGTGTAAGGAAACACGTCCGATGTTTCAACCCTTCCTCTGCGAATCGAACCCGGACCCTCACCGTGTGAAGCGAGAGCTTTTGCCACCAGGCCACGGGGCACCATAAATGAATACAAGAGAATTGAATATCCTATTAGTTCATGCTATATGGCTTTTATCAAATTTAATTGTTTAACCCTTAAACTGTCCAAACGTAGATCTACTTTTTTTCAACATTTTAAAGTATGTAAAAAACGTAGATCTTTTCTTTTTTTTTACATTTGAAAATGTGTAAAAAAACTTTGTTCTACTTTTTTTTTTTGTTATATTTGAAAATATGTAAAAAAAATTTTGATCTACTTTTGGAGCACTACACATGTGAACATAAATTTGTTTGGACAATTTAAGAGTTAAGGAATTACAGATTTTATTATGATTATAGGTGATGAGGATTCTAGCATATTAACATAATCAACGTTTTAATGTTTGAGAGGATTACAGATGTTGAGAATAACTGACTCAAGAAATCGTAATGACACGATTGCAAATAAACCATACCCCCGGCCGGGATTGAACCCGCGGTCATAGAGTCTCAAAACTCCAGCCCGTCGCGTTAGCCACTAGACCAGCTAGCCACAATAAGATTCATCCAACTAGGTATATTTCTACACCATAGGAAGGTTAGCACAGGCACCACTGTGACCACAAATGCAAGTTTTTACAGACGAATCTCCAGCTACCGCGGGTTCAATCCCGGCCGGGGGTATGGTTGAGAATAAGATTATACAAACCATGATCAAGTGGACTCAAGATGGTAATATCCCTAGAATCATTAACAGATGTTGAATACATGTACAGACTCTTCTTATTACCATAGACTTTACTCATAATTAGTTAAACTCCACTATCACATTATATTTCCATCAATTTTTAATCAGTTTTTACCTTGAGCGGAGTGTTCAACATGTTGATGTACCTCATCATCTTCATCATCATCATCGTCCAGATCACCCATAACAGGGTCATCATGGTAAAAGTTCATGTCGGTCTTGGTGGTGGTCATGTGCTGTGACTGCATGCCACCGGCGGATCTCGAGTCATCCATCCATGAGTCTGCCAGCCCCATCTGACTCAACCCTGTTTGGTAACAAAATACAAAGTTATTAGTTAAATAATACATTACGCATTCTCTTCTACAAAGAGGTGTATCTAATGGTCAGAAATACAGTAAATGTTTTCAAGTTTTGTAGAATAAAATACAGTGGACCCCCGCATAACGATTACCTCCGAATGCAACCAACTATGTAAGTGTATTTATGTAAGTGCGTTTGTACGTGTATGTTTGGGGGTCTGAAATGGACTAATCTACTTCACAATATTCCTTATGGGAATAAATTCGGTCAGTACTGGCACCTGAACATACTTATGGAGTGAAAAAAATATCGTTAACCGGGGGTCCACTGTATATACAGCCGGTCCTCACTTAACGACGGAGTTCCGTTCTTAATACCACGTCGGTAAACAAATTCATCGCTAAGTGAGGAGTATACTATAATGGTAGTGGGTTTGTGTCAACCATTTTTGATAATGTTTCACTGTCACCTCTGAACCATTTATAACATTTCTGGTATATTTTTAATTGTTTATACAGGTCTCCCTCAACATTCGCGAGGCTCTTGATCCCCTAACCCTCGCGAATGTTGAAAAATCGCAAATGTTTGGTGCCACAATATATTGTAGGAAAATATAATACAATACTGCTTCCTTAACTTGTTGAACCATGAACAATCATAAAATACATGAAAATGTTGTAAAATATTGTACTAAATACATGCATGTTATGGTTTAATAACATGTATGTTATTAAATACCACTGCCTCAACCACTGCTTCCAGCAGTGCCTCAACCACTGCTTCCAGCAGTGCCTCAACCACTGTCTCAACCACTGCTTCCAGCAGTGCCTCAACCACTGCCTCAACCACTGCTTCCAGCAGTGCCTCAACCACTGCCTCAACCACTGCGGCACACTGCTCGTATTTTGGTACAATTTCTTTCTTCAATTCTATCGTGTTTCTCAATTTCTTTAGCAAAGGGCTGGCACTAGCAAGTTTTTTTGGGCCCATGGCTAATTGTGTGGCAATCGCACTCAATCTACAAGCACCGAACACAATGAATTATTGTAAAATGTTTGGAAGAGCATGGAGACTAATGCTCACTCCAGCATAAACAAAGCCACACTGACTGACGATGCCTCAACCACTTCCTCCACCACTGCTTCATCCCTCATATCTTTGTACAATTTCCTTCAATTCTATCGTATTATTATTATTATTATTTTTATTATTATTATTAGCAGTAGCAGAAATGTCTGATTATTTGCTGTGTTCAAGAGTAAACATATGATGTCACCGTCCAATACCTGTCCGAATAGCCATTCCAATATTCAGTTATGAATGGGTTGATATTATTTATACTGTAGTTTAATAGCAAATAATGAACAAACAAAACACTCACCACACTGAGTGGTGGGAGGGCTGGCTGCCAGTTGTGGGGGTCGGAGGGAGGGTAGTAGGGACTCGCGGGTGGCGGGAAACTTAAATATGATTTGGCGGCTTGGAATTTGGCAGTTGGGAATTTGGTAGTTAGGAGTTTGGCAGTTGGGAATTCGCAAATGTGTGAAGCCCGCAAATGTTGAGGGAAACCTGTACAGTAGTGTAATGTATATTGTAATGAACAGTATAGAAGAGATCAGCTCTAATATACATTATTTTTGTATGCATTCTGGTCAGAGAGCCCATCGTAAGTCCAAGTCGTCAGTAAACAAGTACGTCACTAAGTGAGGAGAGGCTGTATAGTGAACTCTCTTATTCATTCAATGGTTATCTGGAAGTGACAGTCAAGAAGCAATTGAAAAATGAGATAAGAGAACAGGTAACTTTTATTTGACCTACTAAGAGAAAAGTACAGTGGACCCCCGGTTAACGATATTTTTTCATTCCAGAAGTATGTTCAGGTGCCAGTACTGACCGAATTTATTCCCATAAGGAATATTGTGAAGTAGATTAGTCCATTTCAGACCCCCAAACATACACGTACAAACGCACTTACATAAATACACTTACATAATTGGTCGCATTGGCAGGTGATCGTTAAGCGGGGGTCCACTGTATTGAAAAACAAAAAATAACAATTAACTGGAATTTTTTTGGTTGTAAAAGTTCAGTTATTAAAGCAACTTGTGTAGGTCTTGGATTATTTCTAGATTTAAACTGTACAGAATATGTTTTCACGATGAAATGTACAAAATATAAATATAGTTGAACCCCCAAATCCACTGATTCAGTATCCGTGGTTTCAATTATCCAAGGTTTACTGTGACCCAAAAATACCTCTTAATTTTGCATAATAACAACAGCCCCAAAGTGCAACAGCAGAAAAGCTGACAGTTCTTCAAAGCCCAAGAAAAGCCAAGAAGCGCTTCCACTTTTCGCAGATGGAACATACAGTCTTCCAATTACTTTTCTTCTTGAGGTTTCTTGAGAAGAATTACTTTTTCCGGTACAAAAATTTCATTTTCTTGCTACAAATCGCCTTCTTTTTCTCTCTCATTTTGGTAAGTTTTTGGAAAACAATCATATTTCTTTAGCAATATTAAACATTAAATAGCTAGAACGAAGTATACAACAAATTCTAATCACACAATAGAGCAAAAGAATAATTTGAAGGACTTAGGAATGTGAATGTCAAGAAGATCTCACCATCAAGGATCACAACAGTGTAACTATCACATTGTGAAGAATATGGTAGGATGGATAATGAGAACCTTCAAAACAAGGGATGCCATGATCCTCTTTAAGTTACTTGTTCTCTTTAGGCTGGAATATTGCTGTACACTTACTGCTCCATTCAAGGCAGGTGAAACTGCACATCTAGAGAATGTACAGAGAACCTTCAATGCACATGTTAGTTCAGTCAAGCACCTAAGTTATTGGGAAAGTTTAAGGTCCCTTGACCTGTACTCCCTGGAATGCAAGCAAGAAAGATACATCATAATCCACACGTAAAAAACCCTACAAGGACTGGTTCCAAATCTGCACACAGAAATCACTCCCTAGGAAAGCAAGACTTGGTAGATGGTGCTACATCCCCCAATGAAAAGTAGGGGAGGTGTGAGTACTCCTAAGAGAAAACACAATAAATGACAGGGACCCAAGACTGATCAACAGCCTCATGTCAAACATAAGGGGAATTACCAATAGACTCCTGGGTGTCTTGAAGGAGGAGCCATTCTGACACCTAGTCAGTGCCTGATCAGCCAGGCTGTGCTTCGTACACTGGATTACGTGCAGCCAGCAGTAACAACCTAGTTTATCAGGCTCTGATCCATCAGGAGGTCTGGTTGAGAATCGGGCCGTGGGGGCATCAACCCCAGAAACAACCTCCAGGTAGGTAGTCTTAGCACTCTGCCAACTGATGCTGCTACTACAGATTGACGTAATATTCATAGCATCACTTAAATTTGCTCATCAACTTCTATCATATTAATTTTTTTATTAATACATGGGGAGCGCTAAACCCGTAAGATTATACATCACATGGGGGGGGGATGGAAGGTATTTAGGCTCAATTCAAGGAACCGGAGCACAGATCCAATTCCCCAGATCAAGAGCCCCTCACCAGCATCAAGGGACCTCCCTTGAGGGGTGTACTTCTTTCATAGTAAAGACTGACCCATTATCTTGCTGCCTCAGATCTTTCTTGATGTTCTTTATTTATTTTATTTGGACATGATACATAGTTGTACAAAGAAATACAGTAGTTGGTTGTATATGCCAAAAGTCCCTTGTATGTAGAGCATTATGGGCAGCTTAAAATTAACTTAAGATTAACTAAACAATGATATATTCAGTAGTAAAAATTACCGTAAACAAATTACATGAAATACAAATGAGTATTTTAAACAATGAACATTTCAATTAAGAAGCATTACATATGTACAAATTTGTAGCATAATAATGTATAATAAAATGATTAATATACTAAATGAAGTCATACAATTTATTAATCCGATCAAATCGAATAAAATCAATGATTTGTAGTGCGGAAACAGGCATATGGTCATTAGAGGAGTAACTGAGCATTCAAGAGAATGGAGAAGGAGTATTTTATTAGGTAATGTAATTAAAAAGAGCATAGTTTGATAGGGTCACAGGTTATACATTTATGAGATACAGTTATTCAGTATTTATTTAGTTGTGCGAGAGTAAGTGGTTTTTAAGAAGAATCTTGAATTGATAAACAGCCAGTGTTTCTTTTATATTCACAGGTAATGAATTCCAGATTTTTGGGCCTTTTATGTGAATTAAGTTTTTACATAGTGTGAGATGGACACGAGGAACATCAAAGAGTGATCTGTGCCTTGTGTTATGGTCATGTGTTCTGTCGAGGTTGGTAAGGAGACGTTTGAGGGGAGGGTTTATATTCGTGTTAAGTGTTCTATGTATGTAGTAGGTGCAATAATAAGTATGGATGTTTTGTATGGTGAGTATGTTCAGAGTTTTGAATATTGGTGGAGTATGCTGCCTGGAGTGGGAATTTATCATCATTCTGACTGCAGCCTTTTGTTGGGCAATTAATGGTCTGAGATGATTTATTGTTGTTGAGCCCCATGCACAGATTCCATAGGTGAGATAGGGGTAAATAAGTGAGTGATATAGGGCCAGGAGAGCTGACTGTTGAACATAGTACCGTATCTTCGATAACATGCCTACGGTCTTGAAAATTTTCTTGGAAATTTGTTGTACATGTGTTTGAAATTTGAGTTCTCCTGTTAAGTTCAAAGGTAACCTGGAATCTAACTCACTGCTTGCCTTCTTTAAGTTTGGTAAGATTCTCCAGAAAATAGGACAATTGTTTCCAGACGTGTTGTTCATGTCCATCACTCTGTTACAGATTTTATTCGTTACCACAAGACAGTGCTCATTGTCATGTGAATTCACTACTTTTCTCACTATGCTCCCTTTGTCAAGACACTTGCTAGTTTCTCACTTCCTCTCTGCCCTCCGCATCTGTAATTATAATCATAACTAAGCGCTAAACCCATAAGGGACATACAGTCCACCGCATCTGTGACATTTCAATTTTTCGACTCTTGAAATTTCCACTCTTCGCAACTTGTTCTCTCTCCTTGGCTATCCTCCCGATTTCAAAACTGCTTACTCATGCTAGATGGACTTCTCTCCCAAGTTCGCTTCTCTGAAAACTCCTGTTTTTTGCTTTCCTTACATTTCCAATCTTCAAAATCTTAATAATACTCATCCTTTGGGTAACAAGTGTGGTTTATACTTAAGTAAGATTGGTCAGGAAAGAGGACAAGGGTCTTAGTCATATGATGACCCAGAACTGGAGCTTTTGGTCATCTGACCGAGACCTTCCACTGGCTTACCCCTCCACCCCTTTAAAAATAACGATTATAGTCAGTTTTCATCTGGTTCAAACTCCTCTTGTCACTGATGGTCCTGGTGTCTACATTTCCTGTCGTTCTGGTTCACCAATACTTTGTAAAAATGGCCGCTTACTGACAGAGCGAAGAAAGAAATCTTTGCGTTGCCGACACTAACAATTCTGTTTTCTGTTGTGTTACTACACCACAATGTACATGGTTATAAATGACCATAATTTTTAAAGGGGTGGACTAGTAAGCCAGCGGAAGGCCTCGGTCAGATGACCAAAGCTCCAAAGGCGGGTCATCATCTGACTAAGACCCGCGTCAGGAAACATTTGTCCTGTTTCCTGACGAACCTAACCTAACCTTCTGTTGTGTTGGAGATCCCAGCCAGCTTATTAACTAGTCCTCTGCTACACTTGCCTTTCTAACCTTCACAGACACAGTTTTGTTGACCCTACCTTCACACACAACATTACTAACATGTGATGAATAGTTTTGAAAACTGACAAGTTGAAGAATTGAGACACTTATGTAACATATGGGAATCTTTACTGAGGAAATGTTTCGCCACACAGTGACTTCATCAGTCTTATACAAAGCAGGAAGGTGTAAGGAGAGGAGGAGTTTAAGGGACTGATTACCTCAAACTCCTCCTCTCCTTATACCTTCCTGCTTTGTATAAGACTGATGAGGCCACTGTGTGGTGAAACGTTTCCTCAGTAAAGATTCCCATATGTTACATAAGTGTCTCAATTCATTACTAACATGACTCGTAGACTTTATTCGCTTCTGCTCATCTTCCTCACTATGCTGTCAAATGGTCTCCTAATTTTGAACATTCAAATGGCATAAAATACAGACAAGTTGTACAAATTTAATGAATATTGATTCTAAAAGACTTATTGACGTCTACAAAAACAACAAACATAACGAAGATTAAAATGTAGTTGATGCAAAACAACCCTGGGGGGAGTAAATGATAAATATCATTCTACTCCTATTATGATAGATATCATTCTACTCCTATCATGATAGATATCATTCTACTCCTATCATGATAGATATTATTCTACTATCATGATAGCTATCATTCTACTCCTATCATGATAGATATTATTCTACTCCTATCATGATAGATATCATTCTACTCCTATCATGATAGATATCATTCTACTCCTATCATGATAGATATCATTCTACTCCTATCATGATAGATATCATTCTACTCCTATCATGATAGATATCATTCTACTCCTATCATGATAGCTATCATTCTACTATCATGATAGCTATCATTCTACTCCTATCATGATAGATATCATTCTATTATCATGAGAGCTATCATTCTACTATCATGATAGCTATCATTCTACTCCTATCATGATAGATATCATTCTACTCCTATCATGATAGCTATCATTCTACTCCTATCATGATAGATATCATTCTACTCCTATCATGATAGATATCATTCTACTATCATGATAGCTATCATTCTACTCCTATCATGATAGATATCATTCTACTCCTATCATGATAGCTATCATTCTACTCCTATCATGATAGCTATCATTCTACTCCTATCATGATAGCTATCATTCTACTCCTATCATGATAGCTATCATTCTACTCCTATCATGATAGCTATCATTCTACTCCTATCATGATAGCTATCATTCTACTATCATGATAGCTATCATTCTACTCCCCCCCAGGGTTGTTTTGCATCCTGTACCGCTTGGTTTGATATATTTGCATATTATGTAGTTGATGTACTGATCACTATATACTGATGTACTGATCACTATATATTGATGTACTGGTGACTATATATAACTATGTACGTAGGAAATGTCTTTCACTGTGCTATATAATAACTGATGGTCCCTTGTAGTTACAACATAAACATTGCAGTCGAGGCCACAGTGACCTGCCGGGGGTCTCTGAAGGCCACAGTGACCTGCCGGGGGTCTCTGAAGGCTACAGTGACCTGCCGGGGGTCTCTGAAGGCCACAGTGACCTGCCGGGGGTCTCTGAAGGCCACAGTGACCTGCCGGGGGTCTCTGAAGGCCACAGTGACCTGCCAGAGTCTCTGAAGGCTACAGTGACCTGCCGGGGGTCTCTGAAGGCTACAGTGACCTGCCGGGGGTCTCTGAAGGCTACAGTGACCTGCCAGAGTCTCTGAAGGCTACAGTGACCTGCCGGGGGTCTCTGAAGGCTACAGTGACCTGCCGGGGGTCTCTGAAGGCTACAGTGACCTGCCGGGGTCTCTGAAGGCCACAGTGACCTGCCGGGGGTCTCTGAAGGCCACAGTGACCTGCCGGGGGTCTCTGAAGGCCACAGTGACCTGCCGGGGGTCTCTGAAGGCCACAGTGACCTGCCGGGGGTCTCTGAAGGCTACAGTGACGTGCCGGGGGTCTCTGAAGGTTACAGTGACGTGCCAGGGGTCTCTGAAGGTTACAGTGACGTGCCAGGGGTCTCTGAAGGTTACAGTGACGTGCCGGGGTCTCTGAAGGTTACAGTGACGTGCCGGGGGTCTCTGAAGGTTACAGTGACGTGCCGGGGTCTCTGAAGGTTACAGTGACGTGCCAGGGGTCTCTGAAGGTTACAGTGACGTGCCAGGGGTCTCTGAAGGTTACAGTGACGTGCCGGGGGTCTCTGAAGGCTACAGTGACGTGCCGGGGGTCTCTGAAGGTTACAGTGACGTGCCAGGGGTCTCTGAAGGCTACTAACTGCTAGATAAGATCTCCGCCTCGTATTCAGTGCCACACTGAATACGAGATGTGTTTTTTTGCAAGTACAAGAACACACTCTAGTCAGGATGTTCAATGTCCTTCACTGAAAAAAATCATAGAGACATTAATATGTGGTATAAAGGAAGCCAGTGAGGAGCTGTGTGCTCTGGGTTATCTGGTGTCCAGCATGACAAACAGGAAGGACGCAAGAACCTTGCCCTGCATCACACAACTGATGGCTTATTTTTGCAGGACACTAGTTTACTATCACCGGATTTCATAGGAGACACTGCTCTACTAGCACCACCACATGTTCGATCTAAGATCAGCTCAGATTACACGGATCAAGACCATTTTACAATCAAGGTGACGAAGTGAAGATTTGTGTTATTTAAATCACAATTAATGAATGGGGTTACATCATACAGAGGCCTTGAGACACCAGGGAAGAACACCACTAGTGTCTGGCTGGACCACTCCGACGCCACTAGTGTCTGGCTGGACCACTCTGACACCAATTGTGTCTGGCTGGACCACTCTGACACCAATAGTGTCTGGCTGGACCACTCTGACACCAATAGTGTCTGGCTGGACCACTCTGACACCAATAGTGTCTGGCTGGACCACTCTGACACCAATAGTGTCTGGCTGGACCACTCTGACACCAATAGTGTCTGGCTGGACCACTCTGACACCAATAGTGTCTGGCTGGACCACTCTGACACCACTAGTGTCTGGCTGGACCACTCTGACACCACTAGTGTCTGGCTGGACCACTCTGACACCACTAGTGTCTGGCTGGACCACTCTGACACCACTAGTGTCTGGCTGGACCACTCTCACACCAATAGTGTCTGGCTGGACCACTCTGACACCACTAGTGTCTGGCTGTACCATTCTGACACCAATAGTGTCTGGCTGGACCACTCTGACACCACTAGTGTCTGGCTGTACCATTCTGACACCAATAGTGTCTGGCTGGACCACTCTGACGCCACAAGTGTCTGGCTGGACCACTCTGACACCACTAGTGTCTGGCGGGACCTCTCTGACGCCACTAGTGTCTGGCTGGACCACTCTGACGCAACTAGTGTCTGGCTGGACCACTCTGACGCCACTAGTGTCTGGCTGGACCACTCTGACGCCACTAGTGTCTGGCTGGACCACTCTGACGCCACTAGTGTCTATCTGGACCAGTCTGACACAACTAGTGTCTGGCTGGACCACTAGCACAGGACCAGTGTCTGGATGGACCACTAGCACACGACCAGTGTCTGGCTGGACCACTAGCACACGACCAGTGTCTGGCTGGACCACTAGCACACGACCAGTGTCTGGCTGGACCACTAGCACACGACCAGTGTCTGGATGGACCACTAGCACACGACCAGTGTCTGGCTGGACCACTAGCACACGACCAGTGTCTGGCTGGACCACTAGCACACGACCAGTGTCTGGCTGGACCACTAGCACACGACCAGTGTCTGGCTGGACCACTAGCACACGACCAGTGTCTGGATGGACCACTAGCACACGACCAGTGTCTGGATGGACCACTAGCACACGACCAGTGTCTGGCTGGACCACTAGCACACGACCAGTGTCTGGATGGACCACTAGCACACGACCAGTGTCTGGATGGACCACTAGCACACGACCAGTGTCTGGCTGGACCACTAGCACAGGACCAGTGTCTAGCTGGACCACTAGCACAGGACCAGTGTCTAGCTGGACCACTAGCACACGACCACCGTCTGGCTGGACCATTAGCACAGGACCAGTGTCTGAATGGGCCACTAGCACACGACCAGTGTCTGGCGGGACCAATAGCACACGACCATTGTCTGGCTGGACCACTAGCACACGACCATTGTCTGGCTGGACCAATAGCACACGACCAGTGTCTGGCTGGACCACTAGCACACGACCAGTGTCTGGATGGACCACTAGCACACGACCAGTGTCTGGATGGACCACTAGCACACGACCAGTGTCTGGATGGACCACTAGCACACGACCAGTGTCTGGATGGACCACTAGCTCACGACCAGTGTCTGGCTGGACCACTAGCACACGACCAGTGTCTGGCTGGACCACTAGCACACGACCAGTGTCTGGCTGGACCACTAGCACACGACCAGTGTCTGGATGGACCACTAGCACACGACCAGTGTCTGGCTGGACCACTAGCACACGACCAGTGTCTGGCTGGACCACTAGCACACGACCAGTGTCTGGCTGGACCACTAGCACACGACCAGTGTCTGCACACGACCAGTGTCTGGCTGGACCACTAGCACACGACCAGTGTCTGGCTGGACCACTAGCACACGACCAGTGTCTGGCTGGACCACTAGCACACGACCAGTGTCTGGCTGGACCACTAGCACACGACCAGTGTCTGGCTGGACCACTAGCACACGACCAGTGTCTGGCTGGACCACTAGCACACGACCAGTGTCTAGCTGGACCACTAGCACACGACCAGTGTCTGGCTGGACCACTAGCACACGACCAGTGTCTAGCGGGACCACTAGCACACGACCAGTGTCTAGCTGGACCACTAGCACACGACCAGTGTCTGGCTGGACCACTAGCACACGACCAGTGTCTAGCTGGACCACTAGCACACGACCAGTGTCTGGCTGGACCACTAGCACACGACCAGTGTCTGGCTGGACCACTAGCACACGACCAGTGTCTGGCTGGACCACTAGCACACGACCAGTGTCTGGCTGGACCACTAGCACACGACCAGTGTCTGGCTGGACCACTAGCACACGACCAGTGTCTGGCTGGACCACTAGCACACGACCAGTGTCTAGCTGGACCACTAGCACACGACCAGTGTCTGGCTGGACCACTAGCACACGACCAGTGTCTAGCGGGACCACTAGCACACGACCAGTGTCTGGCTGGACCACTAGCACACGACCAGTGTCTGGCTGGACCACTAGCACACGACCAGTGTCTGGCTGGACCACTAGCACACGACCAGTGTCTGGCTGGACCACTAGCACACGACCAGTGTCTGGCCACTGGACCACTAGCACACGACCAGTGTCTGGCTGGACCACTAGCACACGACCAGTGTCTGGCTGGACCACTAGCACACGACCAGTGTCTGGCTGGACCACTAGCACACGACCAGTGTCTGGCTGGACCACTAGCACACGACCAGTGTCTGGCTGGACCACTAGCACACGACCAGTGTCTGGCTGGACCACTAGCACACGACCCGGGTCTGGGACCACTAGCACACGACCAGTGTCTAGCTGGACCACTAGACACGACCAGTGTCTGGCTGGACCACTAGCACACGACCAGTGTCTGGCTGGACCACTAGCACACGACCAGTGTCTGGCTGGACCACTAGCACACGACCAGTGTCTGGCTGGACCACTAGCACACGACCAGTGTCTGGCTGGACCACTAGCACACGACCACCGTCTGGCTGGACCACTAGCACACGACCAGTGTCTGGCTGGACCACTAGCACACGACCAGTGTCTGGCTGGACCACTAGCACACGACCAGTGTCTGGCTGGACCACTAGCACACGACCAGTGTCTGGCTGGACCACTAGCACACGACCAGTGTCTGGCTGGACCACTAGCACACGACCAGTGTCTGGCTGGACCACTAGCACACGACCAGTGTCTGCACACGACCAGTGTCTAGCTGGACCACTAGCACACGACCAGTGTCTGGGACTAGCACACGACCAGTGTCTACCACTAGCACACGACCAGTGTCTGGCCACTAGCACACGACCAGTGTCTACCACGAGCACACGAGCTGTGTCTGGCTGGACCACTAGCACACGACCAGTGTCTGGCTGGACCACTAGCACACGACCAGTGTCTGGCTGGACCACTAGCACACGACCAGTGTCTGGATGGACCACTAGCACACGACCAGTGTCCAGTGTCTGGCTGGACCACTAGCACACGACCAGTGTCTAGCGGGACCACTAGCACACGACCAGTGTCTGGGACCACTAGCACACGACCAGTGTCTACCACTAGCACACGACCAGTGTCTGGCTGGACCACTAGCACACGACCTGGCTGGACCACTAGCACACGACCAGTGTCTGGCTGGACCACTAGCACACGACCAGTGTCTGGCTGGACCACTAGCACACGACCAGTGTCTGGCTGGACCACTAGCACACGACCAGTGTCTGGCTGGACCACTAGCACACGACCAGTGTCTGGCTGGACCACTAGCACACGACCAGTGTCTGGCTGGACCACTAGCACACGACCAGTGTCTGGCTGGACCACTAGCACACGACCAGTGTCTGGCTGGACCACTAGCACACGACCAGTGTCTGGCTGGACCACTAGCACACGACCAGTGTAGCACACGACCAGTGTCTGGCTGGACCACTAGCACACGACCAGTGTCTGGCTGGACCACTAGCACACGACCAGTGTCTGGCTGGACCACTAGCACACGACCAGTGTCCTCTAGCACACGACCAGTGTCTGGCTGGACCACTAGCACACGACCAGTGTCTGGCTGGACCACTAGCACACGACCAGTGTCTGGCTGGACCACTAGCACACGACCAGTGTCTGGCTGGACCACTAGCACACGACCAGTGTCTGGCTGGACCACTAGCACACGACCACCGTCTGGCTGGACCACTAGCACACGACCAGTGTCTGGCTGGACCACTATCACACCACTAGCACACGACCAGTGTCTGGCTGGACCACTAGCACACGACCAGTGTCTGGCTGGACCACTAGCACACGACCAGTGTCTGGCTGGACCACTAGCACACGACCAGTGTCTGGCTGGACCACTAGCACACGACCAGTGTCTGGCTGGACCACTAGCACACGACCAGTGTCTGGCTGGACCACTAGCACACGCACCACCACCGTGGCTGGACCACTAGCACACGACCAGTGTCTGGCTGGACCACTAGCACACGACCAGTGGCTGGACCACTAGCACTCCACCAGTGTCTGGCTGGACCACTAGCACACGACCAGTGTCTGGCTGGACCACTAGCACACGACCAGTGTCTAGCTGGACCACTAGCACACGACCAGTGTCTGGGACTGCACACGACCACTAGCACACTAGACACGACCAGTGTCTGGCTGGACCACTAGCTGTCTAGCTGGACCACTAGCACACGACCAGTGTCTGGCTGGACCACTAGCACACGACCAGTGTCTGGCTGGACCACTAGCACACGACCAGTGTCTGGCTGGACCACTAGCACACGACCAGTGTCTGGCTGGACCACTAGCACACGACCAGTGTCTGGCTGGACCACTAGCACACGACCAGTGTCTGGCTGGACCACTAGCACACGACCAGTGTCTGGGACCACTAGCACACGACCACTAGCACACGACCAGTGTCTGGCTGGACCACTAGCACACGACCAGTGTCTGGCTGGACCACTAGCACACGACCAGTGTCTGGCTGGACCACTAGCACACGACCAGCGTCTGGCTGGACCACTAGCACACGACCAGTGTCTGGCTGGACCACTAGCACACGACCAGCGTCTGGCTGGACCACTAGCACACGACCATCCTAGGAGCACTAAACTGTCTGCCATCCTAGCAGCACTAAACTGTCTGCCATCCTAGCAGCACTAAACTGTCTGCCATCCTAGCAGCACTAAACTGTCTGCCATCCTAGCAGCACTAAACTGTCTGCCATCCTAGCAGCACTAAACTGTCTGCCATCCTAGCAGCACTAAACTGTCTGCCATCCTAGCAGCACTAAACTGTCTGCCATCCTAGCAGCACTAAACTGTCTGCCATCCTAGCAGCACTAAACTGTCTGCCATCCTAGCAGCACTAAACTGTCTCCTAGCAGCACTAAACTGTCTAGCAGCACTAAACTGTCTGCCATCCTAGCAGCACTATCCTAGCAGCACTAAACTGTCGGCCATCCTAGCAGCACTAAACTGTCCGCCATCCTAGCAGCACTTGCCATCCTAGCAGCACTAAACTGTCTGCTATCCTAGCAGCACTAAACTGTCTGCCATCCTAGCAGCACTAAACTGTCTGCCATCCTAGCAGCACTAAACTGTCTGCCATCCTAGCAGCACTAAACTGTCTTCCATCCTAGCAGCACTAAACTGTCTGCCATCCTAGCAGCACTAAACTGTCTGCCATCCTAGCAGCACTAAACTGTCTGCCATCCTAGCAGCACTAAACTGTCTGCCATCCTAGCAGCACTAAACTGTCCGCCATCCTAGCAGCACTAAACTGTCCGCCATCCTAGCAGCACTAAACTGTCTGCCATCCTAGCAGCACTAAACTGTCTGCCATCCTAGCAGCACTAAACTGTCTGCCATCCTAGCAGCACTAAACTCTCTGCCATCCTAGCAGCACTAAACTGTCTGCCATCCTAGCAGCACTAAACTGTCTGCCATCCTAGCAGCACTAAACTGTCTGCCATCCTAGCAGCACTAAACTGTCTTCCATCCTAGCAGCACTAAACTGTCCGCCATCCTAGCAGCACTAAAGTTAACTTATAACACTGAGCTTGACTCCTTGATCATTACTAATTCTGTGTCATCACTGAAGGCTCTTGACTCACGTAATGACTCACAACATACTCACTGGGGAAGGCAGTTACAGATATTACAAAAATCAGACGAGATCAAAACACATTCCAGGAGGTTGGTCAAGCAAACTGGAATGTGTTTTGATCTCAAAAATCAGACGAGATCAAAACACATTCCAGGAGGTTGGTCAAGCAAACTGGAATGTGTTTTGATCTCAAAAATCAGACGAGATCAAAACACATTCCAGGAGGTTGGTCAAGCAAACTGGAATGTGTTTTGATCTCAAAAATCAGACGAGATCAAAACACATTCCAGGAGGTTGGTCAAGCAAACTGGAATGTGTTTTGATCTCAAAAATCAGACGAGATCAAAACACATTCCAGGAGGTTGGTCAAGCAAACTGGAATGTGTTTTGATCTCAAAAATCAGACGAGATCAAAACACATTCCAGGAGGTTGGTCAAGCAAACTGGAATGTGTTTTGATCTCAAAAATCAGACGAGATCAAAACACATTCCAGGAGGTTGGTCAAGCAAACTGGAATGTGTTTTGATCTCAAAAATCAGACGAGATCAAAACACATTCCAGGAGGTTGGTCAAGCAAACTGGAATGTGTTTTGATCTCAAGAGTCGTCATGTTGTATTATTTAGACTTGTGTACATCTGTATTCAAGGTAAGTATATTTATGTAGCACCTTGCAATGTAAATGAGATACTTATACAACATTTGGGTATCTTTACTCTGGAAATGTTTCACCAGTCAGTGGGTTCATCGGTCTAATACAGAGAAGAACGGTGGAAGATGAAGGAGTTTGTGGTAATCAGTCCCTCAGCCTTGAGTCGATGTGTTCATTTCATCAATCTTGATGGACCGGACACATCGACTCCAGGCTGAGGGACTGATTACCTCAAACTCTTCATAATCTTTCACCGTTCTCTGTACTGGACTGAAGAAGTCAATGGCTGGCAAAACGTTTCCAGAATAAAGATACCTAAATGTTGCACCAGTGTCATTTATAAACTTGTCAGTTTTCAAAACCACTTATAAAAAAAACTTGCAAACGAGCTGACTGATCTTAAAGAGCATACCAGTTCCCCTTTATTCTAAAAACACGTTCGTTTTCCCCCAATAATCTACCTTGTCCATAATTACTATCATATTTACTTCGTTTCGTAAGGTGAAGTCCAGGATCTTTCCTTAATTCATGGTATAACTTAACAAATCTTTGAGGACAATTGTGTTGCTGAGGTGTGAGCAAAGCTCACCTACCGCGGGCGGCCCGACCCGAGGTAGGTGAGCGATCCGAAAACCGTCGCACAGTATTCGAAAAAGCCAGACGCATAGCGTGCAAGAGGCAGAGGCACTAACAGAAATGGGCGGAGCTCCAGCACCTGGAGAAGGTGACGAAGCGTCACCAGCAGAAGGTACAGGGGTATGGGAAGAGACTAGAGAATGGTCCAATAACGAAGCTGGGTCAGAAAAGGATGCGGGAACAGAATGGGGCCTGAGAGGAGGAGGATTATCACAGGACGAAGACTCCATAATAGAGGGACAGCGGAGGAACAATCACTAGAAGGCATGAAAGGGCCGTAAGTTCCCCCTCTCGAATCAAGAAATCGTAATGACACGATTGCAAACAAACCATACCCCCGGCCGGGATTGAACCCGCGGTCATAGAGTCTCTATGACCGCGGGTTCAATCCCGGCCGGGGGTATGGTTTCCTCCTCTCATCCGAGAGGACCTCGAGCCCACAAGCGGTGCAGGATACGATATCGACACATTACTCAACTCCACATCCCACATAACCAAAAAAGTGAACCTAGCGAAAGTTCGCCTTGGCCAACTTCACCGATTTAAGGCAGCCCCTTCCCACATCACACACCTGTACAAGATGATGATCAGATCTCTGCTAGAATACCCTTGTGTACCCATGTCGCTAACAACTAAAACCAACATGCTAAAACTCAAAAGAGGCCAAAACAGAGCCCTCCGCTTTATCACTGGCGCCAGATTCAGAGACAATCAGGACCGAAGATCTGCACATACAACAGAGAATCACTACAATCAACGTCAGGCTAGACAAACTAATGAAGAGACAACTATATGATATACATGCAGGAACTCTATGTACCTGACAGAGAGAACCTCCCCAACCATCGAACACGACCGACTACACTATTAACACCCCCCCTCCCCACAGATCCCAAAGAATGACCCTCCAACAAAGAGTCTGACGCTTCATCCACAAGGAGAACTTCTCTCGACCAAAAATCCTAAGCGACCTCCCAGAAGAAGAATGGATACCACCCGAACCATTCTACGTCCAGTAACATGGACTAACGCTCCTCAATTCTGGGTGACCCACTTCTATCAATCAACACCTCACAACTATCCTCGTAACACCTACAATTATCCTCCAACAGGACACCACCTCAGAAACTGCTTAGCCAGCCAACTCCAGGTGAAAGGCAATTGCTGGTTTAGAAAGACACGTAAGCAAACACTATAACATATTTATTAGAAAACGTTTCGGTCCTGGGACCTTGATCACTTCAGTGGCTCACCGGTATACACCTGATATAGTGGTGTATAACTGACGGGCAGAAGGTATACCTATCTTATATACATAACTTTACCACGAATTACACAACACGTATGCACACGCATCCAAATTGCACCAAAATGGATAGGTCACTTATCTTTAAAACCCCATCTCTCCCCCATCCCCCTAACCTCACACACACATTCCATCCTTACCCACCCTTCTTCCTTCCACATCTCACCAAAGCTCTGGTCAGAACCTCGCTACCTCGCACATGCAGCGTGGAACCCTACCTTTCACACCAGTAAACCAGCGCCCCAGGATAGCAACCTCACATCTACCGAACCACCTCGGTGGACAAAAGAGAGGGCGGTCAGAGACCCACCATAAAGCATACCTCCTTCGGCTGTCACTTCCCAGAACCAACAGGCAGCCTCTGGAGATACACACATCATCTGCAGGACACCTCGCATACTTCTCGGAAATCCGAGAAGGGAGCAGGGCGCCTCCAGACAATCCAGATTCCACGGCAAACTGGAGGCTCACCTACACGAGGTACTGGAGACTCACAAGATGTACTGGAGACTCACCTACACGAGGTACTGGAGACTCACCTACACGAGATACTGGAGACTCACCTACACGAGATACTGGAGACTCGCCTACACGAGGTACTGGAGACTCACCTACACGAGGTACTGGAGACTCACCTACACGAGGTACTGGAGACTCACCTACACGAGGTACTGGAGACTCACCTACACGAGGTACTGGAAACTCATGAAACCGTAATAACACGATTGTAAACCAATCACGGAACGGGTGGGGTTCGAACCTTTGGCGACTAGTTATAAAACTCCAGGCCAGTGCGTAAGGCGCTGGACCAGTAGCTTACTCACTAGACTGGAGTTGTACGACTCACTCGCCATGAGTTCTAACCCCACCTGTTACGTAAAAAAGATTACCTTCACTCACAGCTTTAAGAGTGTAATATAAACACTGACATACTACTATATAGAAAGTACCTTGTTATGCTGAGCATTTCCCGCAAATTAGGTCAGTTTTGTCCCAGGATGTGACCCACACCAGTCCACTAACACCCAGGATGTGACCCACACCAGTCCACTAACACCCAGGATGTGACCCACACCAGTCCACTAACACCCAGGATGTGACCCACACCAGTCCACTAACACCCAGGATGTGACCCACACCAGTCCACTAACACCCAGGATGTGACCCACACCAGTCCACTAACACCCAGGATGTGACCCACACCAGTCCACTAACACCCAGGATGCGACCCACACCAGTCCACTAACACCCAGGATGTGACCCACACCAGTCCACTAACACCCAGGATGTGACCCACACCAGTCCACTAACACCCAGGATGTGACCCACACCAGTCCACTAACACCCAGGATGTGACCCACACCAGTCCACTAACACCCAGGATGTGACCCACACCAGTCCACTAACACCCAGGATGTGACCCACACCAGTCCACTAACACCCAGGATGCGACCCACACCAGTCCACTAACACCCAGGATGTGACCCACACCAGTCCACTAACACCCAGGATGTGACCCACACCAGTCCACTAACACCCAGGATGTGACCCACACCAGTCCACTAACACCCAGGATGTGACCCACACCAGTCCACTAACACCCAGGATGTGACCCACACCAGTCCACTAACACCCAGGATGTGACCCACACTAGTCCACTAACACCCAGGATGCCACCCACACCAGTCCACTAACACCCAGGATGTGACCCACACCAGTCCACTAACACCCAGGATGTGACCCACACCAGTCCACTAACACCCAGGACGTGACCCACACCAGTCCACTAACACCCAGGATGCCACCCACACCAGTCCACTAACACCCAGGATGTGACCCACACCAGTCCACTAACACCCAGGATGTGACCCACACCAGTCCACTAACACCCAGGATGTGACCCAAACCAGTCCACTAACACCCAGGATGTGACCCACACCAGTCCACTAACACCCAGGATGTGACCCACACCAGTCCACTAACACCCAGGATATGACCCACACCAGTCCACTAACACCCAGGATGTGACCCACACCAGTCCACTAACACCCAGGATGTGACCCACACCAGTCCACTAACACCCAGGATGTGACCCACACCAGTCCACTAACACCCAGGATGTGACCCACACCAGTCCACTAACATCCAGGATGTGACCCACACCAGTCCACTAACACCCAGGATGTGACCCACACCAGTCCACTAACACCCAGGATGTGACCCACACCAGTCCACTAACACCCAGGATGTGACCCACACCAGTCCACTAACACCCAGGATGTGACCCACACCAGTCCACTAACACCCAGGATGTGACCCACACCAGTCCACTAACACCCAGCATGTGACCCACACCAGTCCACTAACACCCAGGATGTGACCCACACCAGTCCACTAACACCCAGGATGTGACCCACACCAGTCCACTAACACCCAGCATGTGACCCACACCAGTCCACTAACACCCAGGATGTGACCCACACCAGTCCACTAACACCCAGGATGCGACCCACACCAGTCCACTAACACCCAGGATGTGACCCACACCAGTCCACTAACACCCAGGATGTGACCCAAACCAGTCCACTAACACCCAGGATGTGACCCACACCAGTCCACTAACACCCAGGATGCGACCCACACCAGTCCACTAACACCCAGGATGTGACCCACACCAGTCCACTAACACCCAGGATGTGACCCACACCAGCCCACTAACACCCAGGATGTGACCCACACCAGTCCACTAACACCCAGGTATCTATTTTACTGATGGGTGAACATGGACAACCGGTGTAAAGAAACAAGCCCAATGCTTCTACCCTCGCTTTGAATCGAACCCGGACCCTGACCGTGTGATGCGAGAGCTACATTCACCAGGCCACCAACAAGTTAATAAGACACACAGTAAATAATGAGATATGTTTAAAGGGATGGACAGGTAAGCCAGCGGAAGGCCTCGGTCAAATGACCCAAAGCTACAACAGAGGGTCATCATTTAACCCAGACCAAGAAACACTTATCCTGTTTCCTGACTCTCGAAACTCATTACAGGTATATCAAAGGAATGTCGGTCAAGGATACCTATGATAAGTGGAGGTCAGGACCAGTGCCTCGACCCCTACAAAACACAACTGGGTGAGTACAAAGAAACACTAATTATAAATGGTAAGATTTCCTTCGGATTTTTAACCCAGGAGGGTTAGTCACCCAGGATAACCCAGGGGGAGGGTTAGTCACCCAGGATAACCCAGGGGGAGGGTTAGTCACCCAGGATAACCCAGGGGAGGGTTAGTCACCCAGGATAACCCAGGGGAGGGTTAGTCACCCAGGATAACCCAGGGGAGGGTTAGTCACCCAGGATAACCTAGGGGAGGGTTAGTCACCCAGGATAACCTAGGGGAGGGTTAGTCACCCAGGATAACCTAGGGGAGGGTTAGTCACCCAGGGGGGAGGGTTAATCACCCAGGATAACCCAGGGGAGGGTTAGTCACCCAGGATAACCTGGGGAGGGTTAGTCACCCAGGATAACCCAGGGGAGGGTTAGTCACCCAGGATAACCCAGGGGAGGGTTAGTCACCCAGGATAACCTGGGGAGGGTTAGTCACCCAGGATAACCTGGGGAGGGTTAGTCACCCAGGATAACCCAGGGGAGGGTTAGTCACCCAGGATAACCTGGGGAGGGTTAGTCACCCAGGATAACCCAGGGGAGGGTTAGTCACCCAGGATAACCCAGGGGAGGGTTAGTCACCCAGGATAACCCAGGGGAGGGTTAGTCACCCAGGATAACCTGGGGAGGGTTAGTCACCCAGGATAACCCAGGGGAGGGTTAGTCACCCAGGATAACCCAGGGGAGGGTTAATCACCCAGGATAACCCAGGGGAGGGTTAGTCACCCAGGATAACCTGGGGAGGATTAGTCACCCAGGATAACCTAGGGGAGGGTTAGTCACCCAGGATAACCAGGGGAGGGTTAGTCACCCAGGATAACCTGGGGAGGGTTAGTCACCCAGGATAACCTAGGGGAGGGTTAGTCACCCAGGATAACCCAGGGGAGGGTTAGTCACCCAGGATAACCCAGGGGAGCGTTAGCCACCCAGGATAACCCAGGGGAGGGTTAGCCGCCCAGGATAACCAGGGGAGGGTTAGTCACCCAGGATAACCCAGGGGAGGGTTAGTCACCCAGGATAACCCAGGAGGAGGGTTAGTCACCCAGGATAACCCAGGAGGAGGGTTAGTCACCCAGGATAACCCAGGGGGAGGGTTAGTCACCCAGGATAACCCAGGGGGAGGGTTAGTCACCCAGGATAACCCAGGGGGAGGGTTAGCCACCCAGGATAACCCAGGGGGAGGGTTAGTCACCCAGGATAACCCAGGGGGAGGGTTAGTCACCCAGGATACCCCCGGGGAGGGTTAGTCACCCAGGATAACCCAGGGGAGGGTTAGTCACCCAGGATAACCCAGGGGAGGGTTAGTCACCCAGGATAACCCAGGAGAGGGTTAGTCACCCAGGATAACCCAGGGGAGGGTTAGCCACCCAGGATAACCTAGGAGAGGGTTAGTCACCCAGGATAACCCAGGGGAGGGTTAGTCACCCAGGATAACCCAGGGGAGGGTTAGTCACCCAGGATAACCCAGGGGAGGGTTAGTCACCCAGGATAACCCAGGGGAGGGTTAGTCACCCAGGATAACCCAGGGGAGGGTTAGTCACCCAGGATAACCCAGGGGAGGGTTAGTCACCCAGGATAACCCAGGGGAGGGTTAGTCACCCAGGATAACCCAGGGGGAGGGCTAGTCACCCACTATAACCCAGGGGGAGGGTTAGTCACCCAGGATAACCCAGGGGGGTGTTAGTCACCCAGGATAACCCAGGGGAGTGTTAGCCACCCAGGATAACCCAGGGGGAGGGTTAGTCACCCAGGATAACCCAGGGGAGTGTTAGCCACCCAGGATAACCCAGGGGGAGGGTTAGTCACCCAGGATAACCCAGGGGAGGGTTAGTCACCCAGGATAACCCAGGGGAGGGTTAGTCACCCAGGATAACCCAGGGGAGGGTTAGTCACCCAGGATAACCCAGGGGAGGGTTAGTCACCCAGGATAACCTAGGGGAGGGTTAGTCACCCAGGATAACCCAGGGGAGGGTTAGTCACCCAGGATAACCCAGGGGACTGTTAGTCACCCAGGATAACCCAGGGGACTGTTAGTCACCCAGGATAACCCAGGGGGAGGGTTAGTCACCCAGGATAACCCAGGGGAGTGTTAGCCACCCAGGATAACCCAGGGGGAGGGTTAGTCACCCAGGATAACCCAGGGGAGGGTTAGTCACCCAGGATAACCTAGGGGAGGGTTAGTCACCCAGTATAACCCAGGGGGAGGGTTAGTCACCCAGGATAACCTTGGGGAGTGTTAGCCACCCAGGATAACCCAGGGGGAGGGTTAGTCACCCAGGATAACCCAGGGGAGTGTTAGTCACCCAGGATAACCCAGGGGAGGGTTAGTCACCCAGGATAACCCAGGGGAGTGTTAGTCACCCAGGATAACCCAGGGGAGGGTTAGTCACCCAGGATAACCCAGGGGAGTGTTAGTCACCCAGGATAACCCAGGGGAGGGTTAGTCACCCAGGATAACCCAGGGGAGTGTTAGTCACCCAGGATAACCCAGGGGGAGGGTTAGTCACCCAGGATAACCCAGGGGAGTGTTAGTCACCCAGGATAACCCAGGGGGAGGGTTAGTCACCCAGGATAACCCAGGGGAGGGTTAGTCACCCAGGATAACCCAGGGGAGGGTTAGTCACCCAGGATAACCCAGGGGAGTGTTAGTCACCCAGGATAACCCAGGGGGAGGGTTAGTCACCCAGGATAACCCAGGGGAGTGTTAGTCACCCAGGATAACCCAGGGGAGTGTTAGTCACCCAGGATAACCCAGGGGAGTGTTAGTCACCCAGGATAACCCAGGGGAGGGTTAGTCACCCAGGATAACCCAGGGGAGGGTTAGTCACCCAGGATAACCCAGGGGAGTGTTAGTCACCCAGGATAACCCAGGGGGAGGGTTAGTCACCCAGGATAACCCAGGGGAGCGTTAGTCACCCAGGATAACCCAGGGGAGTGTTAGTCACCCAGGATAACCCAGGGGAGTGTTAGTCACCCAGGATAACCCAGGGGAGGGTTAGTCACCCAGGATAACCCAGGGGAGTGTTAGTCACCCAGGATTACCCAGGGGGAGGGTTAGTCACCCAGGATAACCCAGGGGAGTGTTAGTCACCCAGGATAACCCAGGGGAGTGTTAGTCACCCAGGATAACCCAGGGGAGGGTTAGTCACCCAGGATAACCCAGAAAAGCCGGTGGGTCATCTAGGACTGTGTCTTATTTTCATTGTTGTCGTCAATCTTGTCCCCCAGGATGCCACCCACACCAGTCAACTAACACCCAGGATGCCACCCACACCAGTCCCCTAACACCCAGGATGCCACCCACACCAGTCCACTAACACTCAGGATGCCACCCACACCAGTCCACTAACACTCAGGATGCCACCCACACCAGTCCACTAACACCCAGGATGCCACCCACACCAGTCCACTAACACCCAGGATGCCACCCACACCAGTCCACTAACACCCAGGATGCCACCCACACCAGTCCACTAACACCCAGGATGCCACCCACACCAGTCCACTAACACTCAGGATGCCATCCACACCAGTCCACTAACACCCAAGACGCCACCCACACCAGTCCACTAACACCCAGGATGCCACCCACACCAGTCAACTAACACCCAGGATGCCACCCACACCAGTCACCTAACACGCAGGTAACTATTTACTGCTAGGTGAACAGGACAACAGGTGTCAGGAAACCCGTCCAAATATTTCCACCCCGCCGGGAATCGAACCCGGGCCCTCCAGGCTACGATGTTACAAAATATATCACAAGAACGATCCCTTCTCCAGGAAGTATTTATCTTAAACAAGAGTGCCAGAGTGCCAGAGTGCCTCACGAAATCGTAATGACACGATTGCAAACAAACCATGCCACGGCAGGGATTGAACCCGCGGTCAGAGAGTCTCAAAACTCTAGTTGGACTAATCTTATTGTGGCTAGCTGGTCCAGTGGCTAACACGACGGTCTGGAGTTTTGAGACTCTCTGGCCGCGGGTTCTATCCCCGCCGGGGTATGGTTTGTGCCAGAGTGCCATAATGTTCTCGAATGTTATATTTCTTATTATCTCTCATCTCCCATTATCTCTCCTTGTATCTCTCATTATCTCCCATTATCTCTCATTATATCCCATTATTTCCCATCTCCCATTATCTCTCATCTCTCATTATCTCCCATCTCTCATTATCTCCCATTATTTCCCATTATCTCATTATCTCCCATTATTTCCCATCTCCCATTATCTCTCATTATCTCCCATTATCTCTCATTATCTCTCATTATCTCTCAT
This sequence comes from Cherax quadricarinatus, assembly GCF_038502225.1. Taxonomy (NCBI): domain Eukaryota; kingdom Metazoa; phylum Arthropoda; class Malacostraca; order Decapoda; family Parastacidae; genus Cherax; species Cherax quadricarinatus. The sequence goes on from NC_091315.1 coordinate 15,541,945, forward strand.
TATCTCCCATTATCTCTCATTATCTCTCATTATCTCCCATCTCCCATTATCTCTCATTATCTCCCATTATCTCCCACCCTGACATCCGGCCAATAATGACATAAATCTCCCATTATCTCTCATTATCTCCCATTATCTCCCACCCTGACATCCGGCCAATAATGACATAAATCTCCCATTATCTCTCATTATCTCCCATTATCTCCCATTATCTCCCACCCTGACATCCGGCCAATAATGACATAAATCTCTCATTATCTCCCATTATCTCCCACCCTGACATCCGGCCAATAATGACATAAATCTCTCATTATCTCCCATTATCTCCCACCCTGACATCCGGCCAATAATGACATAAATCTCTCATTATCTCCCATTATCTCCCACCCTGACATCCGGCCAATAATGACATAAATCTCTCATTATCTCCCATTATCTCCCACCCTGACATCCGGCCAATAATGACATAAATCTCTCATTATCTCCCATTATCTCCCACCCTGACATCCGGCCAATAATGACATAAATCTCCCATTATCTCTCATTATCTCCCATTATCTCCCATTATCTCCCACCCTGACAACCGGCCAATAATGACATAAATCTCTCTATTAAACTAGCTCTGAAACTCCTTATAAACATTTAAAAATAAACTTCTTAAAACACCACAACGTTAATTAACTTTCCAAAATAAATTCGTAATTCGTACAGAAAAAAATTAAAATAATGTTCAACGAAGATTCGAGGAAAATATTAACAGAGATAATTCTCAACGTTTAACTTAATATTTAACACATTTTCTGCCATTAATTTACGTTGTTATTGTAATAAATAAATAAATAAATAAGGTTCGTTAATATTATGCTTTATTATTTACAAAGTTATTTACAAAGTTATTTAGTGTATAACAGAGTACGAGTTTAATTATTGAAGAATTGTGTGGAGAAGAAAACGTTTTTGGTGGCAGTATGTGGCAACTGCTTGTGACGTCAGCAGCTGTCGTGAGTGATCTTGGCTGTGATTGGTTGGCAGTCATGTGGTGACCAACTGATATAATACAATGTTTTCCTATTATTACCAGCTGATCCACTCCCCCCCCCCCACATACACACATGCAACACACACACAACACAACACACACACACACACACACTACACACACACACAACACACAACACACACACACACACACTACACACACACAACACACACACAACACACAACACACAAACACACACACACACTACACACACACAACACCACACACACACACACATGCACACACACACACACACACAACACAACACACACAACACACACACACATGCAACACACACACACATGCAACACACACACACACACAACACAACACACACAACACACACACACACACACACATGCAACACACACACAACACAACACACACACAACACAACACACACACACACACACAACACAACACACACAACACAACACACACAACACAACACACACAACACACAACACAACACACACAACACACACACAACACACACACACAACACACAACACACAAACACACACACACACACTACACACACACAACACACAACACAACACACACAACACACACACAACACACACACAACACACACACACACACACAACACACAAACACACACACACACAACACACACACAACACACACACAACACACAACACACAAACACACACACACTACACACACACAACACACAACACACACACACACACAACACACACACACACAACAAACACACACACACACAACACACACACAACACACAACACACAAACACACACACACACTACACACACACAACACAACACACACACACACACACACACACACACACACACACACACACACACACACACACACACACACACACACAGGCCGAGTGTCTATCGACAAATGCCTTTGACAACTACTAACGTGTGTACTCTAACCCAACACCACACCACAACGTGTGTACTCTAACCCAACACCACAACGTGTGTACTCTAACCCAACACCACACCACAACGTGTGTACTCTAACCCAACACCGCACCACAACGTGTGTACTCTAACCCAACACCACACCACAACGTGTGTACTCTAACCCAACACCGCACCACAACGTGTGTACTCTAACCCAACACCGCACCACAACGTGTGTACTCTAACCCAACACCACACCACAACGTGTGTACTCTAACCCAACACCGCACCACAACGTGTGTACTCTAACCCAACACCGCACCACAACGTGTGTACTCTAACCCAACACCGCACCACAACGTGTGTACTCTAACCCAACACCACACCACAACGTGTGTACTCTAACCCAACACCGCACCACAACGTGTGTACTCTAACCCAACACCACACCACAACGTGTGTACTCTAACCCAACACCACACCACAACGTGTGTACTCTAACCCAACACCGCACCACAACGTGTGTACTCTAACCCAACACCGCACCACAACGTGTGTACTCTAACCCAACACCGCACCACAACGTGTGTACTCTAACCCAACACCACACCACAACGTGTGTACTCTAACCCAACACCACACCACAACGTGTGTACTCTAACCCAACACCACACCACAACGTGTGTACTCTAACCCAACACCGCACCACAACGTGTGTACTCTAACCCAACACCACACCACAACGTGTGTACTCTAACCCAACACCACACCACAACGTGTGTACTCTAACCCAACACCACAACGTGTGTACTCTAACCCATCACCACAACGTGTGTACTCTAACCCAACACCACACCACAACGTGTGTACTCTAACCCAACACCACACCACAACGTGTGTACTCTAACCCAACACCACACCACAACGTGTGTACTCTAACCCAACACCACAACGTGTGTACTCTAACCCAACACCACAACGTGTGTACTCTAACCCAACACCGCACCACAACGTGTGTACTCTAACCCAACATCGCACCACAACGTGTGTACTCTAACCCAACACCGCACCACAACGTGTGTACTCTAACCCAACACCGCACCACAACGTGTGTACTCTAACCCAACACCACAACGTGTGTACTCTAACCCAACACCACACCACAACGTGTGTACTCTAACCCAACACCACAACGTGTGTACTCTAACCCAACACCGCACCACAACGTGTGTACTCTAACCCAACACCACAACGTGTGTACTCTAACCCAACACCGCACCACAACGTGTGTACTCTAACCCAACACCACACCACAACGTGTGTACTCTAACCCAACACCACACCACAACGTGTGTACTCTAACCCAACACCACAACGTGTGTACTCTAACCCAACACCACAACGTGTGTACTCTAACCCAACACCACAACGTGTGTACTCTAACCCAACACCACACCACAACGTGTGTACTCTAACCCAACACCACACCACAACGTGTGTACTCTAACCCAACACCACACCACAACGTGTGTACTCTAACCCAACACCACACCACAACGTGTGTACTCTAACCCAACACCGCACCACAACGTGTGTACTCTAACCCAACACCACACCACAACGTGTGTACTCTAACCCAGCACCGCACCACAAGGACAATAGTGGAACTAACTAGTAGTGGTGAATGTAAACTGTGACGTACGTACAGTGTCCTAACCTCTTCATTACTACACCTGTTGCATCTGTATCTGACTGAAGAAGCCTACTGTCTTGGCGAAATGTTTCAGCAATAAAGATACCCGATATGCAACTTTGAGCATCCCAAAAAAATGTAGCGACCTCCTGTTTAAAGGAGTGTGTCGTTCTTCTTCCTGTACTTTCTTTCACCCAAAAATGTGTCACTCCTCGGACCTCCAGAAGCAGTGTTACAACATCGACTGCCCTGCATACCATCTAAAAGGGACCAGGAGGCACAGACCCCACAAGACAAACAATGGTAGCTACGACAACCCAACTCCAGGTGATTTTTTAGTGGCAGGAAACGGGAAAAGAAAATGGAAGGAAATAACAAAAATAGTCCACCACCTTGGAGCCTTGTTGGACTGGAGGCGCAGCCAGTGTCCACCCATGGCCCTCCAGAATTACAACTACTGATGCCAATAACAAAATCCCCCCAACAAACACAGAATACAACCTCGTTCATATTTGCTAATATACAGGGCCTTAAGCCATCCACCAACAACAAAATACCTTCCATCAGTGGACTTCTAGAGGAGTCTAATGCAATGTTTGCAGCCTTCACAGAGACTCACACAAAAGATTACTTTGGCAGTGAAATATGGATAAGTGGTTACAACCTTTTTAGATGCGACAGAATGAACAGGCAACAAGGGGGGGGTTGACCTGTATGTCAAAGAGTCCCTCATCTGCACGGAGTTGCTGAACACCACAAATGAGGTAGTTGAAGTTCTATCAATAAAGATCGAGAACCAAAACCTAGTCATTGTGGTTGTATATAAACCACCAGATGCAACCTCCCAACAGTTCAAGGAACAGCTACTGAAAATTGATCACTGTTTGGAAAACCATCCAGCTCCAACCCCAAACATCTTACTGCTTGGTGATTTCAACCTAAGGCATACAAAATGGAAGAATGTAGCAAATAATGTTATAGCTGAAACAATCCCTGGAGGTAGCGCAGATGAAAGGCCACACACACATGAGCTACTAAGTCTCTGCGAAAAACACACCTTAAGCCAGCAGATAGTGGAGCCAACAAGACTAGGAAACGCACTTGACCTTATCTTCACAAATAATGAGGACCTGATAAGAGACATAAGAATATAAAAAACAACTAATTCCGATCACAACCTAATCGAAGTCCAGACGTACATGCACAGGGGTCCTGATCAGCAGAATGCATGTACCTGTGAAGGTGTCTTCACAAAATACAACTTCAACAACAAGAGCATCAACTGGGACTAGGTAAACATGTCCTAAACGAAACATGTTGGGAAGATGTCTTAAATGACATGGATCCAAACCAGTGCCTTGAAAGGATCAACTTCCTGGCAGCCGAAGCATGTTCTAGGCATATTCCCCCAAGAAAGAAAAAGAGCAAGAGTAAACTGGAGAAAGACGCTCCCTCTACAGAAGACGACGAAGAGTCACTGAGCTCCTCAGGAGTGCTATAATATCCTATACACGAAAGGAGGTGCTGACCAGGGAAGTGAAAACTATCGAACTTAAGTTAAATGACTCTTACAGGAACCAGGAGAGACAGGAGGAGCTTAAAGCTATTAGTGAAATTGAAAGAAATTCAAAATATTTCTTTTCATATGCCAAAAACAAGGCAAATACCACATCTAGTATCGGGCCCTTACTCAGACAGGATGGGACTTACACAGACAACAAGGAAATGAGTGAAATATTGAAATCCCAGTACGACTCTGTGTTAAGTGAACCACTAATCGGTCTGAGGATCGACGACCCAAATTATTTCTTCATGAATGAGCCTCAAAACTCCATAAATGTATGCCAGATTTCCGACATTACCCTAACTCCGATAGATTTCGAAAAAGCCATTGACAACATGCCCATGCACTCAGCCCCGGGCCCAGACTCGTGGAACTCTGTTTTCATTAAGAACTCCAAGAAACCCCTCTCGCGTGCCCTAAGTACACTATGGAGGAGCAGCTTGGACATGGGTGAAATTCCACAGTCACTTAAAACAACGGATATAGCCCCACTCCATAAAGGTGGCAGCAAAGCATTAGCTGAGAACTATAGACCAATAGCTCTGACGTCCCACATCATAAAAATCTTTGAAAGAGTGCTAAGAAGCAGGATTGCAAATCACCTGGATTCCCAAAATATGCACAATCCAGGGCAACATGGGTTCAGGGCAGGTCGCTCCTGCCTCTCACAACTACTGGATCACTATGATATGGCCTTGGATGCACTGGAAGAAAATCAGAATGCAGATGTAATATACACAGACTTTGCAAAAGCATTTGACAAATGCGATCATGGTGTAATAGCCCATAAAATACGTGCTAAAGAAATAACTGGGAAAGTGGGGAGATGGATCTTCAACTTCCTAACAAATCGAACACAAAGAGTAGTGGTCAACAGTTAAATCGGAGGCTGCCATAGTGAAGAGCTCTGTTCCACAAGGCACAGTACTCGCCCCCATCTTATTCTTTATCCTCATATCAGACGTAGACAGAGATATACATCACAGCACCGTATCATCCTTTGCGGATGATACTAGGATCTGCATGAGGCTGTCATCTGCTGAGGACACGGTTAACCTCCAAGAAGATATAAACAAAGTTTTCCAATGGGCAACGGTAAACAATATGATGTTCAATGAGGACAAATTCCAACTACTCCGTTATGGAAAACTGGAGGAGATAATAACTAGAACAGAGTATACTACAGACTCTGGCCATACAGTAGAGCGGAAAAATAATGTAAGGGACCTGGGAGTAGTAATGTCTGAGGATCTCACTTTCAAGGATCACAACAGTGCCACGATCGCACGTGCAAAGAAAATGATAGGATGGATAATGAGAACGTTCAAAACGAGAGATGCCAAGCCAATGATGATCCTTTTCAAATCACTTGTTCTCTCTAGGCTAGAATACTGCTGTACATTAACATCTCCATTCAAAGCAGGTGAAATCGCAGATCTAGAGAGTGTACAGAGATCCTTTACTGCACGTAAAAGTTCTGTCAAGCACCTTAACTACTGGGAACGCTTGGAAGCACTTGACTTGTACTCGTTGGAACGCAGGAGGGAGAGATATATCATAATCTACACTTGGAAAATCTTGGAAGGAATGGTCCCAAATCTGCACACAGAAATCACTCCCTACGAAAGTAAAAGACTGGGCAGGCGATGCAAAATGCCTCCAATAAAAAGTAGGGGCGCCATTGGTACACTAAGGGAAAACACCATAAGTGTCCAGGGCCCAAGACTGTTCAACAGCCTCCCATCAAGCATTAGGGGAATTGCCAATAAACCCCTGGCTGCCTTCAAGAGAGAGCTGGACAGATACCTAAAGTCAGTGCCGGATCAGCCGGGCTGTGGCTCGTACGTTGGACTGCGTGCGGCCAGCAGTAACAGCCTAGTTGATCAGGCCCTGATCCATCGGGAGGCCTGGTCATGGACCGGGCCGCGGGGGCGTTGATCCCCGGAATAACCTCCAGGTAACCCACACCAGTCCACTAACACCCAGGATGTGACCCACACCAGTCCACTAACACCCAGTATGTGACCCACACCAGTCCACTAACACCCAGGATGTAACCCACACCAGTCCACTAACACCCAGGATGTGACCCACACCAGTCCACTAACACCCAGGATGTGACCCACACCAGTCCACTAACACCCAGGATGTGACCCACACCAGTCCACTAACACCCAGGATGCCACCCACACCAGTCCACTAACACCCAGGATGCGACCCACACCAGTCCACTAACACCCAGGATGCGACCCACACCAGTCCACTAACACCCAGGATGTGACCCACACCAGTCCACTAACACCCAGGATGTGACCCACAGCAGTCCACTAACACCCAGGATGTGACCCACACCAGTCCACTAACACCCAGGATGTGACCCACACCAGTACACTAACACCCAGGATGTGACCCACACCAGTCCACTAACACCCAGGATGCCACCCACACCAGTCCACTAACACCCAGGATGTGACCCACACCAGTCCACTAACACCCAGGATGTGACCCACACCAGTCCACTAACACCCAGGATGTGACCCACAAAAGTCCACTAACACCAAGGATGCGACCCACACCAGTCGACTAATACCCAGGATGTGACCCACACCAGTCCACTAACACCCAGGATATGACCCACACCAGTCCACTAACACCCAGGATGTGACCCACACCAGTCCACTAACACCCAGGATGCCACCCACACCAGTCCACTAACACCCAGAATGCCACCCACACCAGTCCACTAACACCCAGGATGCCACCCACACCAGTCCACTAACACCCAGGATGCCACCCACACCAGTCCACTAACACCCAGGATGTGACCCACACCAGTCCACTAACACCCAGGTACCTATTTTACTGATGAGTGAACATAGTATGTGTCTTCTTATGGAATAACGTCGTGTTTTCCAGCCGTACCGGGGATCGATCCCCGGACCTCAGTGTGCTAGTGATCCAGCCACAGAACAAGTGGTAGACCCAAATAGATGCAGCGGTGATGTTTAATTCCCATCTTCTAAAACTTACAATGAATAAAGACAATTAGATGCAAACTGACAGCTCCCATGTTGCACAAGTGTGTAAAACACACTTGTGCAACATTAGTGCATCTGTACAAGTGTTTCATTCTTCAACTTCCTCGGTTGTGTGTACTGTGTCTAGCACTTGGTGGTGTGCCTCACCTCTCCGTCTTTCTGGAGCCCCTTCTGTCTCCTCAGTGAACGAAGTACTTCTTTGAATCTCGACCCCTGCAACCTCAACTAGGTGAGTACACACACACACACACACACACACACACACACACACACACACACACACACAAACACACACACACACACACACACACACACACACACACACACACAGTGAAGTGGTGGAGGCAGAATCCATACATAGCTTTAAGCAGAGGTATGATAAAGCTCATGGTGCAGGGAGAATAACCCAGTAGCGACCAGTGAAAAGGCGGGGATAGGAGCTATAACTACCCCCCAACCATATATAGGTGAGCAAACACACACACACACACACACAAACACACACACACACACACACACACACACACACACACACACACACACACACACCAGTTTGGAACCCACACCTAGCCAAGCACGTAAAGAAACTAGAGAAAGTGCAAAGGTTTGCAACAAGACTAGTCCCAGAGCTAAGAGGTATGTCCTACGAGGAGAGGTTAAGGGAAATCAACCTGACGACACTGGAGGACAGGAGAGATAGGGGGGACATGATAACGACATACAAAATACTGAGAGGAATTAACAAGGTGGACAAAGACAGGATGTTCCAGAGATGGGACACAGCAACAAGGGGACACAGTTGGAAGTTGAAGACACAGATGAATCACAGGGATGTTAGGAAGTATTTCTTCAGCCACAGAGTAGTCAGGAAGTGGAATAGTTTGGGAAGCGATGTAGTGGAGGCAGGATCCATACATAGCTTTAAGCAGAGGTATGATAAAGCTCACGGTTCAGGGAGAGTGCCCTAGTAGCGACCAGTGAAGAGGCGGGGCCAGGAGCTATGACTCGGCCCTGCAACCACAACTAGGTAAGTACGTACACACACACACACACGTACACACACACACACACACACACACACACATATATTGAAGTTCTTAACACAAGAAAGGTGATGACTGAGGTGGTAGGGAGAACGAAGAATTTACACGAAGTATGAGGACTAAACAGGAACAAGAGAAGAGTGCAAACACAAACAAACCCAGGTAGAACATGTACGATACTTGATACATAAAACACTTGTGCAACACCTAGGTAACTTAGAGAAGCTTCAGTAACACAGCGGTCTTCCTGTGTTATTCATCTCTCCACTGATGATATCCCAGATGTTACACTGTTATTCATCTCTCCACTGATAATATCCCAGATGTTACACTGTGTTATTCATCTCCCCACTGATGATATCCCAGATGTTACACTGTTATTCATCTCTCCACTGATGATATCCCAGATGTTACACTGTGTTATTCATCTCTCCACTGATGATATCCCAGATGTTACACTGTGTTATTCATCTCTCCACTGATAATATCCCAGATGTTACACTGTGTTATTCATCTCCCCACTGATGATATCCCAGATGTTACACTGTTATTCATCTCTCCACTGATAATATCCCAGATGTTACACTGTGTTATTCATCTCTCCACTGATGATATCCCAGATGTTACACTGTGTTATTCATCTCCCCACTGATGATATCCCAGATGTTACACTGTTATTCATCTCTCCACTGATAATATCCCAGATGTTACACTGTGTTATTCATCTCTCCACTGATGATATCCCAGATGTTACACTGTGTTATTCATCTCTCCACTGATGATATCCCAGATGTTACACTGTGTTATTCATCTCTCCACTGATGATATCCCAGATGTTACACTGTGTTATTCATCTCTCCACTGATGATATCCCAGATGTTACACTGTGTTGTTCATCTCTCCACTGATGATATCCCAGATGTTACACTGTGTTATTCATCTCTCCACTGATGATATCCCAGATGTTACACTGTGTTATTCATCTCTCCACTGATGATATCCCAGATGTTACACTGTGTTATTCATCTCTCCACTGATGATATCCCAGATGTTACACTGTGTTATTCATCTCTCCACTGATGATATCCCAGATGTTACACTGTGTTATTCATCTCTCCACTGATGATATCCCAGATGTTACACTGTGTTGTTCATCTCTCCACTGATGATATCCCAGATGTTACACTGTGTTATTCATCTCTCCACTGATGATATCCCAGATGTTACACTGTGTTATTCATCTCTCCACTGATGATATCCCAGATGTTACACTGTGTTGTTCATCTCTCCACTGATGATATCCCAGATGTTACACTGTGTTATTCATCTCTCCACTGATGATATCCCAGATGTTACACTGTGTTGTTCATCTCTCCACTGATGATATCCCAGATGTTACACTGTGTTATTCATCTCTCCACTGATGATATCCCAGATGTTACACTGTGTTGTTCATCTCTCCACTGATGATATCCCAGATGTTACACTGTGTTATTCATCTCTCCACTGATGATATCCCAGATGTTACACTGTGTTGTTCATCTCTCCACTGATGATATCCCAGATGTTACACTGTGTTATTCATCTCTCCACTGATGATATCCCAGATGTTACACTGTGTTGTTCATCTCTCCACTGATGATATCCCAGATGTTACACTGTGTTATTCATCTCTCCACTGATGATATCCCAGATGTTACACTGTGTTATTCATCTCTCCACTGATGATATCCCAGATGTTACACTGTGTTATTCATCTCTCCACTGATGATATCCCAGATGTTACACTGTGTTGTTCATCTCTCCACTGATGATATCCCAGATGTTACACTGTGTTGTTCATCTCTCCACTGATGATATCCCAGATGTTACACTGTTATTCATCTCTCCACTGATGATATCCCAGATGTTACACTGTTATTCATCTCTCCACTGATGATATCCCAGATGTTACACTGTGTTATTCATCTCTCCACTGATGATAACCCAGATGTTACACTGTGTTATTCATCTCTCCACTGATGATATCCCAGATGTTACACTGTTATTCATCTCTCCACTGATGATAACCCAGATGTTACACTGTTATTCATCTCTCCACTGATGATATCCCAGATGTTACACTGTTATTCATCTCTCCACTGATGATATCCCAGATGTTACACTGTTATTCATCTCTCCACTGATGATATCCCAGATGTTACACTGTTATTCATCTCTCCACTGATGATATCCCAGATGTTACACTGTTATTCATCTCTCCACTGATGATAACCCAGATGTTACACTGTTATTCATCTCTCCACTGATGATATCCCAGATGTTACACTGTTATTCATCTCTCCACTGATGATATCCCAGATGTTACACTGTTATTCATCTCTCCACTGATGATATCCCAGATGTTACACTGTTATTCATCTCTCCACTGATGATATCCCAGATGTTACACTGTTATTCATCTCTCCACTGATGATAACCCAGATGTTACACTGTTATTCATCAACCCATCAGTATGATACATCGATGATATAACAGCAGAGTGAACATTACATTAAGATAATTATGTTATCTGAGGGCGAGAGAATGGCACATAATGAAAGGAGGGGGGCAATCTTACGATGTTTCCTGGGGGTCATCGCCCCCGCGGCCCGGTCCCAGACTAGACCTGATAGCTGGTCTGATCGACCAGGCTGTGGTGCTAGTCGCACACAGCACGGCTGACCAGGAAGTGATTTAAATAAGTGAACATTATAATCATGGGGGAGCGCTAAACCCGTAGGATTATACAGCTCCTGTGTGGTGGGGGGGGGACGGAAGGTATTTAGGCTTAATTCAGGGAACTGGAGCATAGATCCAATTCCCAAGATCAAGAGCCCCTCACCAGCGTCAAGGAACCTCCCTTGGATGGATTATAATAATAACCAAACGCTAAACCCGTAAGGGTCATACACCGCTGCAGGGTACGGTGTGCTAAAAGGTGTTCTTGAAGACACACATTTGATGGTAATCCCTCTTATGCACGAAGGAAGGACGTTGAAAAGTCGAGGACCTCTTACACTTTTTTGAGTTCTTGGTGGCCAGCAGTAACAGCCTGATTGATCAGACCCTGATCCACCATGAGGCCTCCCCCCCCTTTTGCACCGTCTGCCAAGTTTCTTGTTTTTGTATGGAGTGATTTCAGTGTGCAGGTTTGGGACCAGTCCCTTCCAGTCCCTTCCAGTCCCTTCCAGGTGTAAATTATGATGCTCATTCCTTGCCTACGTTGCAAGAGTACCATTCAAGGGACTGCAAGAGTACCATTCATGGGACTGCAAGAGTACCATTCATGGGACTGCAAGAGTACCATTCATGGGACTGCAAGAGTACCATTCATGGGACTGCAAGAGTACCATTCAAGGGACTGCAAGAGTACCATTCATGGGACTGCAGGAGTACCATTCAAGGGACTGCAAGAGTACAGTTCAGGGGACTGCAAGAGTACCATTCGTGGGACTGCAAGAGTACCATTCAAGGGACTGCAAGAGTACCATTCAAGGGACTGCAAGAGTACCATTCATGGGACTGCAAGAGTACCATTCCTGGGACTGCAAGAGTACCATTCCTGGGACTGCAAGAGTACCATTCCTGGGACTGCAAGAGTACCATTCCTGGGACTGCAAGAGTACCATTCCTGGGACTGCAAGAGTACCATTCCTGGGACTGCAAGAGTACCATTCCTGGGACTGCAAGAGTACCATTCACGGGACTGCAAGAGTACCATTCATGGGACTGCAAGAGTACCATTCATGGGACTGCAAGAGTACCATTCATGGGACTGCAAGAGTACCATTCCTGGGACTGCAAGAGTACCATTCAAGGGACTGCAAGAGTACAGTTCCGGGGACTGCAAGAGTACCATTCATGGGACTGCAGGAGTTCTATTCAAGGGACTGCAGGAGTACAGTTCAGGGGACTGGAAGAGTACCATTCAAGGGACTGGAAGAGTACCATTCAAGGGACTGGAAGAGTACCATTCAAGGGACTGGAAGAGTACCATTCAAGGGACTGGAAGAGTACCATTCAAGGGACTGGAAGAGTACCATTCAAGGGACTGGAAGAGTACCATTCAAGGGACTGGAAGAGTACCATTCAAGGGACTGGAAGAGTACCATTCAAGGGACTGGAAGAGTACCATTCAAGGGACTGGAAGAGTACCATTCAAGGGACTGGAAGAGTACCATTCAAGGGACTGGAAGAGTACCATTCAAGGGACTGGAAGAGTACCTTTCAAGGGACTAACCTTACCTTACCTAACCTAACCGCATTCAGCACCAATCGAACTCACTACCTCTCACCATCTTCAACTTCCTCCGTCTAAGTCATCCTCACCTCATCTGTACCTAACACCTGTCTCGTCAACAACTAACCAACACCTGACACGGGTGTTCATTACATGGTGGCTCCTTAACACTTTCCTAAGGACTTCATTTTGACATAATTAGTTACGACCTTGATATTATAACATTGTTCCACGAATACAAAGACCTTAATTAACTCTTCAATATTGGTCATTATAGGGGAGGACACTGTGTGGAAAAATAGGTATGTTACTAGTCACTAGGGAAGCAGTTCTGACTGGATCCCGGTTAAATGGCGGTGGCCGCAGAAAGAAATTTTTAAACGAGCGTAACCTGACCGTTTGAAACGTTAAACGGCAATCAATAAATAGCGGACAGAGTGGCGTTAGTCCTTGAATGGCTTCTCTAAAGCATTCTCAACTATCCTGACTTTGCAAATTAAGACACATGTGCAACATCTGGGTATCTTTATTGTAGACGTTTCGCCATCCAGTGGCTTTATTAATACAGATTCCAGGACATGAAGACATTCCAGACAAACTTGTCCTTGGTGTAGACAAGGTGCAGCTTATGTACCAGTGCTTTTGTCTATTATGTATCAATATCTGAGTGCTTTTGTCTATTCTGTATCAATATCTGAGTGCTTTTGTCTATTCTGTATCAATATCTGAGTGCTTTTGTCTATTCTGTATCAATATCTGAGTGCTTTTGTCTACTATGTATCAATATCTGAGTGCTTTTGTCTATTCTGTATCAATATCTGAGTGCTTTTGTCTACTATGTATCAATATCTGAGTGCTTTTGTCTACTATGTATCAATATCTAAGTGCTTTTGTCTATTCTGTATCAATATCTAAGTGCTTTTGTCTATTCTGTATCAATATCTGAGTGCTTTTGTCTACTATGTATCAATATCTGAGTGCTTTTGTCTACTATGTATCAATATCTGAGTACTATTGTCTACTATGTATCAATATCTGAGTACTATTGTCTACTATGTATCAATATCTGAGTACTATTGTCTACTATGTATCAATATCTGAGTACTATTGTCTACTATGTATCAATATCTGAGTACTATTGTCTACTATGTATCAATATCTGAGTACTATTGTCTACTATGTATCAATATCTGAGTACTATTGTCTACTATGTATCAATATCTGAGTGCTTTTGTCTATTCTGTATCAATATCTGAGTGCTTTTGTCTACTATGTATCAATATTGATGGCCCCAGATTCTACATCTTACCAGAAGACATCAGAAACATTACTGGAGCAAGTCTAGATGTCTTCAGGAGAGAACTGGACAAGTATCTTCACCAGGTGCTAGATCAATCAGGTTGTGATGGATATGTGGGTCAGCAGGCCACCAGTAGCAACAGCCTGGTTAACCAGGCTAGCGCCAGACGAGCCTGGCCCATGGCCGGGCTCCGGGAGTAAACTCTGGAAGGTCATCAACGGTAGCAACTGGTTCTGTGTTGCAGTTGATGGGTTCAGTAGTTGCTTCTGGAGAAGTCTGGTTGGAATGGTGTCAGTTGCATGCTCAACCTTTGTCTCTGTGGCGCCAGGCACAGCAACATAACCAAAGATATTTGCAATGTAGTCACCATCACTAAGTGCTCTTCAGTGGCAGGCAGGCCAGGCAGGCTAGGCAGGCCAGGCAGGCTAGGCAGACAGGCAGGCAGGCAGGCCAGGCAGGCAGGCAGGCAGGCAGGCAGGCAGGCAGGCAGGCAGGCCAGGCAGGCTAGGCAGGCAGGCAGGCCAGGCAGGCAGGCAGGCAGGCAGGCCAGGCAGGCCAGGCAGGCAGGCAAGGCAGGCAAGGCAGGCAAGGCAGGCAGGCCAGGCAGGCCAGGCAGGTAGGGCAGGCAGGCCAGGCAGGCAGGCCAGGCAGGCAGGCAGGCCAGACAGGCAGGCAAGGCAGGTAAGGCAGGCCAGACAGGCAGGCAGGCAGGCCGGCAGGCAGGCCAGGCAGGCAGGCAGGCAGGCCAGGACAGGCAGGCAAGGCAGGCAAGGCAGGCAAGGCAGGCAGGCCAGGCAGGCCAGGCAGGCAGGTAGGGCAGGCAGGCCAGGCAGGCAGGCCAGGCAGGCCAGACAGGCAGGCAGGCAGGCAGGCCAGGCAGGCCAGGCAGGCAGGCAGGCAGGCAGGCCAGACAGGCAGGCAGGCAGGCAGGCAGGCAGGCAGGCAGGGCAGGCAGGCCAGGCAGGCAGGCAGGGCAGGCAGGCCAGGCAGGCAGGCAGGCCAGGCAGGCCAGGCAGGCAGGCAGGCAGGGCAGGCAGGCCAGGCAGGCAGGCCAGGCAGGCAGGCAGGCAGGCCAGGCAGGCAGGCAGGGCAGGCAGGCCAGGCAGGCAGGCAGGCAGGGCAGGCAGGCCAGGCAGGCAGGCAGGCAGGCCAGGCAGGCCAGGCAGGCCAGGCCAGGCAGGCCAGGCAGGCAGGCCAGGCAGGCAGGCCAGGCAGGCAGGCCAGGCAGGCAGGCAGGGCAGGCAGGCAGGCAGAGCAGGCAGGGCAGGCAGGGCAGCCAGGCAGGCAGGGCAGGCAGGCAGGCAGGCAGGCAGGCAGGGCAGGCAGGCAGGCCAGGCAGGGAGGCAGGCAGGCAGGCCAGGCAGGCCAGGCAGGCAGGCAGGCCAGGCAGGCCAGGCAGGCCAGGCAGGCCAGGCAGGCAGGCAGGCAGGCAGGCAGGCCAGGCAGGTAGGTAGGCAGGCAGGCAGGCAGGCAGGCAGGCAGGGAGGCAGGGAGGCAGGCAGGCCAGGCAAGGAGGCAGGCCAGACAGGCCAGGCAGGGAGGCAGGCCAGGCAGGCCATTCAGGGAGGCAGGCCAGGCAAGGAGGCAGGCCAGGCAGGCAGGCAGGCCAGGCAGGCAGGCAGGCCAGGCAGGCAGGCCAGGCAGGCAGGCAGGCCAGGCAGGCCAGGCAGGCAGGCAGGCCAGGCAGGCAGGCAGGTAGGCAGGCAGGCAGGCAGGCAGGCAGGCAGGCAGGCAGGCAGGCCAGGCAGGCCAGGCAGGCAGGCAGGCCAGGCAGGCCAGGCAGGCCAGGCAGGCAGGCAGGCAGGCAGGTAGGCAGGTAGGCAGGCAGGCAGGCAGGCAGGCAGGCAGGCCAGGCAGGCCAGGCAGGCCAGGCAGGCAGGCAGGTAGGCAGGCAGGCAGGCAGGCAGGCAGGCAGGCAGGCAGGCCAGGCAGGCCAGGCAGGCAGGCAGGCCAGGCAGGCAGGCAGGCAGGCAGGCAGGCCAGGCAGGCAGGCAGGCCAGGCAGGGAGGCAGGGAGGCAGGCCAGGCAGGCCAGGCAGGCAGGCAGGCCAGGCAGGCAGGCAGGCCAGGCAGGTAGGTAGGCAGGCAGGCAGGCAGGCAGGCAGGCAGGCAGGCAGGCAGGCCAGGCAGGCAGGCCAGGCAGGCAAGCAGGCAGGCCAGGCGGGCAGGCCAGGCAGGCAGGCAGGCAGGCAGGAAGGCAGGCAGTCAGGCAGGCAGGCAGGCAGGCCAGGCAGGCCAGGCAGGCCAGGCAGGCCAGGCAGGCCAGGCAGGCCAGGCAGGCCAGGCAGGCCAGGCAGGGAGGCAGGCCAGGCAGGCAGGCCAGGCAGACCAGGCAGGGAGGCAGGCCAGGCAGGCCAGGCAAACAGGCAGGCCAGGCAGGGAGGCAGGCCAGGCAGGCAGGCAGGCCAGGCCAGGCAGGCCAGGCAGGCCAGGCAGGGAGGCAGGCGCAGGCCAGGCAGGCCAGGCAGGCCAGGCAGGCCAGGCAGGCAGGCAGGCAGGCAGGCCAGGCAGGCAGGCAGGCCAGGCAGGCCAGGCAGGCAGGCAGGCCAGGCAGGTCAGGCAGGCCAGGCAGGCCAGGCAGGCCAGGCAGGCAGGCAGGCAGGCAGGCAGGCAGGCAGGCAGGCAGGCAGGCAGGCCAGGCAGGCCAGGCAGGCCAGGCAGGCAGGCAGGCCAGGCAGGCCAGGCAGGCCAGGCAGGCCAGGCAGGCCAGGCAGGCAGGCAGGCAGGCCAGGCAGGCAGGCAGGCAGGCCAGGCAGGCCAGGCAGGCCAGGCAGGCCAGGCAGGCCAGGCAGGCAGGCAGGCAGGCCAGGCAGGCAGGCAGGCCAGGCAGGCCAGGCAGGCAGGCAGGCCAGGCAGGCCAGGCAGGCCAGGCAGGCCAGGCAGGCCAGGCAGGCCAGGCAGGCCAGGCAGGCAGGCAGGCCAGGCAGGCAGGCAGGCCAGGCAGGCCAGGCAGGCCAGGCAGGCATCAGTCTTGAGTTCTGAAGAGCACTCTGACCACTCTCACCAGTAGTCATAACAATAAACACACAGGATCAAAATAAAATAATCAGAGAATTTAAAAAATCGACTTTTCCCACAATTTGCAGGAATTATCATGTTATCTCGGCGCAAGTATTGAGAAATCATCCTTATCTATTCTTTCAAAATGAGACATGTGCTTATCATGTCTCGAGTGTTGCTGTTATCAGCCAACATGAGAATCTTCAATGTTCACAACATACTGCTCAACTCGGCAGCCCTTTTGTAATTCTCGGCACATTTTCTATTTATCATTTTTTTTTTTTTGAAGTGTGGGCACCACACGTCTTTGGCCTGGTGTGTCTTCAAGACCCCTGGTGTGTCTTCAAGACCCCTGGTGTGTCAAGACCCCTGGTGTGTCTTCAAGACCCCTGGTGTGTCTTCAAGACCCCTGGTGTGTCTTCAAGACCCCTGGTGTGTCTTCAAGACCCCTGGTGTGTCTTCAAGACCCCTGGTGTGTCTTCAAGACCCCTGGTGTGTCTTCAAGACCCCTGGTGTGTCTTCAAGACCCCTGGTGTGTCTTCAAGACCCCTGGTGTGTCTTCAAGACCCCTGGTGTGTCTTCAAGACCCCTGGTGTGTCTTCAAGACCCCTGGTGTGTCTTCAAGACCCCTGGTGTGTCTTCAAGACCCCTGGTGTGTCTTCAAGACCCCTGGTGTGTCTTCAAGACCCCTGGTGTGTCTTCAAGACCCCTGGTGTGTCTTCAAGACCCCTGGTGTGTCTTCAAGACCCCTGGTGTGTCTTCAAGACCCCTGGTGTGTCTTCAAGACCCCTGGTGTGTCTTCAAGACCCCTGGTGTGTCTTCAAGACCCCTGGTGTGTCAAGACCCCTGGTGTGTCTTCAAGACCCCTGGTGTGTCTTCAAGACCCCTGGTGTGTCTTCAAGACCCCTGGTGTGTCTTCAAGACCCCTGGTGTGTCTTCAAGACCCCTGGTGTGTCTTGTGTCAAGACCCCTGGTGTGTCTTCAAGACCCCTGGTGTGACCCCTGGTGTGTCAAGACCCCTGGTGTGTCTTCAAGACCCCTGGTGTGTCTTCAAGACCCCTGGTGTGTCAAGACCCCTGGTGTGTCTTCAAGACCCCTGGTGTGTCTTCAAGACCCCTGGTGTGTCTTCAAGACCCCTGGTGTGTCAAGACCCCTGGTGTGTCTTCAAGACCCCTGGTGTGTCAACACCCCGGGTGTGTCTTCAAGACCCCTGGTGTGTCCCTGGTGTGTCAAGACCCCTGGTGTGTCTTCAAGACCCCTGGTGTGTCTTCAAGACCCCTGGTGTGTCCAAGACCCCTGGTGTGTCTTCAAGACCCCTGGTGTGTCTTCAAGACCCCTGGTGTGTCTTCAAGACCCCGGGTGTGTCTTCAAGACCCCTGGTGTGTCCTCAAGACCCCTGGTGTGTCTTCAAGACCCCTGGTGTGTCTTCAAGACCCCTGGTGTGTCAAGACCCCTGGTGTGTCTTCAAGACCCCTGGTGTGTCCTCAAGACCCCTGGTGTGTCAAGACCCCTGGTGTGTCTTCAAGAACCCTGGTGTGTCTTCAAGACCCCTGGTGTGTCTTCAAGACCCCTGGTGTGTCTTCAAGACCCCTGGTGTGTCTTCAAGACCCCTGGTGTGTCAAGACCCCTGGTGTGTCTTCAAGACCCCTGGTGTGTCTTCAAGACCCCTGGTGTGTCAAGACCCCTGGTGTGTCTTCAAGACCCCTGGTGTGTCTTCAAGACCCCTGGTGTGTCAAGACCCCTGGTGTGTCTTCAAGACCCCTGGTGTGTCTTCAAGACCCCTGGTGTGTCAAGACCCCTGGTGTGTCTTCAAGACCCCTGGTGTGTCTTCAAGACCCCTGGTGTGTCAAGACCCCTGGTGTGTCTTCAAGACCCCTGGTGTGTCTTCAAGACCCCTGGTGTGTCAAGACCCCTGGTGTGTCTTCAAGACCCCTGGTGTGTCTTCAAGACCCCTGGTGTGTCAAGACCCCTGGTGTGTCTTCAAGACCCCTGGTGTGTCAAGACCCCTGGTGTTTCAAGACCCCTGGTGTGTCTTCAAGACCCCTGGTGTGTCTACAAGATCCCTGGTGTGTCTTCAAGACCCCTGGTGTGTCAAGACCCCTGGTGTGTCTTCAAGAAAGACCCTGGTGTGTCTTCAAGACCCCTGGTGTGTCAAGACCCCTGGTGTGTCTTCAAGACCCCTGGTGTGTCTTCAAGACCCCTGGTGTGTCTTCAAGACCCCTGGTGTGTCTTCAAGACCCCTGGTGTGTCTTCAAGACCCCTGGTGTGTCAAGACCCCTGGTGTGTCTTCAAGACCCCTGGTGTGTCTTCAAGACCCCTGGTGTGTCTTCAAGACCCCTGGTGTGTCTTCAAGACCCCTGGTGTGTCTTCAAGACCCCTGGTGTGTCAAGACCCCTGGTGTGTCTTCAAGACCCCTGGTGTGTCTTCAAGACCCCTGGTGGGTCAAGACCCCTGGTGTGTCTTCAAGACCCCTGGTGTGTCTTCAAGACCCCTGGTGTGTCTTCAAGACCCCTGGTGTGTCAAGACCCCTGGTGTGTCTTCAAGACCCCTGGTGTGTCTTCAAGACCCCTGGTGTGTCAAGACCCCTGGTGTGTCTTCAAGACCCCTGGTGTGTCTTCAAGACCCCTGGTGTGTCAAGACCCCTGGTGTGTCTTCAAGACCCCTGGTGTGTCTTCAAGACCCCTGGTGTGTCAAGACCCCTGGTGTGTCTTCAAGACCCCTGGTGTGTCTTCAAGACCCCTGGTGTGTCAAGACCCCTGGTGTGTCTTCAAGACCCCTGGTGTGTCAAGACCCCTGGTGTGTCAAGACCCCTGGTGTGTCTTCAAGACCCCTGGTGTGTCTTCAAGACCCCTGGTGTGTCTTCAAGACCCCTGGTGTGTCAAGACCCCTGGTGTGTCAAGACCCCTGGTGTGTCTTCAAGACCCCTGGTGTGTCTTCAAGACCCCTGGTGTGTCTTCAAGACCCCTGGTGTGTCTTCAAGACCCCTGGTGTGTCAAGACCCCTGGTGTGTCTTCAAGACCCCTGGTGTGTCTTCAAGACCCCTGGTGTGTCAAGACCCCTGGTGTGTCTTCAAGACCCCTGGTGTGTCTTCAAGACCCCTGGTGTGTCTTCAAGACCCCTGGTGTGTCAAGACCCCTGGTGTGTCTTCAAGACCCCTGGTGTGTCTTCAAGACCCCTGGTGTGTCAAGACCCCTGGTGTGTCTTCAAGACCCCTGGTGTGTCAAGACCCCTGGTGTGTCTTCAAGACCCCTGGTGTGTCTTCAAGACCCCTGGTGTGTCAAGACCCCTGGTGTGTCTTCAAGACCCCTGGTGTGTCAAGACCCCTGGTGTGTCAAGACCCCTGGTGTGTCTTCAAGACCCCTGGTGTGTCTTCAAGACCCCTGGTGTGTCTTCAAGACCCCTGGTGTGTCTTCAAGACCCCTGGTGTGTCTTCAAGACCCCTGGTGTGTCTTCAAGACCCCTGGTGTGTCAAGACCCCTGGTGTGTCAAGACCCCTGGTGTGTCTTCAAGACCCCTGGTGTGTCTTCAAGACCCCTGGTGTGTCTTCAAGACCCCTGGTGTGTCAAGACCCCTGGTGTGTCTTCAAGACCCCTGGTGTGTCTTCAAGACCCCTGGTGTGTCTTCAAGACCCCTGGTGTGTCAAGACCCCTGGTGTGTCAAGACCCCTGGTGTGTCTTCAAGAACCCTGGTGTGTCTTCAAGACCCCTGGTGTGTCTTCAAGACCCCTGGTGTGTCAAGACCCCTGGTGTGTCTTCAAGACCCCTGGTGTGTCTTCAAGACCCCTGGTGTGTCTTCAAGACCCCTGGTGTGTCTTCAAGACCCCTGGTGTGTCAAGACCCCTGGTGTGTCTTCAAGACCCCTGGTGTGTCTTCAAGACCCCTGGCGTGTCTTCAAGACCCCTGGTGTGTCTTCAAGACCCCTGGTGTGTCTTCAAGACCCCTGGTGTGTCTTCAAGACCCCTGGTGTGTCAAGACCCCTGGTGTGTCTTCAAGACCCCTGGTGTGTCTTCAAGACCCCTGGCGTGTCTTCAAGACCCCTGGTGTGTCTTCAAGACCCCTGGTGTGTCTTCAAGACCCCTGGTGTGTCTTCAAGACCCCTGGTGTGTCAAGACCCCTGGTGTGTCTTCAAGACCCCTGGTGTGTCTTCAAGACCCCTGGCGTGTCTTCAAGACCCCTGGTGTGTCTTCAAGACCCCTGGTGTGTCTTCAAGACCCCTGGTGTGTCAAGACCCCTGGTGTGTCTTCAAGACCCCTGGTGTGTCTTCAAGACCCCTGGCGTGTCTTCAAGACCCCTGGTGTGTCAAGACCCCTGGTGTGTCTTCAAGACCCCTGGTGTGTCTTCAAGACCCCTGGCGTGTCTTCAAGACCCCTGGTGTGTCAAGACCCCTGGTGTGTCTTCAAGACCCCTGGTGTGTCTTCAAGACCCCTGGCGTGTCTTCAAGACCCCTGGTGTGTCTTCAAGACCCCTGGTGTGTCTTCAAGACCCCTGGTGTGTCAAGACCCCTGGTGTGTCTTCAAGACCCCTGGTGTGTCTTCAAGACCCCTGGCGTGTCTTCAAGACCCCTGGTGTGTCTTCAAGACCCCTGGTGTGTCTTCAAGACCCCTGGTGTGTCTTCAAGACCCCTGGTGTGTCAAGACCCCTGGTGTGTCTTCAAGACCCCTGGTGTGTCTTCAAGACCCCTGGTGTGTCAAGACCCCTGGTGTGTCTTCAAGACCCCTGGTGTGTCAAGACCCCTGGTGTGTCAAGACCCCTGGTGTGTCAAGACCCCTGGTGTGTCTTCAAGACCCCTGGTGTGTCTTCAAGACCCCTGGTGTGTCTTCAAGACCCCTGGTGTGTCTAGACCCCTGGTGTGTCAAGACCCCTGGTGTGTCTTCAAGACCCCTGGTGTGTCTTCAAGACCCCTGGTGTGTCTTCAAGACCCCTGGTGTGTCTTCAAGACCCCTGGTGTGTCTTCAAGACCCCTGGTGTGTCAAGACCCCTGGTGTGTCTTCAAGACCCCTGGTGTGTCTTCAAGACCCCTGGTGTGTCTTCAAGACCCCTGGTGTGTCTTCAAGACCCCTGGTGTGTCTTCAAGACCCCTGGTGTCTCTTCAAGACCCCTGGTGTCTCTTCAAGACCCCTGGTGTCTCTTCAAGACCCCTGGTGTGTCTTCAAGACCCCTGGTGTGTCTTCAAGACCCCTGGTGTGTCTTCAAGACCCCTGGTGTGTCTTCAAGACCCCTGGTGTGTCTTCAAGACCCTTGGTGTGTCTTCAAGACCCCTGGTGTGTCTTCAAGACCCCTGGTGTGTCTTCAAGACCCCTGGTGTGTCTTCAAGACCCCTGGTGTGTCAAGACCCCTGGTGTGTCTTCAAGACCCTTGGTGTGTCAAGACCCCTGGTGTGTCTTCAAGACCCCTGGTGTGTCTTCAAGACCCCTGGTGTGTCTTCAAGACCCCTGGTGTGTCAAGACCCCTGGTGTGTCTTCAAGACCCCTGGTGTGTCAAGACCCCTGGTGTGTCAAGACCCCTGGTGTGTCTTCAAGACCCCTGGTGTGTCTTCAAGACCCCTGGTGTGTCTTCAAGACCCCTGGTGTGTCTTCAAGACCCCTGGTGTGTCTTCAAGACCCCTGGTGTGTCTTTAAGACCCCTGGTGTGTCAAGACCCCTGGTGTGTCTTCAAGACCCCTGGTGTGTCAAGACCCCTGGTGTGTCTTCAAGACCCCTGGTGTGTCTTCAAGACCCCTGGTGTGTCAAGACCCCTGGTGTGTCTTCAAGACCCCTGGTGTGTCAAGACCCCTGGTGTGGCAAGACCCCTGGTGTGTCAAGACCCCTGGTGTGTCTTCAAGACCCCTGGTGTGTCTTCAAGACCCCTGGTGTGTCTTCAAGACCCCTGGTGTGTCTTCAAGACCCCTGGTGTGTCTTCAAGACCCCTGGTGTGTCTTCAAGACCCCTGGTGTGTCTTCAAGACCCCTGGTGTGTCAAGACCCCTGGTGTGTCTTCAAGACCCCTGGTGTGTCTTCAAGACCCCTGGTGTGTCTTCAAGACCCCTGGTGTGTCTTCAAGACCCCTGGTGTGTCTTCAAGACCCCTGGTGTGTCTTCAAGACCCCTGGTGTGTCAAGACCCCTGGTGTGTCTTCAAGACCCCTGGTGTGTCTTCAAGACCCCTGGTGTGTCAAGACCCCTGGTGTGTCTTCAAGACCCCTGGTGTGTCTTCAAGACCCCTGGTGTGTCTTCAAGACCCCTGGTGTCTCCAAGACCCCTGGTGTCTCTTCAAGACCCCTGGTGTCTCTTCAAGACCCCTGGTGTCTCTTCAAGACCCCTGGTGTGTCTTCAAGACCCCTGGTGTGTCTTCAAGACCCCTGGTGTGTCTTCAAGACCCCTGGTGTGTCTTCAAGACCCCTGGTGTGTCTTCAAGACCCCTGGTGTGTCTTCAAGACCCCTGGTGTGTCTTCAAGACCCCTGGTGTGTCTTCAAGACCCCTGGTGTGTCTTCAAGACCCCTGGTGTGTCTTCAAGACCCCTGGTGTGTCTTCAAGACCCCTGGTGTGTCTTCAAGACCCCTGGTGTGTCTTCAAGACCCCTGGTGTGTCTTCAAGACCCCTGGTGTGTCTTCAAGACCCCTGGTGTGTCTTCAAGACCCCTGCTGTGTCTTCAAGACCCCTGCTGTGTCTTCAAGACCCCTGGGTGTCTTCAAGACCCCTGGTGTGTCTTCAAGACCCCTGGTGTGTCTTCAAGACCCCTGGGTGTCTTCAAGACCCCTGGTGTGTCTTCAAGACCCCTGGTGTGTCTTCAAGACCCCTAGTGTGTCAAGACCCCTGGCTGTCAAGACCCCTGGCTGTCTTCAAGACCCCTGGCAGTCTTCAAGACCCCTGGCTGTCTTCAAGATCCCTAGGTGTCTTCAAGACCCCTGGGTATCATCAAGACCCCCTGGGTGTCTTCAAGACCCCTGGTGTGTCTTCAAGACCCCTGGTGTGTCTTCAAGACCCCTGGTGTGTCTTCAAGACCCCTGGTGTGTCTACAAGACCCCTGGTGTGTCTTCAAGACCCCTGGGTGTCTTAAAGACCCCTGTTGTCTTCAAGACCCCTGGTGTGTCAAGACCCCTGGCTGTCTTCAAGACCCCTGACTGTCAAGACCCCCTGCTGTCAAGACCCCTGGGTGTCTTCAAGACCCCTGGCTGTCAAGACCCCAGGGTGTCTTCAAGACCCCTGGCTGTCTTCAAGACTCCTGGGTGTCTTCAAGACCCCTGGCTGTCAAGACCCCTGGGTGTCTTCAAGACCCCTGGGTATCATCAAGACCCCTGGGTGTCTTCAAGACCCCTAGCTGTCTTCAAGACCCCTGTCAAGACCCCTGGCTGTCAATACCCCTGGTTGTCTTCAAGACTCCTGGGTGTCTTCAAGACCCCTGGTTGTCTTTAAGACCCCTGGTTGTCAAGACCCCTAGTGTGTCTTCAAGACCCCTGGTGTGTCAAGACCCCTGGTGTGTCTACAAGATCCCTGGTGTGTCTTCAAGACCCCTGGGTGTCTTCAAGACCCCTGGTTGTCTTTAAGACCCCTGGTTGTCAAGACCCCTAGTGTGTCTTCAAGACCCCTGGTGTGTCTACAAGATCCCTGGTGTGTCTTCAAGACCCCTGGTGTGTCAAGACCCCTGGCTGTCTTCAAGACCTCTGACTGTCAAGACCCCTGGCTGTCAAGACCCCTGGCTGTATTCAAGACCCCTGGCTGTCTTCAAGGTCCCTGGGTGTCTTCAAGACCCCTGGCTGTCTTCAAGACTCCTGGGTGTCTTCAAGACCCCTGGCTGTCAAGACCCCTGGCTGTCAAGACCCCTGGGTATCAAGACCCCTTGTCTTCAAGACCCCTGGCTGTCTTCAAGACCCCTGTCAAGACCCCTTGTTGTCTTCAAGACTCCTGGCTGTCTTCAAGACCCCTGGCTGTCAAGACCCCTTGTTGTCTTCAAGACTCCTGGCTGTCTTCAAGACCCCTGGCTGTCAAGACCCCTTGTTGTCTTCAAGACCCCTGGCTGTCTTCATGACCCCTGGCTATCATCAAGACCCCTGGGTGTCTTCAAGACCCTTGGCTGTCTTCAAGACCCCAGGTTGTCTTCAAGATCCCTGGTTGTCTTCAAGACCCCTGGCTGTCTTCAAGACCCCTGGCTGTCTTCAAGACCCCTGGTTGTCTTCAAGACTCCTGGCTGTCTTCAAGATCCCTGGTTGTCTTCAAGACCCCTGGCTATCTTCAAGATCCTTGGCTGTCTTGAAGACCCCTGGTTGTCTTCAAGACCCCTGGGCGTCTTCATGATCCCTGGTTGTCTTCAAGACCCCTGGGTATCATCAAGACCCCTGGCTGTTTTCAAGACCCCTGGTTGTTTTCAAGACCCCTGGCTGTCTTCAAGACCCCTGGTTGTTTTCAAGACCCCTGGATGTCTTCAAGACCCCTGGTTGTTTTCAAGACCCCTGGTTGTCTTCAAGACCCCTGGGTATCATCAAGACCCCTGACTGTCAAGACCCTTGGCTGTCTTCAAGACCCCTGGCTGTCAAGACCCCTGGGTGTCTACAAGACCCCTGGGTGTCTTCAAGACCCCTGGTTGTCTTCAAGACCCCTGGCTGTCTTCAAGAACCCTGGTTGTCTTCAAGACCCCTGGCTGTCTTCAAGACCCCTGTCAAGACCCCTGGTTGTCTTCAAGACTCTTGGGTGTCTTCAAGACCCCTGGCTGTCAAGACCCCTGGTTGTCAAGACCCCTGACTGTCAAGACCCCTGGCTGTCTTCAAGACCCCTGGCTGTCAAGACCCCTGGGTGTCTACAAGACCCCTGGGTGTCTTCAAGACCCCTGGTTGTCTTCAAGACCCCTGGTTGTCTTCAAGACCCCTGGCTGTCAAGACCCCTGGGAATCATCAAGACCCC
Organism: Cherax quadricarinatus; assembly: GCF_038502225.1. Lineage (NCBI taxonomy): Eukaryota > Metazoa > Arthropoda > Malacostraca > Decapoda > Parastacidae > Cherax > Cherax quadricarinatus. Next base: position 15,568,675 of record NC_091315.1, read on the forward strand.
TGGGTGTCTTCAAGACCCTTGGCTGTCTTCAAGACCCCAGGTTGTCTTCAAGATCCCTGGTTGTCTTCAAGACCCCTGGCTGTCAAGACCCCTGGTTGTCTTCAAGACCCCTGGCTGTCTTCAAGAACCCTGGTTGTCTTCAAGACCCCTGGCTGTCTTCAAGACCCCTGTCAAGACCCCTGGTTGTCTTCAAGACTCTTGGGTGTCTTCAAGACCCCTGGCTGTCAAGACCCCTGGTTGTCAAGACCCCTGACTGTCAAGACCCCTGGCTGTCTTCAAGACCCCTGGCTGTCAAGACCCCTGGGTGTCTACAAGACCCCTGGGTGTCTTCAAGACCCCTGGTTGTCTTCAAGACCCCTGGTTGTCTTCAAGACCCCTGGCTGTCAAGACCCCTGGGAATCATCAAGACCCCTGGGTGTCTTCAAGACCCTTGGCTGTCTTCAAGACCCCAGGTTGTCTTCAAGATCCCTGGTTGTCTTCAAGACCCCTGGCTGTCAAGACCCCTGGTTGTCTTCAAGACTCCTGGCTGTCTTCAAGACCCCTGACTGTCTTCAAGACCCCTGGTTGTCTTCAAGACTCCTGGCTGTATTCAAGATCCCTTGTTGTCTTCAAAATCCTTGGCTATCTCCAAAACCCCTGGTTGTCTTCAAGATCCCTGGCTGTCTTAAAGACCCCTGGGTGTCTTCAAGACCCCTGGCTGTCTTCAAGACCCCTGGTTGTTTTCAAGACCCCTGGTTGTTTTCAAGACCCCTGGCTGTCTTCAAGATCCCTGGTTGTCTTCAAGACTCCTGGCTGTTTTCAAGACCCCTGGTTGTTTTCAAGACCCCTGGCTGTCTTCAAGACCCCTGGTTGTTTTCAAGACCCTTGGCTGTCAAGACCCCTGGTTTTTAAGACCCCTGGCAGTCTTCAAGACCCCTGGCTGTCTTCAAGACCCCTGGCTGTCTTCAAGACCCCTGGCTGTCTTCAAGACCCCTGGCTGTCTTCAAGACCCCTGACTGTCAAGACCCCTGGGTGTCTTCAAGACCCGTGGGTATCAAGACTCCTGGGTGTCTTCAAGACCCCTGGTTGTCTTCAAGACCCCTGGCTGTCAAGACCCCTGGTTTTTAAGACCCCTGGCTGTCTTCAAGACCCCTGGCAGTCTTCAAGACCCCTGGCTGTCTTCAAGACCCCTGGCTGTCTTCAAGACCCCTGGCAGTCTTCAAGACCCCTGGCTGTCTTCAAGACCCCTGGCTGTCTTCAAGACCCCTGGCTGTCTTCAAGACCCCTGGCTGTCTTCAAGACCCCTGTCAAGACCCCTGGTTGTCTTCAAGACCCCTGGCTGTCAAGACCCCTGGTTGTCTTCAAGACCCCTGACTGTCAAGACCCCTGGCTGTCAAGACCCCTGGTTGTCTTCAAGACCCCTGGCTGTCAAGACCCCTGGGTGTCTTCTAGACCCCTGGCTGTCTTCAAGACCCCTGGCTGTCAAGACCCCTGGGTGTCTTCAAGACCCCTGGTTGTCTTCAAGACCCCTGGGAATCATCAAGACCCGTGGGTATCATCAAGACCCCTGGCTGTCAAGACTCCTGGGTGTCTTCAAGACCCCTGGCTGTCAAGACCCCTGGGTGTCTTCAAGACCCGTGGGTATCATCAAGACCCCTGGGTGTCTTCAAGACCCCTTGTTGTATTGAAGACCCCTGACTGTCAAGACCCCTGGTTGTCTTCAAGACCCCTGGCTGTCAAGACCCCTGGGTGTCTTCAAGACCCCTGGTTGTCTTCAAGACCCCTGTCAAGACCCCTGGGAATCATCAAGACCCCTGGGAATCATCAAGACCCTTGGATGTCTTCAAGACCCCAGGTTGTCTTCAAGATCCCAGGTTGTCTTCAAGACCCCTGGCTGTCTTCAAGACCCCTGGCTGTCAAGATCCCTGGTTGTCTTCAAGACTCCTGGCTGTCTTAAAGACCCCTGACTGTCTTGAAGACCCCAGGCTGTCTTCAAGACCCCTGGGTGTCTTCAAGATCCCTGGTTGTCTTCAAGACTGGCTGTTTTCAAGACCCCTGGTTGTTTTCAAGACCCCTGGCTGTCTTCAGGACCCCTGGTTGTTTTCAAGACCCCTGGCTGTCAAGACCCCTGGTTGTTTTCAAGACCCCTGGCTGTCAAGACCCCTGGTTGTTTTCAAGACCCCTGGCTGTCTTCAAGACCCCTGGCTGTCTTCAAGACCCCTGGCTGTCTTCAAGACCCCTGGTTGTTTTCAAGACCTCTGGCTGTCTTCAAGACCCCTGGCTGTCTTCAAGACCCCTGGCTGTCTTCAAGACCCCTGGCTGTCTTCAAGACCCCTGGCTGTCTTCAAGACCCCTGGCTGTCTTCAAGACCCCTGGCTGTCTTCAAGACCCCTGGCTGTCTTCAAGACCCCTGGCTGTTTTCAAGACCCCTGGCTGTCTTCAAGACCCCTGACTGTCTTCAAGACCCCTGGTTATCTTCAAGACCCCTGACTGTCAAGACCCCTGGTTGTCTTCAAGACCCCTGGCTGTCAAGACCCCTGGCTGTCTTCAAGACCCCTGACTGTCTTCAAGACCCCTGGCTGTTTTCAAGACCCCTGGCTGTCTTCAAGACCCCTGACTGTCTTCAAGACCCCTGGCTGTCTTCAAGACCCCTGACTGTCTTCAAGACCCCTGGCTGTTTTCAAGACCCCTGGCTGTCTTCAAGACCCCTGGCTGTCTTCAAGACCCCTGACTGTCTTCAAGAAGGCGCTGGACAGGCACCTAAAGTCAGTACCTGACCAGCCAGGCTGTGGTTCCTACGCCGGTTTGCCTGCAGCCAACAGCAACAACCTGGTTGATCAGGCCCTGATCCACCACGAGGCCTGGTCACTGACCAAGCCGCGGGGGCGTTGACCCCCGAAACCTCAGTGATTTTGACGTCATTTGAACTTCGTCTTAAACATTTAATTTACTGTTTACAAACTTAAAAGAAATGTTATCTAATACATTTCCACTTTGATGTGACCCACAACAGTCTGGTAACCAAACCATACCACGGGTGGGGTTAGAACTCGCGGTCAGAGTCTCATAAAACTCCAAACCGACGCGTTAGCCACTGGACCAGCAGGTTTGCCAGGCTCCCGTATGCTGCAGCAGTTATTTGGTTGATGTGTGCCTCCGGTGATGTGCTCGGTGTTATGGTCACCCCGAGGTCTTTCTCCCTGAGTGACGTCTGTAGTCTTTGTCCACCTAGCCTATACTCTGTCTGCGGTCTTCTTTGCCCCTCCCCAATCTTCATGACTTTGCATTTGGCTGGATTGAATTCGAGAAGCCAGTTACTGGACCACATGTCCAGCCTGTCCAGGTCTCTTTGCAGTCCTGCCTCATCCTCGTCCGATTTAATTCTTCTCATCAACTTCACATCATCTGCGAACAGGGACACTTCAGAGTCTATTCCTTCCATCATGTCGTTCACATGTATCAAAAATAGCACTGGTCCTAGAACTGACCCCTGTGATACCTCTTCACGTACCATGACTCGTTGCTGCCTCCCTGTCAGGTATTCCCTTATCCATTGCAGTGCCCTCCATTTTACATGCGCCTGATCCTCCAGCTTCTGCACTAATCTCTTGTGGGGAACTATGTCAAAGGCTTTCCTGCAGTCTAGGAAAATGCAATCTACCCCCCCCCTCTCTCTCGTGTCTTACTTCTGTTACCTTGTCATAAAACAGGATTTGCCTTCCATGAACCCATGCTGGTTTTCATTTATAATCTTGTTCCTTTCCAGGTGTTCGACCACTCTCCTCCTGATAATCTTCTCCATGACTTTGCACACATGTCAGAGACACAGGTTTGTAGTTTAGTGCCTCGTTTCTGTTTCCTTTCTTAATTAAGGGGACTACATTAGCTGTCTTCCATTTCTCAGGTAGTTGCCCAGTTTCAAGGGATGTGTTGAAGATTGTGGTTAGAGGCACGCACAGCATCTCTGCTCCTTCTCTAAGGACCCATGGGG